>NC_069726.1:19501553-19830303 GCF_027358585.1 Pangasianodon hypophthalmus | reverse complement strand
GGTAAGACTCGCATACCTTCTCAAATTCCTTATCAATCAAGAAAAATCACTCTTCCCTTTCTCCTGCCTTAAACTATTCAACTACTGGTATAGGAGCGGCTAGGTGTGTGCTCATATGAGATGTTTACATCAGCCACATGTTTAGTTACAGTTTAGTTTAGTTATCAAAATGTTTTTTTAAATTCTTACATACATGTTTGCAGATAATCACATTTTGCTTCCATATGTCATTGTACATCAGTGATGCATTGTAGTTTTTAAAATAAATAACAAGGACTAAGAAAATTTGAAAACATATTTAAATAAGGGACCAAATTGGGGAATTAATAACAAAAATACATTAAATAATAATGTACTAAGACAGTATGTGTATAGTATGTGTTTGTGTAATAAGACAGTATATAAGTGCTTAAAGGAAAGTGTAAAATTGCACATTGCAACACAAATATGAATACAAAAACTAAATCTAACGTACAAAATTGCATCCACTTTATGGGTGATATTTGAAAGCAATAGTTATTATACAGTATCTATTTATCTTTCTAATTATATATATATATATATAAATATAATTTATATATACATAAATACATACACTGATCAGCCATAACACTAAAACTACATGCCTAATATTGTGTAGCTCCACAAGACCTCTGAAGGTGTGCTGTGATATCTGGCACCAAGACGTTATCAGCAGAGCCTTTAAGTCCTGTAAGTTGCGAGGTGGAGCCTCCATAGATCGGACTTGTTTGTCCAGCACATCCCACAGATACTCAATTGGACTGATATCTGGGGAAATTGGAGGCCGAGTCAACACCTTGAACTCTTTGTCATGTTCCTCAAATCATTCCTGAGCAATTTTTGCAGTGTAGCAGGGCACATTATCCTGCTGAAAGAGGCCACTGCTATTAGGGAATACTGTTGTCATGAAGGGGTGTATTTGGTCTGCAGCAATGTTTAGGTAGGTGGCATGTGTCAAAGTAACATCCACATGAATGCCAGGACCCAAGGTTTCTCAGCAGAACATTGCCCAGAGCATCACACTGCCCCTGCTGGCTTGCCTTCTTCTCATAGCACATCCTGGTGCCATCTCTTCCCCGCATAAACAAACAACTCGTACCCGACTGTCCACATGATGTAAAAGAAAACGTGATTCATCAGACCAGGCCACATTCTTCCATTGCTCCATTGTCCATGTCTGATGCTCACGTGCCCATTGTAGGTGCTTTTGGCGGTGGTCATGGGTCGGCATGGGCACTCTGACCGGTCTGCGGCTGCACAGCCCCATACACTGTGTGTTCTGACACTTTTCTATAATAGCCATCATTAACTTTTTCAGCAATTTGTGCTATAGTAGCTCTTCTACTGAGCCTTGGGTGCCCATGACCCTGTTGCCTGGTTCACCGGTTGTCCTTCCTTGGACCACTTTTGGTAGCTACTAATCACTGCATACTGGGAACACCCCACAAGACCTGCCTTTTTTTTTTTAGATTCTCTCACCCATTCGTCTAGCCATCACAATTTAGCCCTTGTCAAAGTCGCTCAGATCCTTCTGCTCACAACTTCGAGAACTGACTGTTCACATGCTGCCTAATATAGACAGGTGACATTGTAATGAGATAATCAATGTTACTCACTTCTCCTATCAGTGGTTTTAATGTTATGGATGATCAGTGTATAAAATACCAGAAATGTAGAGCAGGAAGTCTCAAATTGGAGGAAAATGACTTAGAATTATATTTCGAAAAGAAAAATTAAGTATTTAAAAAAAAAAAAAAGAACGAATTAAAAAAATTCCTAACATACATGTACAAGATTAAGAATACACACACTTTTTAAGTAAATAAAATAAGAATAAAACAATGAAAATATATAATAAATTAATAAACAACTTCTTATATTTATAAAACAAATAGTTATACAAATGTAAAATAAAATAAATATTTTCAAACATTAAGAAAATCAATACGTGACTAAAATTAACAATGAAGTGTTATTGTTAATATTTTAAGAACTAAAGAGCAAATAATAATTTCAAATGTTTTACAGCTTCCAAAGTAAAATATTTGAGCTTTGCCTTTAATATGGCAGCTTTGCAAACTCACAACCCCAGTTATGCCTCTATATTTTTAAAAATGTCCTGAATTGTGTAATGAGAATATTTCATTTGTGTGAAAGTCGCTGCTGTCATTCTCACGGTTCGTCTTTTCCTTTGTCTAGGCTGATACGACACATCCGCTTACAAAACACAGGAAGATTGCATCATCATTCAGAGATTCTTCTCTGTTCGACATCTTCACACTTTCCTGTAATCTCCTCAAACAGGTGAAGATCCACAATCTCAGACATTTGGATTTACAATGCTCTAAAGACGACTGGTACAATGCTCCTGCAAAAATGATCCAAAAACAAGGGTGTGTCTCGCAAATGGGACATGAGGCTAGTTTATTATACTCGGAAGTAAACTAGAAAAATGAATTGTGTGTTGTGAATCATGTATTTGTTCAGAGATATATCATTGGACAAGTAGAGGCTAAAAAGTGTTAGCTAATATAATAACGTATGACGAACTAGTTAGCTAGTTAAGTGAATTAATACAGATTAAAGGAAACTGGGAAGTATACGACTTATTATTCTCTTCTAACGTGGGTTTCTAATGTCGCATGTCACGTTTGTGCCCTCGGCAAAAAGTCAGAAAGTGTTTCGTTTTGTCTGTCTAGCGTAGGCTTGGGATGATTGACGATAATATCGGGACTTGCAGATAGATTCCAACTATCGCGATGGTTATCAAGTCGGATGATTTAAGTCTGTCGGAAAGAATGGTGACTGCAGCTTTTAGATCGACAAAAATAAACTGTGTTGTCGCTCGTAATATGTGTTTCCTTGTCACCCGTATGAACCTTAATAATCTATATTATCCTATGTTATTAATTAATCCTGATTATTAATATTAACCTATATGTATCCTATATGAACCTTAATAACCTGCTGTCTGACTTTGGAGCAGGGAATCAAAGCACTGTGCTGCTGAACAGATAAAGCCGTGAATGTCTTCACTCTCAAAACATAAATATAGATATAAATTTTTAAAAAAGTGATGTTTTCAGAGCGACTTCACTATGCAAGTATTTAAGAAGTGTTTCTGCTGCTGTTTACCACAACAGTTTATATAATTTTATTTAATTGGTATAATGAGCTTAGTTACAGCTATTAACTCATTACCGTTATTTATAGTCCTGACTTCAGTTTTGTGGCATTCTGGTAATTAAGCAAAAAAACAAAAAACAAACAAACAAAAAAAAAAACCTGACTTAACATTTAAGCTAGTGATTGAAGCTACAGCTGACTCATAAGCAGCTTCTGGTATTTTTTTCCACTGGAACGATATAACGTGTACACGACATGACTTATCTATGTCTGGCCACGCTCCCTTCTTTCCCCTTCGATAACATCGTCATTTGGCGATAATTATGGGGCGCAATAGGACGATGGAATGTTACACACAATCACACAAACTTGGCTTCATTTTCTCACAGTTTATTTACCCACAATGTGACAGTGTGTTGTGCTAGCAGACGTCTTGTATAGCGGCTTTGCTGTGGACTTTATTTTGCTAGGTTTTCTAAACGTGTCCACATATGTGCATGTTCCTGATTCTGTGCTCGTTAATAAATCCGACTAGTTGAAACCTGTTCTACCAGCATCGCACCTCGGCTGATGTGTGTAGCGCAGCAGGTTGTGGGATTCGGAACGAATAGCACATGCACATGCTAATCGTTACACTGTGAACCACTGTGAAGCATGTCATGTGTTAATACGTGTAGCTACATACTAAATGAAAACTTATTTTGCGAAAGTCAGTAAGAAGGTTTATATTATTTCCCTCCCTTCCTACTCAGCGATTATGAATAAAACACTAATATCCTGCTTATTGACGCCTGTGATGTTTATGCCGACATCAATTGTCATCTTCGAGCGTGTGTGAACATCATATCATTAGCATTTTATTTGTAAAGATCACCTGATCGTTGTGTAATAGAGAGGGTTTCCACAGGGATTTGCAAAGCAAACAGTCAGGCTTGAGTTCAGGACCGAGTTTGAGAAGCTGTGTTATTTGCACTTGCCTTTTAGACAGTGAAATGGAAATTAGCCCATTTTGTTGTTGTAACTCTAACACTTATGCTCTAACACTGCTAAAATAAATTGGCTCATTGGCTATGAGTGGTAAATAAATAAAAGAGGAGGGTAAAAACTTCACAAAAAATCACAAACTTTGTGTTCCGGTGCAAAACCACAAGAGAAAAATGGACTCTTAAGTCTCGGACTTATCTACAAAAGCAAACTGTTGTGCTGTAATTCGTGTACGTCATGTTTTTATTTTCATATACTGTGTAACGTTTCACATTTCATTGATAGTCATTGAAACAAGCAGTTACTTTAAGTCATATACGGAGAAAATGTAAAAATAAGTGGGTTCCATCCGAAATGCATCCAAATAGAAAAACTGCGTGTGTTACAGTCGATTAGTGACCTGAAGGTTTTGTGGCTATAGATTTGCTGAAGCTGTTGATGTACCATATTTTCCAGACTATAAGTACATCCCCAAAATTTTATCTGTGTAGAGGGGGGGTAAAAAGTATTTAATAAATGGGCCAACATCTGTAACAGCTGGAGTAGCAGGACTGCCATAAAAGCAGGAACGTGTCTTCACTGTATAAATCTTTGTATTTGTGTCGAATCGCGGGGTTGTTGTAGTTTATACAGCTGCTTCTAATTTAGTTTGTGATTTATTCCAAGTTTTTTGGGTTATAAAGTATGGCAGCATTTCTGAATTATAATAATTAAAAATATATTAATCAAAAAATATATTTTTAAAATGTATTCTTTCTTTCTTACATACAAGGCCATTTTACAAATGAGAGAAAAATACTGGATGATTCAACACTGTGTTAAAAGTCAATTTAATGGTTAAATTAAAGGTAATTGAATAATTATAATTAAGGGTTTTTATTATTTTTATTGTTGTTGTTGTTGTTGTTGTTTTAGGGTGCTTCCAAATCAGAATAATCTTTTTTTTTTTTCCCTTTTTTATTTTTTTTTTTTTGGGTTTTGAAGTTTTCACATCGCATTTGGATAAGGGACTTTTTTTTTTTTTTTTTTTTGTAAGATTGTAAACCCGCATGTGTGTGATTGCAGGCGTCAGGAAAGAACCTGAACCTGAACGATGAAGGCCAGCACGGTTTGCTAATGCAGCTCCTGAAACTCGCTCACAACTGCCTCAACTTCGACTTCATCGGCACGTCCACAGACGAGTCCTCAGACGACCTGTGCACCGTCCAGATCCCCACCAGCTGGAGATCAGGTGACCTCTACCCCTCCATCTTTATCCATCCTCGAGAACTTTTTATATTTCAGAATACAGGAATCAGTAACATCCTGTTAAAGGTCTGATTTAATAGTTAAAAAAATGAACTATTTACCTGAATTCTCAGTTCTGATTGGTTGGAAGGTGTTGATTCATTTTCTATAATAGTAGCTCTGAAAGTAGATCCAGCTCAAAGGCAAATCACAGGTTTATATTACTGCACTTGCTCTAATACCTTATCGTTCATGTAGTAACAACTTACACAGAGTGATAAACAAATTTAAAAAACATGTAACTGTTGATATGGTGAATTTTTATTTTTTTTTTCTAATGAGACATTTATGGAAGGAGTCTCCAGTGTCAGTGCTTTGTCACAGTCAGGTAAAGCTGATTTACCACAGGAGAGTCTGCAGGACAGAGAGGTTTCTCTGTAACATGACAAGCTATGTTTGTTTTATTTACTTAAAGAGAGAAAGAAATAATACAGTTTATAACGCTATGACATGAACGTTAACAGGAACGAGCTTGTTTCACGGATGTTCAGCAATGACAGTTAAACGAACTATAAACAGATGAAAAAAAAAAAAAACCACTGCATCGTTCTTTAATTAAAAATTGTAATAGTTTCACATTTATTTGATATAAGAGGAATAAAACTTACTGTCATATGAAAATCAGCTTTAACCAGTATCCTTTAATATATTTCAATAGTAACCAATATATGTACAATATAATAATACATTAATAAAGCAATTTCCAAAGACCAAAATTCTGATTCAGAATTGTTAAACAAAAGAAAATAACATTTATTTATTTATTTGTTTGTTTGTTTGTTTGTTTTCAGCCTTCCTGGACTCGTCGACACTGCAGCTGTTTTTCGATCTGTACCATTCCATCCCTCCATCCCTCTCTCCCCTGGTAAGTGAAAGACAGCACACACACCTCACCGTTTCAGGTCCACAATCTATGTAGGTCACTTTCAGAGTTTCTCACTATTTTTTTTTCTGTCTATCAGTGGAAACAGTCATATCTCTGACTAGATATCATTTGGGTGGTGGAGCATTCTCAGTATAGCAGTGGCACTGACATGGTAGTGTGTGTGACTCTGATATGAGCATATCAGGCTACATTGTCAGTGGCCCTTGTAGGTGTACAGTAGAGACTGCACTCGTACCACAGACGTCCGTTTCACTGCTGAGCTGAACCACTAGCAGGCAGAACCTTCATATCAAGTGGAGAAATCTGTGGCGTCTGATTTTGTTGCATGCCTTTGCATTGATACCGTGCAACAAAATCAGCCAGGGAGAGGTTTTTCCAATCTTCAGTTGTCCAGTTTGGGTGAATCTGTGCCCACCCAAACCAGTGTGGTCTTTGAGTGTTATAGCCAAACCTTCTGAAGGTTTGGTGTGTTTGAAGTTCTGAGATGCTTTTCTGCTCACCACGGTTGTAAAGAGTGGTTATTTTTAGTTACATAGACTTCTCGTCCACTCGAACCAGTCTGGCCATTCACCTCTGACCTCTCTCACATCAACAAGGCTCTTCTGCCCGCAGAACTGCCCCTCACTGGATGTTTTTTTTGTTTTTCGCACCATTCTGTGTAAATTTAAATACTCAAATCTGTAGGTTATCTTTACTTCAATTTGACTTCCCAACACCAAACCAGGCACAGTCAGTAACTGTACACTCTCATGCATGAAACGTGACTGTTATTGTAGTTGGACCTGATAAAGTGTAAACACAGTCAATAATATTAATTACACTGTCCTGGGCTAACTTTATTTTTGTCTTTCTCAGGTTTTATCATGCTTAGTTCAGATCGCATCGGTCCGGCGTTCGCTGTTCAACAACGCTGAGCGAGCAAAATTCCTTTCCCATCTAGTCGATGGCGTTAAGAGAATATTGGAGAACCCGCAGGTCTGTGTGTGAAACAGATGACATTCTGTGTGTGTGTGTGTGTGTGTGTGTGTGTGTGTGTGTGTGTTTTCCCATCTTTCCATGAATGTTTTATTGGCATGTTTGTTGAAGGCCTCCTGTTAATGCCCCTTTTCAGAACGTTCAAATTGCTCTGTTCCCACCTTTTTATTTAATTAAATTTGATTAACGTGTGCAAAGCATTTGAATGTTGAGCCACATGGCAGGATTTTCTTGCATGTGTAATTACTCACAATTCCTCCAGTCATGTACTGAAATTGCTTTTTGGAATTTTCATTTGTCTTTTCCCATTAGCTTTTGTTTGGTTTTGAATTTGCTGAATTTTAAGGAGACATGTCTTTTTTTTTTTTTTTTTTTTTTTTCCTTTTTCTGTACAGTCAAACAAATACTATTTACAATATTTAGTGATCCGTAACAGATTATTCTCTATGAATTCTCTTTCTGTTTTTGTTTCCTTTCTTATTATAACGTTTATATATTTGTGTGTGTATTAATAGAGTTTATCAGACCCAAATAATTACCATGAGTTTTGCCGCTTGCTGGCCCGGCTGAAGAGTAACTATCAGCTCGGCGAGTTGGTGAAAGTGGAGAATTATCCGGAAGTTATCAGACTTATCGCAAACTTCACTGTCACCAGCTTACAGGTGAGATACACACAGGGAGAGATACACACACACACACACACACACACACACAAATACAAGGCAACAGTGCAAGCCAAACGTAAAATGAGTCACTTAACAGTTTGAACATATGGATCATATTAAAATATAACAAAATTGCCACTATGTTTAAGTTACTAAAAATGTAACCAGTATCATTTGAATATAGTTTTACACACACACACACACTTCTCAACATAGATATTTACTCAGTTATTTGTACATTTTCATAAAATAATAAAATAAGTAATAACTCAAATATGCAAATCCAGTTGAAACTACATTATTATAACTTTTTCAGTGTTAATTATTTTTTGTAGATAAAAAGTTTTTTTTGTAAATAAAAAATTAATAACTCAGAATTTCCGATTTTTTTTTTTAATGCTGCACTTGTTTCGCTGACTATTTATTACCTATTTATTGTGATTCTGATCACAATAAAGAGGTAACAATAAACAGGTAACAGCAGAAATGTCTTCAAATATCATCATATGATATTTTTTGTCATATCGCCCACTTCTAGAATTTACGATCATTCTTAAACTCAGATAAACTTAAATTACAGTACATAATTATTATATCTGTTTAGACTTCACTTTAGCGATACATGACTGCTTCAGATTTTCTCATCATGGTATCATCACAGACAAGTTCGAGACTGATGGAGCATTGTGTGTGTAGACTGATTTTTGATTTGTGTGTTTCTGTTTGTAGCACTGGGAGTTTGCGCCCAACAGTGTTCACTACCTGTTGAGTCTGTGGCAGCGCTTAGCCGCATCCGTGCCCTATGTTAAAGCCACAGAGCCACACATGCTGGAGACGTTCACACCTGAAGTGACCAAAGCTTACATCACGTCCCGTCTGGAGTCCGTGCACATCATCCTGAGGTAAAAACACACACTAAATAAGAGTTTTTGTTTTTTTAATCTTTGTTTTGAAGGATTGAAATTATACAGAAACCACAGAAACTCACGTTACACAATAAAATAGGTTTTGTTCCAATTTTTGTATAAACTTAATCCCTTACTCAACCACCCCCAGTCCCTTAGAAAACAAAAACGTCCCTCCCTAACACAGCCTGATCAGTTATTTTCATACTATATACTATATTCTATTATACAACCATAAATACACTTGCAATAGAAGTGGCCATATTTCCATGATCCCTGAATACACAGGCCCACACATGTACATGTACACCTCTAAAACAAGTGCACGTTACCTGTAACATTAACACTGACAATCTCAAACAAGGAAAAGGGGAACAGAATAAAAAATAAAATAAGTCAGGTGAAATGTGCAACATAATCTTTTAGGCAGTTCTTTAAGGCTTGTATGGCATGAAAGGTTGCCATTTCTAGGAAATTTTGTTTTCTCAAAATTCCCCTCAAGGAAAACTTATTTTTTTTCTAATTTAGAAAAAACATTCCGTCTTCCAACCAGGCTGAAATGTCCTGCAGACAGTAGATTGGCACAAAAAAATTCTTCTACGGGCTATAAGTGACATGAAGGCAATAATGTCAGACTGATTAGCATTTAAAATTAAAGAATCGTTTGGTGTACCAAATACTGCAATTTGGGGGCATGGCCTTAAGGAAATACCAAGTACCTTTGAAACAGTTTTTAAAAACTGTTGTCCAGTAATTTTCAGGATGGGGACAAGACCAAAAAGCATTTGTTAAAGTAGCTGGAGTAATGGCACATCTGTTGCAGCTGGCGTCTGCACTTGGATATGTGTCCGCAAGCATGGCTTTGCTTAAATGAACACAATGTACATCTTTAAACTGAATAAGTCCTAGTTTCTAGTACTTTCTAATACTCTTACTCTTAATAAACATCTGCAAGTTTAATACCCAATTTTCCATTTGACTTTATTTTTCATTAAATCACGATCATTGCAGACGTAAATTGAGAATATAGCACTGAGATCAGACCTTTATTAACAAACATGAGGGTGAGCTTTTCCCAGGCTATAGGAGCTGGGAGAGTGGGAAAGGTAGGAAAATGTGTTTTAACAAAGCAACAGTCTAGAAGATGTGAAGACATCTAAAGAAATGGTTATATGGAAGACCATATTTTCTATGCAGATGAACAAAACTGTCAGATGCATTGTCACTAAATAAATCTTTAATGTAAACACAAAAAAATGTTGATGTGTAAATTGTAAAATCAGAAAAAGTATGTTTAGGATTGTTCTGCCGTTGTACCTCTGCACTGATTTTGAGAAAGCATAATGTAAATGGATCCAATGAGAGGTGGAAAGTGTTAATTTAGCAGTGATGTTGAAGATTCCTTCAGATGTACTGCTGTGTTAGTTAAGTGTGTGTTTGTGTGTTTGTGTGTTTGTGTGTGTGTGTGTGTGTGTGTGTGTTGAGGGACGGGATGGAGGACCCTCTGGATGACGCTGGTTTGGTGCAGCAGCAGCTGGATCAGCTTTCCACCATCGGCCGCTGCGAGTACGAGAAAACCTGCGCCTTGCTCGTCCAGTTGTTCGACCAATCAGCTCAATCCTACCAAGAGCTCCTCCAATCAAACTCCAGCACCATGGATGCTGCCGTGCAGGAGGGTGAGCCCTGGACACGCCCATGTTACACCTTCATACACTTGCTGGCTGCAATCTAAAAAGAGAATCTTATTATTGTTGGTAGTAATTGTAAGAAAAATGTTATTGTTGTGTGTTCAGGTCGTTTAACGTGGCTGGTGTACATTATCGGGGCCGTTATCGGGGGCAGGGTTTCCTTCGCCAGCACAGACGAGCAGGACGCCATGGATGGAGAACTTGTGTGCCGGTGAGAATTTATTTATTGCATGTTTTTTTCATAAGTCTTTATTGTTACATGTACATGCTCAGTGGTGGTGATAATTTAAAAAAAAAAAAATTGTTGACGTTCAAATGACTCACACACTCGGATTTTGTATTGTATTTTAGTGTTTTGCAACTGATGAACCTGACAGATTCTCGGCTCGCACAGGCCGGGAACGAGAAGCTGGAGCTGGCCATGCTCAGCTTTTTCGAACAATTCCGCAAAATCTACATTGGAGACCAGGTGCAAAAATCCTCTAAGGTAATTATGACTAAATCCTTAATGGTGTTTATTCCACTTGCCTTTACCCAGTTCATATTGTGTGTGTGTGTGCACGTGCGCTGATTGGTTTTACACCACTGTAGTGTTAGAATTCTCTATTCTGATTGGTCAGGAGGTACTGATGAATTTTATAGCAGCTCTGACATTAGTCTCGGCTGCCAGACAAATCACAAGTTTATATTAATGCACTTGTTTTAATATTTTATTATTTCTGAAGTAACAGCTCTTTTATAGGGACTTGTATGGCAAACATTCTACTTTAATTTGTTTAACATTTAGGAAGTCTCCTATATCAGTGACTTGCAGCTGTTATACAACATCTCTATAATTGGATACAAGCACAATGTGCCGCTCTGTGCAAAGAAAGTGTAATTGTTACTAATACAGCAAATTGCTTTTGATAAGAGGAATAAAACCATTCAGGACATGCTCTTCTTGGGGTGGTAACAATAATGATGCTTTCATATTACGTCTGACAGGAGAGACGTTTAATTGCAGTGGAAATTAACAGGGTTACACCACATTAAATAGGATTTTTTTTCCCCTCTCCTAGTGGCTCATTAACTCCTATGAATATTCAAATATTAAAATTAGGCAGGAGGCACTACCTACTTTCAGTAGGTTTGGATAGCATCTAAAACTCATCCTGAGGTTAAAGAATTCAGGTTATCTCCTGAATAATAATACCTGAAAGTAGCATTCAGCTCCATGAACTAACTTGTGTGTGGTTGTGTGTTTGTGTGTGTGTTTTCCTTAGCTGTACCGGCGGCTTTCAGAGGTGCTGGGACTCAATGATGAGACGATGGTGCTCAGTGTGTTTATCGGCAAAATGTGAGTTACGCAATGATCACATGACAACCATTACAGCGCAGTGAATATAAACATTAGTCACTCCGCTATTTTTCAGTAACGACTTTTATATGGGATGGAGATAAATAAAAAAAAAAATAAGTCTGATCTGTGTTTAAGATCAGACACTGTTATTACTGATTAACTGGGAACCTCATAAATGACATTAAACACTGAATCTACAGCTAGTATAAAGTTATATTTGGATATTTTTGCTTAAATGTGCTTTGTGTGTTGTGTTTTAGAATCACTAATCTGAAGTACTGGGGACAGTGCGAACCCATCACATCCAAAACACTACAGCTTCTCAACGATCTCTCCATCGGATATCCTTCCTGTACACATTTCAGAGCTGTCAAATTTTTACAATTTATTTATTTATTTATTTTTTTTAATAAAGTCTACCTCCAAACACACCTTTGCAGGCGATAAAGTGCTGATGGCCTGGTCAAGCACAAAAATGTCACAAAAAAAAAAAAGTCACTGCTAATCATTACTTTTGCTAGAAATGGATTTTGTCTAATTAAAATTTAACTGAGTAAATTTGCAAACTTTACAGTTTCAAGTACAAGTACATTAATTAATGAAAAAAAGTTGATTATTTTCTTATATCAGCATGTCTGGAATTTTATTCATATTGTACCATGCCACATTTGCCAGGTATTATAATGATTTATTAATTAAAGAATGAAATGTAATTTATCAGTTTAATGTTGTGGAACACCTGAGTTAAGTTCATCTGTAGTGTTTTAATCAGGGAGTTCCTGTTATCACTTATGTTATAGCAGCTATAAACAGTCATTCTATTACTTTCTCTTGAAGATAATAAAACGAAAAAAAGCCTTTTCCGTGTCTAGAGCTACAAAGCACTGACACTGGAGACTCCTTCCAAAACTGCTAAACGTCTCCTTACAGGAAACTTTAACATAAACGATTCTACATTTTTCATTAAATAACCTGATTATTTAGTCTGTTTATTATTATGCCTAGTTTATGTTGAGCCTCCAACATACATGTCCTTGAGAATGAGGTAGGAATGCGAGTGTGTTGCTGTTCGTCTGCTGCTTCACATCAGGATCCATCACAGAGCTAAATTATGGACTGTCTTTGTGTTCAGTTAATTCTTTAACTATGAGGATTATCTAAATGAAATGTCATATAAGCGTTCTCACTTTGCAGCCATCTGTATAAACCCCCTCAGTTTTTGTGTTATTGTGAGTTTCCTTAACCTCTGTGGTGCACCTACAGCAGTGTGAGGAAACTGGTGAAGCTCAGCGCCGTCCAGTTCATGCTCAACAACCACACAGTACGTCCTTTTCATTATAGACTATTAAGCTATACCCAGGAAAGCAAGTGTACATGCTGTTACATAGTGTGTGTCTGATGCATGTTGATGTAGTGGAGATTCTCATGTGGTTCTTTTTTGGACAGAGTGAACACTTCTCCTTCCTGGGTGTGAACAATCAGTCCAATCTGAGTGATATGAGATGCAGAACCACATTTTACACGGCACTGGGACGACTGCTCATGGTAGATCTGGGTATGATTCTCTCTGTCTCTGTATTAGCTAAAAAATAACCTAAAAACTTCAATAATAATGATTGACTTTCAGAGCCAGTTTTTTTTTTTAATTGCCTAAACATATCTCTGCTGGGGTGTCTGCTGGGGTGTCTGCTGGGGTGTCTGCTGGGGTGTCTGCTGGGGTGTCTGCTGGGGTGTGTACAGGCGAGGATGAGGACCAGTTTGAGCAGTTTATGCTTCCTCTGACTGGCGCGTTTGAAGCCGTCGCTCAGATGTTCAGCACTAACACCTTCAACGAGCAGGAAGCTAAGGTGAGCTTGAGTCAAGTACACACGAGTCTTGTGAAGGCATCACATGATATATCATGTGGTGGCTATCACACCAGTGCTCATCTGGATGAGACTAGAGTTGTGCTTCAGGGCACAACAAAAAAGTCACGCAAGTGGGAGATTGTTACATTCATGAGGGTGGGTGTTAAAAGAAAAGTCAGGGGGGGAAAAACGCTAAACCCATTTAGGTTTAGGCCACGCCCACTTTAGGCTTAACTCCGATTGCTGCTACAGATAGGAATATTTTGAGCACTAAACAGATACAGATAATGTCTTTGCATTACACCCTTGGTACGTATAAATAAAAGCAAAAATGCAAGTATTGAACCTGCACTTAGGAATGACCTTTCTGTACTTAGAATGTTTGCAAATCTACTAAACACTTTTGGTCCTAAGAAGCATTTTGTGAAGCAGATGAGGAAGAATGTTTTATAAAAGGAAAGTTGTTTTTTTTTTTTTTTTCCCTTTCCAGAGGACGTTGGTGGGTTTGGTGAGGGATCTGAGAGGCATCGCTTTTGCCTTTAATGCCAAAACCAGCTTTATGATGCTCTTTGACTGGATGTATCCTTTCAGGCTGATTCTTTAACCCCTGAGCTGTTTTTTTTTCCCCACCGGAATAAATCAAATAGCACTACCTACTCTGTTGTTGAAGTTTTTGTGTTCTTAACTGAAATGGAACAGCTACCCATCGTACATCCCAATCCTACAGCGAGCTATAGAGCTGTGGTATCACGTTCCAGCCTGCACAACACCTGTGCTCAAACTCATGGCTGAGCTCGTACATAACAGGTAATGTTGTGTTTCTGAATTACAGGTGAAATTCTATCATTCTATTTCTGTCACTTGTATTCCTCTCTTTGATTTAACAATCTTGTATGTCTGTAATGTGTTTTTAGTATAAGTAATAATTCTTCTGAGCTTATTTTCTTGCCAGGTCTCAGAGGTTACAATTCGATGTGTCCTCGCCAAATGGGATACTGCTGTTTCGAGAAACGAGCAAGATGATAACGACGTACGGTAAGTTTGGATGAGCATTAGCAGAGCTTAATGAGAGTCTGTAGAAGCTCAGCCTCTCAGAAGCTTTCCAATGGGAGCACTTTTCAATATTCAGAAGATAGGGCTAATATAAAATGGATGGAAGGATGAATGGATGATAGCCACTTGGGTGGAAGGTGGTTGGTAAGGGTGACAAATTAATGACACAAAGATGGATGAATTGGTAAATGGATGGATGCATGATAAGGTGATGGATGGGATGATGAGTTGGATGGATGGATAGATGGATATGGAGATGGATGGGGAGATGGGTGGAATGGGTGGATGGGTAGATGCATGAAAATGATGGAAGGATGGGGAGATGAATGGCATGAATTGGAAGGATGGGTGGGGAGATGAGTGGAATAGATAGGGAAATGAGTGGAAAGGATAGGTGAATAGAATGGGAAGATGAATGGATGTGGAGATGAGTGGGATGTATAGATGGCTGGACAGGGAGATGAGTGGGATGTATAGAGGGGTGGACAGGGAGATGAGTAGGATGTATAGATGGGTGGACAGGGAGATGAGTGGGCTGAATAGATGGTTGGATAGGGAGATGAGTGGGATGTACAGATGGTTGGATAGGGAGATGAGTGGGATGTATAGATGGTTGTATAAGGAGATGAGTGAGATATATAGATGATTGGATAGGGAGATGAGTGGGATGTACAGATGGTTTGATAGGGAGATGAGTGGGATGTACAGATGATTGGATAGGGAGATGAGGGGGGATGTATAGATGGTTGTATAGTGAGATGAGTGGGATGTACAGATGGTTGTATAGGGAGATGAGTGAGATGTATAGATGGTTGTATAAGTAGATGAGTGGGCTGAATAGATGGTTGTATAGGGAGATGAGTGGGATGTACAGATGGTTGTATAAGTAGATGAGTGGGCTGAATAGATGGTTGTATAGGGAGATGAGTGGGCTGAATAGATGGTTGTATAGGGAGATGAGTGGGATGTACAGATGGTTGGATAGGGAGATGAGTGGGATGTACAGATGGTTGGATAGGGAGATGAGTGGGCTGAATAGATGGTTGTATAGGCAGATGAGTGGGATGTATAGATGGTTGTATAGGGAGATGAGTGGGATGTATAGATGGTTGGATAGGGAGATGAGTGGGATGTATAGATGGCTGTATAATGAGATGAGTGGGATGTATAGATGGTTGTATAGGGAGATGAGTGAGATGTATAGATGGTTGTATAGGGAGATGAGTGGGATGTATAGATGGTTGTATAGGCAGATGAGTGGGATGTATAGATGGTTGTATAGGGAGATGAGTGAGATGTATAGATGGTTGGATAGGGAGATGAGTGGGATGTATAGATGGTTGTATAGGGAGATGAGTGAGATGTATAGATGGTTGTATAGGGAGATGAGTGGGATGTATAGATGGGTGAATAGGGAGATGAGTGGGATGTATAGATGGTTGTATAGGCAGATGAGTGGGATGTATAGATGGTTGTATAGGGAGATGAGTGGGATGTATAGATGATTGGATAGGGAGATGAGTGGGATGTATAGATGGTTGAATAGGGAGATGAGGGGGCTGAATAGATGGTTGTATAGGGAGATGAGTGGGCTGAATAGATGGATGGATAGGGAGATGAGTGGGATGTATAGATGGTTGGATAGGGAGATGAGTGGGATGTATAGATGGTTGTATAGGGAGATGAGTGGGCTGAATAGATGGATGGATAGGGAGATGAGTGGGATGTATAGATGGATGGATAGGGAGATGAGTGGGATGTATAGATGGTTGTATAGGGAGATGAGGGGGCTGAATAGATGGATGGATAGGGAGATGAGTGGGTTAAATAGATGGATGGATAGGGAGATGAGTGGGATGGATGATGGGGAGTTGATGGATGGTTAGGGAGACAGACAGATGGATGGATCACAGCACAAGGCAGAAAGAAGTAGAGAATGAATAAAGTTGAGAGATGGAAGGCATTTTATATTAAAAATCTCAAAACCATTTGTGACCAAGTGACTGAATTACACAGTCTGCATTAATTTTAATTCAATTAAATGGAGGAGTTCTAAAATGCTAATTTATTCATTTATACCACTTTTTATTTCATCGTTTCAAGTTTAAAAAAAAAAAATCAAATGGTTCTCAAACAAGACTCTCTCTATATCTATCTATCTTTTTATATATATATATATATATATATATATATATATATACACACACACACACACCTGTGTGTTCTTAATAACTTATGATTAAACTGATTGAAACAGATGATAACACACAGAAGAGCTTGTATCAGAACAGTATCAGGTGTTGGCCGTTAAGAAATGGCCATAATTATCACACTGTTAGGAGTGTACATGTGTTATGTCTGAATAAAATGATTGAATAATAAATATTCACTGAATAAAAAATTGATGAATAATGAAATATAAATGGTTCTTCTTGTTTCTTGTGTGTAGGGAACCGTATCCTGACTCTGGGTGAAGTGCCGAAGGAACAGGTCTATGCGCTGAAGCTGAAAGGAATTTCCATCTGCTTCTCCATGCTGAAAGCCGTGCTCAGTGGAAACTACGTCAACTTTGGCGTTTTCCGTCTCTACGGCGACGATGCACTTGATAACGCACTCCAAACCTTCATTAAACTGCTGCTGTCCATCCCACACAGCGACCTACTGGTGAGAGCTACTGATGGCAATCATGACTGTATTGAAGTCAACACAAAAAAAGAGAATCAACTGAAATAATTATGAGGAGCGTGTTCTATAAACCTGCTTCACTGTAAAGTAAAATTGACAAAATGAATTTTTGCAAGATTGCTGCCATTTTGAGAACTTAATTTTATGATTTTTATGATCTGCTGGAGTAATGGTAATGGTGAGATTAAAGCTGGTCTGTGGTGATCAAGTAAAACTGCTGGATTTTTTTGCTGTTTTTATCTGATAATGTTTGCTCTGTTTTTCTTGCTAGCGTTATGTATTTATTTATTTTTGCAGGACTATCCAAAGCTCAGTCAGTCATATTACTCTCTGCTGGAGGTGCTGACGCAGGATCATATGAACTTTATCGCCAGCCTCGAACCTCACGTTGTCCTGTACATTCTGTCATCCATTTCAGAAGGACTCACAGCTCTCGGTGAGAGGAAAAAAATACTATATATATTACATTTTTGACTTTCCGAAATCGTCCCATTGTTGTGTTTACTGTTTGGAAAAAATAGACAGAACTCCCTGTTTCTTAGCTAATGTGTTCTTTACTGTTTATCAGAAATGTATTTATCAGCAGAAATCTTTTGCATGCTTAGATTTAGGTAGCAGGTTTTACCAGGCCTGATCCTTAGGCATTCTCTTAGGCATTTCCTGAAAATTGGTTATGTGATATGTAAGGAATAAAACATAACATAATAGGGACATGCTGCTGTAGGAAAGTAATCAACATCAGGATACCCGACATGAAGCTACTGATACCACCCCAAAGTTCATTATTTTTCTATAACAGCAGGTCCCAAAGTGGTTTATTCCTCCTATACCACAAAAGTTTGCCAACACCAACAATTTCTATTTATCAATGAGCAACAAATCATATATTCATAGTTACACTGAGTTTTGTGGGAATGTCTGTGAAGGTTAGTTGCTGTTCTCGCTTATGTTATAGCAGCTACAAGCAGTCATCTCCTCACCATCTTCTCTTTTCTTCTCTCTCTCTCTCTTGGAGTTAAAAAGACAAAAATGCAGCTTGTCCTGTTACAGAAAGTTACAGCTCGATCTATTGCAAAGTGCTGACACTGGAGACTCCTTCCAAAAATGCTAAATGTCTCCTCATAGAAAACCATATCAACGATTGAACATGTTTTTAAAGCTGTTAATTTTTTTATGTCCCTCTGTTACTATAAATATGATAATGAGCACATTAATATAATGGAAATGCTGCCAGAGCTGCTGTAATAAAAAAAATTAATCAACATGTTCTAGCCAGTCAAAATTGGTATAAATTGCTATATTTAAATTGCAAAATACTGTAATCACAGACCTTTCCAAAAAATTGTTTATACCCCTGCTCTGGGAGTGCTGTTTGTAAAATATAACATCATGATAATGGCATAAACAATAAGAACAGATTAAGCATTTATTATAGTATGAAGGAAGCATGTTTGATCTGGAATGACATAGTCCTAAGACGTCATGTTGATCCTACTGAGCTATTTTAACCATTTTAATTTCTTTGTCTTCTGTTATCCTTATTCATGAGATGCTGCTGTAGTAAAATTATAAAACAATGATTAAGATTGTTGTAGAACTGTTTAAAGTTGTCTCATGTTTAATGTAAATAGATTAAGCTGCTCAGTATGATCTGTATGAACTTTTTTTAATCAGACTTTCCCTTTCCTCCTCTCTGGCAGATACAATGGTGTGTACAGGCTGCTGTTCGAGCCTCGATCACATAGTGACGTATTTGTTCAAGCAGCTGTCACGTAGCACCAAGAAGAGAGCGGCTCCCATGGCTCAGGAGAGCGACCGCTTCTTCCACATCATGCAACAGCACCCAGAGATGATCCAGCAGGTCAGTGCGCACTGCCTTTTATTCTGTTCATTAATATTGGTTATTCTGTTTATTATTTATTGACTCAAAACAGCTTGACTCACTCACTTGTCCTAGACATGTGCCAGTTATCAGTAATGCAGCATAGTGCAATATTCAACACACACAAAGACACTTCAAAATAGTGTCACGCCCCCTGTGTTTCAATACTGAGGAGGAATGCTGGCTCAGCAGCAGCTGTAAAATCTCTGTACAGTCAGGAAAAAAAGGTTTTCTCAGAAAAGACTTATTAAAAGTCCCTTTTAACAAGGATCAGACAATTGTCATCATTAAAAATGCTGCTTTTATGCCTCTGCCATTAAACGTTGGAAGCATTATGTTTTTGGGTTGTCTGTCCGTCTGTCTGAGATTCTCGTTAGTGAGAGAATTTGATTTTGAAAATGACCCAAACAGGGTCAAGGTCACAGCAAGGTTAAATGTCTGAAATTGTTTTACTTGTTTTGCTTTAATAGCTTCCTTCCTGTTCATCATATACAGATGTTACTTTTTAGATGTGATTTTTGCCATCGGTCCATCAGCGTGTCTATCCAAGATGCTTGTTAGTGTGATATGTAGACCGAGTGGTTGAATGTTTGTAGGATTTATATTTATATATCATTGTAACCAGGAGATGAATTGATTAGATTTTGGATTTGATCCAAACAGGTCCAAGGTCACAGCAAGTTCAAATTTCTGAAATAGTGTTTCTTCAGTAGCTTCCTTCATGTTTAAAGTATATTTTATGGGTATTCCTGACTTTTTTGTTTTTGTTTGTTTGTTTGTTTGTTTTTAATTGTCTTGAGTTAACTAAATTGTCTAAAATACTTGTTTCTGAATATTTCTTCCCCTCTCTGTCTCCTGCAGATGCTCTCCACTGTACTAAATATCATCATTTTTGAAGACTGCAGGAATCAGTGGTCCATGTCTCGGCCTCTGCTCGGCCTCATCTTACTAAACGAGAAAGTAAGAATAACCTGATTTTTTGCAATTTTAAAATTTACAAGTGATCATACAAGTGTGAATACATCCATCTTGTCAATCATACACTTGAAGACCAAAAGCCCTCTCAATATATTACATGTTAACTTCTTACTTACAGACGTCTCTGAGTTAAATAAGATAGCATGTGGCAGCCAAATTTCACAGTCAGCTGGAAACAAGAAACAATTCAGGAAGTTGGTTGTCAGTGTTGTGAGCCAAGTCTCAAGTTTATATTAATGCGCTCTTGCTAATACTGTCATTTGGTTATAGTAAGAACTTGCCCAGGGACTGGCAGACACTCCATATAGTATTTCAGATTTCAGCCTATAAATCGTTAGTGTACCACATTCTGCTTTGTGTAAAGTAGATTTTAATAGTTTCCTTCTACCAATAACAAAATGCTCACACTGTCACTGCACTGTTATATGGCATTAATGTTTCTTTTAACTTCTTCTTTGAAAATGGAAAGCTGTAATAAAACACTGTGATGCACTAAAAATCTCTTCTAAACGTGTGTGTGTGTGTGTCTCTTTAGTATTTTGCAGATTTAAGAAACAGCATTGTGAACAGTCAGCCTCCAGAGAAACAGCAGGCCATGCACTTATGCTTCGAAAATCTCATGGAGGGTATCGAGCGCAACTTACTTACTAAAAACCGTGACAGGTGAGCCTTTCCTTCCTTATGTGTAGGAACCTATTCGGGAACCTAAGAATTTTTTAAAACATGGAAACTGCTGTGAATATAGTTTATAGGCTGTTGTTCCAGGAACCTTTTTAGGTTCTGTTCCACGTTAACTACTTTTATGTGGAAAAAGAATCAGTGGGATAGAGTACTTGACATCCTGAACAGTGCTGAAAGGCCAAACTGAAGCATCACACTGACCCTCTTACCAGATATTTTAAAAACCTGCTTTTGGCCAATGAGCAATTTATGACAATTATAGTCTTTATTTATTCTCACTTCTATGATTTACCGTTTTCCTTCATTTATTTCACTTTGTATTTCTATTCACTTTTTTTTAAATTTTTTTTTAATTGCTCAAATGTGATGTTTCGGTGAATATATACAAAACTTTTCTTATGTTATATTTTTCCAATTAATTATTTATTTATAGTTTCATTTTATTTACTGGTACTTTTTTAAAGTGTCTTTTTAAAATATTGTATATAATATATATATATATATATATATATAAAAATATAAAAATTCATGGTACAAATTGAACTTGGTATATAAATATAATATTTAAAGGGATTGTCATATATTTCTGGAATAATAATAATAATTTTGCCACTATTTTTAAATAATAATACAAATGCTGCTACTACTACTAATTATTATTATTATTATTATTATTATTATTATTATTAATGCATTGTCGATCTGTGCCACAGGTTTACGCAGAATCTTTCAGTATTTAGGAGAGAAGTGAACGACTCCATGAAGAATTCCACGTACGGTGTCAACAGCAACGACATGATGAGCTGACATTCCACTCTGCTGCAGGCCCCGCCCACTCAACTAGACCCTGCCTCTGGAGCCCACAGGCCCCTCCCTCTCCTTCCCCCACACACTCCACTCTTCCTTCCTCCCTTTTTATATATACACATATAAATATATACATATTTTAAAGCCAGTTTCCAGAACCCATGAGAGTGAGGAACGGTGTGTATTGGGGGTGTGGAGCTGTGTGAGGAGTGTGTGTGTGTGTGTGTGTGTGTTTGTGTGTGTGTGCGTGCGTGCGTGCGTGAGGATCGGAACAGGGTTGGGCCGTGTGTGTGTGTGCCTGTGAGTGTGAGAGAGAGCGAAAGTAGTGTATTAAATGATATGGAGTTGTAGATTGGCATCAACTCGTGTTTAGAGTGTGCGGTGTGTTTTTTCAGCTCTGTGGGCTAATAAGGGAGGTGGGAAACTTGTGTGTGTGAGAGTGAGTGAGTGTGAGAGTGTGTGTGTGAGGGGGAAGGGGGCGAGCTGCTCTGCTTCTGCCTGCCTTGTACAGAAACACGCAAGAGGAGAAAAAGTGTACATTTTTTTTGTCATAACAATTTTTGATGATGTTTATAATGATTACAAAATTAAGGACAAAAAAATACAAAAATGTGTGATTGGGTAAAAACCAGATCTTTTTACAGTGTAGTTAGTGCAGTTGTGCTGAAAGTGTGGCTTGTCTGTGTGGAGAGACGGAGTGACTGAAGGATTTGATCTGTGTTTGTGTTGAGAATTAGGGAATTAGAGGATTCACAGGTTTTAAATGATGTACATTTTCCTCAAAATGAACCTGAAGAAGGAGCAAAAAGCGCCGGAAACTGTAAATAAATATTTTTTGACGTGCAGCAATGCCTGTTCATGGCCACAAGGGGGCACTTGTGTGGCGAATCAGTTTGTTACGGCAATGTATTTCAATAACAGGTCTTAAAACAATCTATTGAATTTGTGGCATCCTCATTTAGAGTCTGCGTACTACTTTTAGCCACCCGTGTTGAGTTCCCCTGCTGACTCAGAAGTGTGTTGCTGATCTTTCAATGCTTGACTTGAGCAGCCAAATTTCGTTCGAAAAATCTCAGTTTCATTCCCACTCTGTCATCAGTGTCCTCATTAGCTAGCAGGGTAGGGTTCAGATATTGTGTGAGGAATAATAAGTGAATTTGAGCATGGACAATCAAATGTTAGCATTATTTCTGAAATATTTATTGCTCCTATTTAGGCTTATAAACAATTTCATCAGTCAGTTATTTAAAAAGGGAACCAGTCAGATTGAAATTCCTTCTGAACTCTAAAGTTGATATGATGCCTCATCTGAGGAGCTGATGTTTCAGTTGGAGCGGGAATAAACCAAGGGGAAGTCAACACGGGCGTGTTAAAGACAAGAATGATACATAAGGCGAGAGTTTGACCAACCAATTCTATGTCTAGGGTCTTTTGAAGACTATAAAATACAAAATGACTCATGATTGTGGAGGAACTAGATCAGCCTGCACTTGTTTTCTCACTAAATCATTCTACTTTTTTTTTTCTTTTCTTTTTTTTTTTTTTTTTTTTTTTGTTTTTTGTTTAAATAAAACACAGGCTGGTGCCCCCTTACAGTTTGCAACTGTGTACTTAAAAACAAAAACAAAAACACACACACACAACTTGGTACTAAATATTGTTAAAGCAAGAGCTGATCACACTTGCCAGTTTGCCTCTAGCTTGCCCCTCACCCCCTCACCCCTTTTTAAAAGGTTTTTTTTTTTTCTTTCCTCTGAAGAATTCCATTTTTTTAAAGCAACAAAGAAATAGTGCATCAGAAATATGGTAGATTTACAGAAACAGATCCAGAATGGAATATTTTAGCGACTTGTGCTACTTCTCAACATGCTGCTGCTAACTGTTTGTGAAGAACTAGCTCATCTCTTTAACCATGTCCAACACTCATTTAAGTTTCCTTATTTTTCCTTTTTTTGGTTCCCTGATGTGAATGTGTCTCTGTTTGGCAACTGTGTGTGCGTGTGTGTGTGCGTGGAGTCCTTTCTGAGTGATAAGGTAGCTGGTTGAATTGTTTGGATGTCTGCTACATATAGTGTAAGCATTGTGACTGCAAAATAAACGTCATTGGTTTGTACTAGCGTGCAGATCTTTGTGTGTACTTATGCAGAATTCGCATTGTAACAGTCCAATCAGAAAGGATCACCTCGACTAGACACATGCCGATGTTAAACCGGCAAAAAATGGCTTAAACTTTTATCACACTACACATTGTCAACAATTGGGCCAATTGGTTTTACAGTACATCACGGTATTACATGCATTATATGGCCAAAAGTTTGTGGATACCTGATCATCATTCCCATATGTGCTTGTTGAACATTTCATTCCAGATTTATTCCCCTTTGCTGTGATAAACCTCCACTCTTCTGGGGAGGCTTTCCACTAGATTTTGGAGCGTGCTTATGGGATTTGAGCTTATTCAGCTGCCAGAGCATAAACGTGTAATTGTTGAAAATTTTTCCACTAAATGAAAGGTAGATGGAAGCTACAATCAATGACAACCAAAAACGTAGCTAACTAAAAAAAAGTGATGATTATGATTTCCTGTACAGGACATTGATAACTATATCAGTTGTTCAAGCAACTGCTGCTTCAGAAATTTATAAGAAAGTAGCTGTAAAATGTTGTAGCTTATTGGTCAGCTCCTCCATGTTGATGTGTTGTACTGCAGTCTTGCTAACACCTGCTGACAGAGTAATGCACATTTTAAATAAATATGCTGCGATATTTAATAAGACAATAATTTAAATCCACTGAATCAGTTCAAGGCTACAGTATGTTGGGTGTTAAAGCTCAAACAGGACAGTCATTGTGGTTTTGAGCTTAATTTATTAATTTTTATTTGTTAACTTTATTTGTTAAATTTATTAACTTGTTTCCAGGATCAAAAGAAAATCCATAAAATCTGTAGACACAATTAAGAGATACTCAAGGATACACACATTGCAGAGATACACAGCAATGGTAGCATTCTACAAGTCAAACTTGAGAAATCAAACTTGAAGAAATCTAATCTGAAACATGAGAATGCAACAACGTACAGCAGGTTAAAGTAGGTCATGTGATAACCATAGCCACGTGCCCTAATGTTAACCAGTAAGCTAGTCAAAGCAAATGTGTGGGAGTTACTGTCATGTCAGTTATGTGGAAATACTTTACACTAAAGAACCTTTTTTTGGAATAGATGTGTTTTATTTTATTTTATTTTTTTTGGTAACTGGAAATTGTTTACATATAAAGAGACTTGATTGTAGTTTTTGTTAGGACTGACTTTTATTCTACTTATATTTTAATGTAAGTAATATTTGGGTGAAAGGGTTTAACTGAACTTTACTGTGATTTGTGTTACTCGTGTTCTTAGCGATGTATTTTAGCTTCGGTATCAAAAAGTTAATTTTAAAGCTTAGTAGTTTTTGAAGAAAAACTATTGGATGGGTATCAATATCAGCTGATACGCAAGGTTTTAGTATCAGTATCATTATTGGAAAAGAAAAAGTGGTAATGTGCCATCACTGTAATGTAAATCTCTGTAAATGTAAATTTAAGTGAAGTTCTTTAGCAGACAATCTCATGTGGAACAATTTACAAACAGTTGAAGGTGCAACAATGCAGAGTAACAACCTAATCTGCAAGGATTCATAACCTGAAAAGTAAACAGATCCAAAATATATCCAAGAGACAAAAGATACAAAAACCAGGATTGCTCACATATGGAAAACCGTGGCTCAGAAATGCATTATTTGATAATAAAAATTATTTATTGCAAATGTACAATATAAAATGATGAAAAGTAAGGATAGTTTTTTAATGCTTCTTTAAAAAAAGTGTTTATTAATAGTATTGTTTTGAACAATTGACAGCTTAGTCATTAATTCATTTCATTAACTATTCTGATTTTATTCTATTTTTGAGGTCACCAGCAAAAAACTAAAAAGCTAGATTCGCTAAATATATCATTACTGTTAAACAGGTTCTTGAATATATGGATGAAACTTTGGGCCACATTAGCTTGATTAAGCTAAATAACTCTGTATGAGTTGCTTGAAGATGATGGCAAAATGCCGCCTTCTGATACATGGTACACATCTGCAAGAGACCAGAATGTTAGTGGCAATGCAAAATGAAACAGATTTTTAAAAACTTTTTAAAGATTATTTAAAAAAAAATTAAGTGACTCATTTGAAAGCTAATTCAAATTACTTCTCATCCTTAAAAAAAAACCTGCAGTTTAAAGTACATAGTACATACAGTAGCAGTGTTTGATATATCAAATTATGTTTCAGTCATATTTTTTCTAAAAGCAAAACAAATATTTTTAACAGAGTCAACAGGTAATTTGTTGCGCTCTACTTTCTTTTGTTCCACACCACCAGGGCAGTTTCCTTCAGACCTGTTTCCTTGCCACATACCAAAGTCATCATCTTGTGACTGTATCCCCACGTGGGTAGCCTTTAAAAGGTTCCTGCTATGTCATGCTTGTCCTTTTTTCCATTCTCATAAATTCAAAGACTGTGAGTACAGTGATTTAATCCTTTTCTAATAACCCTAATCTTATTGTTAAATCTGCACAGGCATGGGTGACACTAATTCTAGTATTTCACTCTACTATTCTTGGTGATAGTTGACTATGTCACTGGAACAGATGTGGCCTAATAGCGACCAGCAGGCTATGGAATTACTGCTGGCCATTCAATACATTCTCCTGATGATGTGCATACACAGCGAGGAGTGAAGTGAGGAGCAGGTATGGGTGCAGAACCATGTGGGAAGAAAAAAGTAAGCTCCTTTGCTGTGTTGCAGCTGCAAGAACAGAGATGGGCAGAAGACTTGTCTGGTCAGTCCTATGGACTAGGAAGAGTGAGTACCTTTACCTTGCATCAGGCATTGCCTAAATGCAAGAGCTGTTGACTACAATGCAGCTCAGTGAAGTGCACTGCTTGGAAAGCTTAGTACAGCCACCTTACATAGAGAGAGACCCTGATGTGCCCTCGGTACATAAGCTTGAGACCAGAGAATCTGATGAATAGTGTGCAATGCAGGAGTGCAGCTCAGCATCAGCAGCGATTATATTGCAGACTGATATTAATGTTGTCGTTTCAGTGAATCTGCAGCTGGATCTTGTACTTCGCAAAACTGACCGAATGCAAATCAGTTTGTGGTATAGTCACCCAAGTGCCTGGGCTATTCCACAATGTATCAGCTGCATTAAAGAGCCCTAATGCATACTCAAAAGTGCATTCAAGCTGTGACCTGAGAAAACGGCACGCATACTGGTTGTAATGGTAGATGCAGAAGCACTAAAGTCAAGATTAATGCCTGCAGAAGAGACAATGCTAGTCTCACTAGTGGTACAGGCTGATGAAGCACTGTACGTAATTCCATGTATCATGGGGCTGAATATAAAGGAGCTGAAAATAGTTTGCAAATGTGCTAAATGTGCATCCGTAACGTGGGACGCAGTGGTTCCTGGCCCTTAATGAGATAATGCCCATCATGGGTACAAAAGTTCTAGAGGCTAATCAAGCCATGGGCGCCAAAGCAGTGAAGTGTGGTAGATCACTGGAATTGTTAATGCAGGTTAGAAGGCAAGTTATCTGGCTGCTAAACACACTGTGCCACCTGCTGCTGGTGCCTGGCAGGTCTTTGGTGTACAGGCCTGAGAAGGACTAGATCAGTGTCTTCTGTCCAAAACATGAACTGGACATTTTGCGGCAGCAGGCTAGGTTTAGACACCCTTGTCTACCATCACTAAAGTTGAAATTCTTGTTCAATCAAGTTATTGGAGACTGCTGAGTTAAATGATTCTTTCAGTTGTCCAGCCTGATCATGCAGCCCAACACTACTACTGCACATGCATAAATGGGAAAATCTCCAGCTCGGGCTTGGTTGTGGCCACAGCTCTGAAAGATGCATATCTACATTTCTATTGCTGAGGGATAAAGACAATTTCACAGTCAGTAGAGTGAAGTCCTTTTCCCTTTGGGTTAGCTGTGGCACTCGGGGTGTTCACAAAGTGGGTGCGAGTGACCCAGATGATCCTGTTATGACAGGGTCTGTGTGCTCTTCTTGGTCAGTGTGCTACTGATGGACAGTTCCAACAGCAGCCGTTGAGCTAAACACTTCTGATCTCACATGGACTAAAAGTCAATCATGAAAAGAGTCACCTGACTCCTCCATAGACTGTTTAATTGCATGAGGCTAAACT
The DNA here is from genome assembly GCF_027358585.1 of Pangasianodon hypophthalmus. Classification (NCBI taxonomy): domain Eukaryota; kingdom Metazoa; phylum Chordata; class Actinopteri; order Siluriformes; family Pangasiidae; genus Pangasianodon; species Pangasianodon hypophthalmus. Next base: position 19,802,247 of record NC_069726.1, on the reverse strand, counting down.
TGCATGCCATGCAAGCCTTCTTGACAGAGGACAGTGTCATCTCAGTTATGGTTGCAGAGGATGCAATTATTTTGCAACTCAAGTAGTGAAACTGGGTATGTTGCAATGCATACCATTTTGATGTTGACTGAATGCCCAGGACCGGTCAGTCATGTCACAAATGCAAGTGTCAGTAGTGTCCAGCCCACATTTCTTCCCTGCAAAGAAGGAAACTGTAATAATAGATTACAGCCTTGCTGGAAGGAACATGTGGTGGAAAAAAAATACTGACAAAAATGCAAGCTGTGTGACTAGTGCTCCAACATTTTTTAGGAACCAACATGCTAGTGTAGACCATCACCAAGGTGCTGTTGACAAGAATAGGTAGCGGATGAGTGCCACTTACGAGGGAGCATTTAAAGGCTGCCTATATGTATATTTCATCATGTTTAAAAGCTGATGCCTATTGGTAGTCAGCAAGAAAATGAACATGAAGCAGATGGGAATACTCCACTAGTTTTGAAGTAGTAGCAGTCCTCTTCTCAGTCACAACCATGGTTACATATGTAGAATTAAGTCATCATAAGTTAATGAGTATGTACTAGCATAAAGAAGAACAAAGCCCCTGGATGCAGTGACCAAAGTAATCACATCATTTGTATTATTATTATTATTACTGTGTGTAACATACCTGATGTTAAACCAGCTGGTTTTAAAAATGGCATATGACTTCAGTAATTGTAAAGATAATCTACCAGTATTAACCATATGTTACTAAGGCTAAGGTTAATCCAAATATGGTATAATGTTAACAATGCAATTATAATTTAAAGTAATAATAATTTACTAAGCCTGAATTTAAAGTTGAGAATTTACATTATACATGATAGGTGCTGTCATACACAATGTACTAAAACTGTCATATTAAGAAAGAAGCACATTTCAGGTGCATATTAATCAACTTTCTGTTCAGTTACATACCTCTCCGCCATAACCTCTGAAAGAAAGTAAGTCTGCCTGAGGATAATGGTCCAGCACTTGTGCTCTGTAAATTAGAAATTTCACTTTAAATGCCTAATTTTAAAGTCCAAGTTAAATGACTAAGTAGCAAGAATAAATAAAGAGTATTTACCCTAGTGCGATTAGAGCTTGAGTTCCTCAGAGCTAACCTTCCTGCCAGTGCATCTCGGACCTGCAACCACAAAACGAGAAAGAGGAACAAGAAACAAGAAAATAATCAAAGTATTATTATTATTATTATTACTATTATTATTATTATTTTAAAGACCTGAATCCTGAAGGGCACATACCTTACTATCCAGTAATGTCCCAAACAGCAAAATAAAGAAACCCTTTTGAAAAGACAAATTAGACAATTGTATGGATTAATTTTAACAGCTCAGTTCTGATATTATTTAGAAGATCTTTAGGATGTGTCATTATAATTACAAAGAGAATAACATTAGTACCTGCAGTGAATTAAGGAATGCGAACACCACGTGAATCCCAAAGTTCGATGACACCATGGTCCCAATGCCGAATCCCCACGTTAGACCAAATAGAGGTGTTAAAATCCCCACACATCTAGCAATGACCATTAGGGGATGTTTGTCATCTGGCTGAGTTGTGGCATTAACTCCTCTCCTCATCATCTTACACAGAACCACAATAAGCACCAGGAGGTTTATAGCTACAGTAGTCAGAGCAGGAATCACAAATGCCAGGAGGGCCTTCGTTTCATTCCAGTTTAGCCAACAACTATGTTTTTCTTTAATGTATCCTTTTCTTCCAGCTGTAGATGCCACAGTAATGACAGCTATGATTAGCGGGGCTCCATAGCCAACAGTGAAGGCTATGGCCATCATTGCTCCTCTGGTCATTCTGGAAAAGACCATGAGGGTGCGGTAGAGGAGCAAGAGTGCTGACAGCAACATCCAGAAGAAAAGGGCAAGATAAAAGAAGTGCATGAAGAATGTTGCTGTACTGCAGGGTCCCTCTGGTGTTTTCTCTCCTTCTTTTACAACAGCTGCTCCAATGATGAAGCATACGTCCGCAATCAGAAGGGAGACAGCAATGTTGACTACGGAGACATGGCGCATGTAGGATGTGTCGTTTCTTGTCATTGATTTCCAAATAATGATTTCAATGATGAGGCACAAAACCAAGCTGGCCATGGAAATGCCAACACCAATGTAAGTTATAAAGTTTAAGGCTGTGCCCGAGACTTCAGAAAATGGTGACATCAGGATTGAAAAAGAGGTTGTGTGATTGCACTCACATGTAAATCTTTCAGATTCATTTCCTAATGTCTTTAGTTGACATCCAGTCGAGTCCCATCCACCAATGCCATTCAGAAGACTGAAGTTCCAAAAGACACACTGAGGTTTTCCCAGTGTCTTATTTTTTATGGCAAAAGAAAAGGAGATGTTGTTAATTGTTGACTTTGGTTCAATCACAGCTACATCGCCATTGATGCTGGGGTTAGTTAGACTGTCATTGTAGGCAATTCGAACAGGTAAAACATTGTCAAGTGCAGAAAAAACTATGATGGTTATGAAAGAATTTTCATTACTCATTGGAATTGTTATATAGGTGGTTGATTTATTACCAAATACTTCTAAAAATGGGACAGTGATGAAAGTTCTTTTGAGATGAGCAGAGTTAGTTGATATCTCAATGTTTTCATCTGGGAGTCTGCGTGCAATGATTTCAATAGACTTCAGAAGTTCAGAACTGGCATTCCTGGTTGCATTGTTTTGGTTTAAATCCATCCATGCCCCCCGTGCAGCTATTGACCCTATGACATCCAGTGTTTGCAGGAAACCCTTAAAATTTAAATGTTTATTAGAAAGAGCACATCTATTTAAATAAAATATGGCATCACAAAATAGAAAAGTTTCGATTCTTGTTCTTTATGAGTAAGGAGCAAGGGAAGTGTTCACCACAATTTAAAGACTACAGTGAGATTTGAAAAACAAATAATTGAACAAAAAGGGAAAATATGACTATACTTACAGTCAGAATGGGTTTACTGACTAAGATTGTTTGGGAGATATTGGCAATGGTTTGCAGTATGGAAGCAATTGTTAATATGGTCGATGAAGATGATGTTATATTTTGAGCATTTGTTTCAGTAGCAATGCTGAGATTAGCCACAAATTGTGGGAGCTCAGTGGGCATGACGTTCAAGAGCTACGGAAAAATGAAATGCAGAAAATCACATCATTCAGATAATTTTCTTTATCCTTTGTTGAAAAAAAAAAAAAAACTCAAAATAAAATCTGATTACCGAAGCTCTATCTTTAAGATTTTGAATGACTCGCAGGACACAGTTGTTCTCTGTAATTTGCCACTGTCCTGCTGAATTACACTTAGCTTTTTGATAGCCAACCATGTCCCCATTACAGTCACCAACACGTACGTCTTCCACATTTCCAGGTCCAAATACATCATTATAGCAGGTAAATTCTAAAGGAATGATGTTACAAATTAGAACATTTCAGACCTTCCTTATAGACAAATGAATAAGAAAACTTGAGTACAAGGAACCCTGGCAGTTAATAAAAAAATTTCAATCATTTTCCCATTGCCATTAAGACAAAATTTGAAAGTACTATTAAATGAAAGCACATCTATTTTCTGAACATGTGAATTATGATACTATGGAACTTGGTATCGATACTGGAATCCGTTTCAATCTATCATCTTACTCATTTTCTAATGAGCAGGTGGCATGAAATGACAGTGTAGACATATTTCATGATTAATGATAGCAATTAAAGCAAAGCAGATGCCAAAGTGTGATACAAGTATCCTGATAAAACATCATATGGCATTTAAAAAGTATCTTTAATAAAGAGAATGGGGTGGCTGAGTGCACAGAGCAGTAACAGCGAGCATGGTCAATAAAAAATATAAAAAGGTAATGCTGTAGAACTCGAGTCCGGTCTTGAAGCGTTGTCTGTATTGACTTGGACTAATTCTCACTTACTGGCATTTGTACTCTGACTTGTCTCTGTCTTGCACATTGGTCTTGATTAATTTGGTATTGGTCTCAACCAAGAGTTTGTAAAATTACTGTTTGTGCTGTCTTTTCTTTTTGAATGCACAAAAACAGCCTAATCATTAGTGCAACTAGTTGAAGTAAAGGATTTGTCAGTTTTCAGTCTCACTTTCCTTTGGACTTAATCTTGATTTCGACCCACTTAAGACTCGGTCTTGACTTGATCTCACCTAGTCCTGGTCTTGGACTTGACAGTGGTGGTCTTGACTACAGCCATAGTTCAAGGTTCTATGAATTGCATGTGCACAAATGTATTTGAGAGCATGGAACAGTAAAGCGAGCATGCAGAAAAACTGTCGGATGTGAGAGCACTTTAGTACAGCGAGCACTCAGAATCCTCCACTGCAGCCCTGCTCAATCCAAAGTAGCTAATGTAGTTATATTGCAAAAAAAAAAAAAAGATATCTATCAAGTGAAAGTATCTCGAATATAAGCAAATTTATCTAATATTTCTTATTATGAGATTATTATTAAATCAAATATAAGCATATTCAGCCTGTTTCAGATGTTTTTTTTTTATTTTTCTCATTTCAAACTTCAAGTGTTCTTATTCTATTGGCACATGATTTTGCTTCTTTCTAGAAGTAAATGCATAAAATGAGAAATTATCTGCCAATAGGACAACACTATTTCAGGGTTGATATCAGTAAGTAAGTAATTAAGTAAGTAAATAAATAAATAAATAAATGCCTAGGTTTAATAATCAGATATTTTCTTTATTGTAATCTTATAATAGGAAATACTAGACACATTTGACTATATTCACGATATTTTCACTTGGTAAGATGTCAATTTTTGCAGTTTAGCTAATGCACTTTATTTAAACTTCAACTTGCCAACATTATAAAGAATAAGCCTAGTAGCCTAAGTGCATGACTATGCACATGTGCATTTTTCATGGCCACTGTGTAAACCAGGGCAACATAAACAGTTAAATACCATGTTCCATCATTCCCCTGATACCTCTGATTGATTAATACTATGTAAGTTACTCATTTTTAGTATCAGTATGGATTATAACCAAAAACACATACAAATACTTAACCTGAAAAATGGTATTGATGCATCCCTATTAGTAACCATAAAATTATGAACAGATCATCTTTAATAATAAGAAAAGTATACATAAAAATGTAACTCAGAAAATCACTAACCACAAATACGTAAAAATATAAATGTTGTATAATTTATATCTCACATCATTTTTAATTGATTAGTACTTAAAATACTCACCCAAGCTTATGATAATTATGCACATTAATTAAATTTATTCTCTGATGTTCTTTATTTGCATTTGAAAGAAAAACGTAATAAGTAATAATGAGGGTTACTCACGTCCATTGACTGCATTTATCGTGACATTCTGTGCCTTGTAATTGCTTTTGGTAAGTTGACATGTGACCGACATGTGTAGCTCATTGGTCTGACAGTCCTGTGTGTTAATTTTATAGTTACATAATATGCAGCCTGTTGGTGGAGCTATACAAAATAATAAATGGATAAAATTAAAGTACAAATCAAAACTATTTAAATGGTGCTAGGCTATATATTTGATTGTAATAATGTTTTGCTGTTATTTATATTTATTTTTGGACTGATTATGCAGCTGAACTGTTATTCATTAGCGACTACATGAAATATAACATTAAAAGTTTATGTGTGACCTGGTGAAGGTTGGATGCAAGCTGCAGGGTCAACGCTCCATTTCACTTCATAGCTCTCATGTGCACAGCACTGCAGCATAACTGTTGAATTCTCACATTTTACAAATTTGTCATTGCTCACTTGGATATTGGGATCTGGAATCAAAATCCTTTGCCAGATGACAGAGGGTATTGAGTTCTCTGTTGTGCGACATTCATACTGACCTGATAGGGTCAAAGAAAATAAGAAATAATATATAAATCAGAAAAAATATAATTTGATTAAAATGTTGTGAACACCCCTGAAGCGTATATCAGTATTTAAATGATGGCAATCTACATGATCATTTATCATTTATGGGAAATTTTAAAGACTCTTAGATAAACAGTAAAGATTTTGTTGGTGGTCCAAGATAAGTTGAAGGAAAACTCCACCCTGAAACACTTTAAATGTATAAACTATCTTGTAGCTATACTCTTTGGGCATTTTACCAGGCCAAAAAAGGGTCAAGCTTAGCATTAAAAAGGGTTTTAAAAAAAAAAAAAAGAAAAAGATGCTCCAACTGTTGGGAATTTAAGAGCGGTTTGGATGACTAATACAATTATTTCATAATGTAATATTTACACATTTATAATTGCACCCTTCATTTACATTATTTGAGAGCACAGTAACATTAACGGAAGGTATTATACTACACGGAAGTCAGTTTTAACTTACCGCTATCATCGGGAGTGGTACTTTTCACAGTGAGTACAGTTTGTTCAATTATATACCTATCTGATGACTTTAGTTCAATTCCATTCCTCATCCATTTAATGGTGTTATTTACTGTCGTGTTACAGGTCAGTGTCAGTTTTTGGCCAGGATATATTTGGTCTTTGCTTGTGTACAGCCCATCTTCCACTGAAACACAGAGCCATGCACATGTCTGAGGTTTTATTGCTTCTTTTCATTTAATTTTTAACATCAATGCTATAGAAGTTGCATGTAGTTAACTATGTTAAGAAATCCCCTTATGTCAGGTAAAGGGTGGTGGGATAGAGTGTTGGACTGCAAAAATGAAATAATAAAAATAATAATAATAATAATATGTAGAAGAAGAAGGACGATCAATAATAAGAGAATAAAGTCCCTACCACTGTGACTGAATGCATCATCGTTTACGTTGAATCCCAGTGAACGGAGATTGCTTGCAAGTTGTTGGTTTGCTGATAGTAAATTAAGGTTATTGCTAGTTGCATTAATACTGAAGTCTGCAATCACACTGCCAGGCCTGACAAAAAACAGAACTGTTAAAATTCTTAAAAAGAACTGTTGACAAAATTCTACAACAAAGCTACATGTTTTTTTACGAGATTACATGTTGTATGGTTTATGAATGGTTTCATTAGGTTTCGTGAATGTATGAAAAAGTTATTGCGTCCAATAGATCATGTAGATGTAGTGAGTGCCACAGTGAATATCACATTTCTCTGATTATATATTTATTTAATTTATTTCATATGATTAAACAATTATCTTAAATATGGCCAACTCTAAAATACTTAACTAGTGACAATGCAAAATATAACATCACCTGAAATCATTCACATTTGCAGATTTGGCTTGGTAGGCAGGCACACTTCTGTAACTTTGATCAATCTGGGGAAAAAAAAAAAAAGACATGCTCACTGCTCAGTATGTAAAAATTAGGTTTATACCACATACTATAACAGCAGCTCTAACAGTATTTCCATCTGTAATTTCAATATCAAGTTTATATTAATGCACTCATTCCATTATTGTTTCTATAGTAACAGCTCATTCACAGGGACTTGTATTGCAGATGTTCCACATAATCTAATACTAAAAATAAAAAGATAAAAAAATTTATAGTTATTTAAAAAAGAAATGCATATAATCATCAATTGATCTGTTAGGAGATGTTTATTTAATATTATGTAAGGAGTCTCCAGTGTCAGCTCTTTGCCACTGTACATTTTCCACCATGAGAAAGTCTTCAGGATAGACTGTTTATAGCTGTTACACTGTACGGTAAGTGATAGCAGGAACTAGTTTCACAGACATTCCACAACATTAAATGTAATTATAAATGGATAAAAAGAATGATGTGTCATTCTTTAATAACTAAAGGCATAATAATTGGCAAATTGCTGTGGTAAGAGGAATTTATCACTTTGAGCTGTCATAGGAAAATAATCAACAATCAGTGGTAACAGTAACTGCAATTTGTATGACACCACCCTGGCATGGATTAATATCTGATTACATCACACCCCAAGTATTTTATTCTCTGCTTGCAAAGTTCTAAGTTAAAGCAGAAGTATGTGCAATGACATTACAACTTTTACCTTTATTATTAATATAAAAAAATTACAAAATTACTACTACTACTACTACTACTATTACTGCTGCTGCTGCTATTACTACTATGACTACTGCTACTACTACTAACAAAATGTGTTATATCAGGAAGATTCATTCTAAGTACATCATATTGCTGTGTGTAACTTACTGAATTCTCAATTGTTGCTTTAACTACTTTGAAGTTTTCACTTGTTTTATCAGTGAGTGCAGTGTCAAATTCTCTGTTTATTTTCATTGAGAAACCTATGACATGGTTGTCTGTGGGTGAAAAAAATGACAAGAGATGTGAAATGTAACAGGAGTAAATTTAAGCAGTTGCAACAGATCATACCATTAATTGGGAAAAACAGGGGGGGAAAGGGAGAGGGGAAAAAACTGTAGCTGTTTTATCATTTAAATACATTTTAAATGCATTTACACACCTGTGTTAAGCATTGGTTCTTGTTATATTTTGGTACATATATTTTCAGTGTACCTGGATGATTATAAAATGGAACTATACTGTTGAATTATTTATTGTTGTACATATTAGGCTTGTCAGCTTGTCAAATTTCATTGAATACACTTTGAATGTTCAAAATATTTGCATATTTGAAAGTAAAAAAAAGGCCACATTTGAATGTTTACCAATCCATGTTCTACTTTCAGTTTCTTAAAGTGAGTCTATTGAAATACGATTCCTTAAACCTTTTAGCTAAATTTACTTTGTGTTGTGTGATGTACGGAAAGGCATGTCACATTTATCATGCTGTTTTCACATATTTCCTTAAATATATATCATTTGTCATTTCATCACAAAATTTACATTTTCAGTGGTTTATCTGATACAAATTTTTAGAGATATGCTATTGCTAATCTTTGCTCCGTTTGCAGTAGTAATATATAATATTATACAGGTATATGCTATTTTTAAAGAAATTGGTAGCCCTAGCATATATACATAACAATATTTTGAGTGCTTTGTAATTATGAAGTACAGGGAAGTTGACACATATTACAAAGCATGTGTAGGATTTGTCAAAATAATCTACAGTGTTTGTAAATATAATAATTAATGAGATGTTAATTGTATGAGTGAACAGCACATAGATAGGATCATGTTTTAATGTTTTAGAACTCAGTTGCTCTGTGAGTAATATGATTAAATTATTTGATAATTATGACCAAAAGAGTACAAGCAAGTATGTTTAGTATACTTTCATTAGTATAGAACAAAGGTGGGCAGATTTACCAAACGTTTTGGAAAAATGTAGGTTCCACCACTTAGCGAGCTCTAAATGCATGCGTAATAATATAAAGTAGATGAAAAATTGTGGCCACTTTCGGGGAAGAAATTACAGTTTACCTTCAACAAAATTTAAAAGGTTTGAAATCTTACCTTGGGTTGTGGCACCTGTGGTTGTGATGATTTTGATGGTTTTGGTTGTGGAAGTAGGCGTTGTGGTTGTGTTGGCTATATTTGTGGTTGTAGTGGCTGTAGTTTGGGCAGTTGTGTTGGCTGGGCTTGTGGTTGCTGTGGTTATTGTTAGATTGAGAATGTTTTTTATGTCTAGGGTTGTTGCGGCTGAGATTGTTGCAAATGCTGTGTTTGTGGTGATATTGGCTGTCAGGGCAGCAGTTATATTAGGGGTTGCAGAGGCTGTGGTTGCAGTCACTGTGGTTTGAAGACTTGTGTTTGTGGTGTCTGTGGTTATAGTATTTTTGATTATAGTGGTTGTAGTTGGGGCAGCTGTGAGTGTGGTTGTGTTTGCAGCCATTGTGGTTGAATTTATAACTGCTGTGGCTGGGGTGGCTGTGGTTCCAATAGCTCGGGTTGTGGCATCTGTGAATTTAGCGGCTGTGACTGTGGGAACTGCAGTTAGAAAAGTTGTGTGTGTGGTATCTGTGTTTGTTGCATCTGTGGTTGGAGTGTTTGTGATTGTGGTGGCTTTGTTTGTTTTCGCTATGGCTGCCATAGTGGTATCTATAGTTGTGGTAATGATGGTTTGTGTGGTGTCTATAGTGGCGACTGTGGTGTTGGTGGCTGGGATTGTTGTGGCTGTAGTTGTGGCAAGCATGGTTATAGTGTCTGCAGTTGTAGCAGTTATGATTGTGGTGTCTGAGGTTGTGGCTGCTATGGTAGCAGTGGTTGTAGTTGTGGTGTGGTCTGCTGTTGTGTCTGTGTTTATATCAGCAGTGTTTGTAGCAGTGGTATTTGTGGTTGCAGAGTCTGTGGTTACAATTGCTGTGGTTTGAAGACTTGTGTTTCTAGTGTTTGTGTTTGTAACATTTATGATTATGGCAGCTGTAGTTGGGGCATCTGTGGGTATAGTGTCTGTGGTTGTAGCAGTTATGATTTTGGCTGCTGTGGTTGCAGTGGTCGTGGTGTAGTCAGTAGTTTTTAAAGCTGCAGTGTCTGTGGTTGCAGAGGCTGTGGTTGCATTTGCTGTGGTTTGAAGACTTGTGTTTGTGGTGTCTGTGGTTGTAGCACTTATGATTATAGTGGCTGTAGTTGGGGCAGCTGTGAGTGTGGTTGTGTTTGCAGCCATTGTGGCTGTAGTTATGACTGGTGTGGTTGGGGTGGCTGTGGTTCCAATGGCTGGGGTTGTGGCATCAGTGATCACAGCAGCTGTGATTGTTGGAAAAGTTGCGTGTGTGGTATCCGTGTTTGTTGCATCTGTGGCTGTAGTGGTTGTGATTATGATGGCTTTGTTTGTTTTGGCTGTGGTTGCAGTAGTGGTCTCAGTGGTTGGTGTTGTGTCTGTAGTTGTGGCATCTGTGGTGTTCGTGACTGGGATTGCAATGATTGTGCTTTGGAGTGCTGTGGTTGTGACCTCTGTGTTTGTATCAGTTGTGCTTTTTGTGGCTGTAGTTGTGGCAGCAGTGGGTATAGTGTTTGTAGCTGTGGTGTCTGTAGTTGCAGAGGCTGTGGTTGCAATCACTGTGTTTTGAAGACTTGTGTTTGTGGTATCTGTGGTTGTAGGACGTATGATTGCAGAGGTAGTTGGGACAGCTATGAGTGTGGCTGTGTTTGCAGTGGCTGTGTTTGCAGGCATTGTGGCTGTAGTTATGACTGGTGTGGTTCTGATGGGTGGGGTTGTGGCATCTATGATTGCTGTGTTTGTGGGAACTGTGGTTGGGAAAGCTGTGTGTGTGGTATCTGTGTTTGAGGCATCTGTGGTTGTATTGGTTGTGATTATGGTGACTTTGTTTGTTTTACCTGTGGCTACAGTAGTGGTCTCTATGGTTGTGACCTCTGTGTTTGTATCAGTTGTGTGTTTTGTGGCTGTAGTTGGGGCTGCTGTGTGTGTAGTGTTTGTAGCTGTGCTGTCTGTAGTTGCAGAGGTTGTTTTTGCAATCACTGTGGTTTGAAGACTTGTGTTTGTGGTATCTATGGTTGTTGGATGTATGATTGCAGAGGTAGTTGGGACAGCTGTGAGTGTGGCTGTGTTTGCAGTGGCTGTGTTTGCAGGCATTGTGGCTGTAGTTATGATTGGTGTGGTTCTGATGGGTGGGGTTGTGGCATCTATGATTGCTGTGTTTGTGGGAACTGTGGTTGGGAAAGCTCTGTGTGTGTTATCTGTGTTTGTGGCATCTGTAGTTGTAGTGGTTGTGATTATGGTGGCTTTGTTTGTTTTGCCTGTGGCTACAGTAGTGATCTCTATGGTTGTGACCTCTGTGTTTGTATCAGTTGCGCTTTTTGTGGCTGTAGTTGGGGCTGCAGTGTGTGTAGTGTTTGTAGCTGTGCTGTCTGTAGTTGCAGAGGCTGTTTTTGCAATCACTGTGGTTTGAAGACTTGTGTTTGTGGTATCTGTGGTTGTAGGATGTATGATTGCAGAGGCTGTAGTTGGGACAGCTGTGAGTGTGGCTGTGTTTGCAGTGGCTGTGTTTGCAGGCATTGTGGTTTTAGTTATGACTGGTGTGGTTCTGATGGGTGGGGTTGTGGCATCTATGATTGCTGTGTTTGTGGGAACTGTGGTTGGGAAAGCTCTGTGTGTGTTATCTGTGTTTGTGGCATCTGTGGTTGTAGTGGTTGTGATTATGGTGGCTTTGTTTGTTTTGCCTGTGGCTACAGTAGTGGTCTCTATGGTTGTGACCTCTGTGTTTGTATCAGTTGCGCTTTTTGTGGCTGTAGTTGGGGCTGCAGTGTGTGTAGTGTTTGTAGCTGTGCTGTCTGTAGTTGCAGAGGCTGTTTTTGCAATCACTGTGGTTTGAAGACTTGTGTTTGTGGTATCTGTGGTTGTAGGATGTATGATTGCAGAGGCTGTAGTTGGGACAGCTGTGAGTGTGGCTGTGTTTGCAGTGGCTGTGTTTGCAGGCATTGTGGTTGTAGTTATGACTGGTGTGGTTCTGATGGGTGGGGTTGTGGCATCTATGATTGCTGTGTTTGTGAGAACTGTGGTTGGGAAAGCTCTGTGTGTGTTATCTGTGTTTGTGGCATCTGTGGATGTAGTGGTTGTGATTATGGTGGCTTTGTTTGTTTTGCCTGTGGCTACAGTAGAGGTCTCTATGGTTGTGACCTCTGTGTTTGTATCAGTTGCGCTTTTTGTGGCTGTAGTTGGGGCTGCAGTGTGTGTAGTGTTTGTAGCTGTGCTGTCTGTAGTTGCAGAGGCTGTTTTTGCAATCACTGTGGTTTGAAGACTTGTGTTTGTGGTATCTGTGGTTGTAGGATGTATGATTGCAGAGGCTGTAGTTGGGACAGCTGTGAGTGTGGCTGTGTTTGCAGTGGCTGTGTTTGCAGGCATTGTGGTTGTAGTTATGACTGGTGTGGTTCTGATGGGTGGGGTTGTGGCATCTATGATTGCTGTGTTTGTGGGAACTGTGGTTGGGAAAGCTCTGTGTGTGTTATCTGTGTTTGTGGCATCTGTGGTTGTAGTGGTTGTGATTATGGTGGCTTTGTTTGTTTTGCCTGTGGCTACAGTAGTGGTCTCTATGGTTGTGACCTCTGTGTTTGTATCAGTTGCGCTTTTTGTGGCTGTAGTTGGGGCTGCTGTGTGTGTAGTGTTTGTAGCTGTGCTGTCTGTAGTTGCAGAGGCTGTTTTTGCAATCACTGTGGTTTGAAGACTTGTGTTTGTGGTATCTGTGGTTGTAGGATGTATGATTGCAGAGGCTGTAGTTGGGACAGCTGTGAGTGTGGCTGTGTTTGCAGTGGCTGTGTTTGCAGGCATTGTGGTTGTAGTTATGACTGGTGTGGTTCTGATGGGTGGGGTTGTGGCATCTATGATTGCTGTGTTTGTGGGAACTGTGGTTGGGAAAGCTCTGTGTGTGTTATCTGTGTTTGTGGCATCTGTGGTTGTAGTGGTTGTGATTATGGTGACTTTGTTTGTTTTGCCTGTGGCTACAGTAGTGGTCTCTATGGTTGTGACCTCTGTGTTTGTATCAGTTGCGCTTTTTGTGGCTGTAGTTGGGGCTGCAGTGTGTGTAGTGTTTGTAGCTGTGCTGTCTGTAGTTGCAGAGGCTGTTTCTGCAATCACTGTGGTTTGAAGACTTGTGGTTGTGGTTGTAGTGGTTGTGATTATGGTGGCTTTGTTTGTTTTGCCTGTGGCTACAGTAGTGGTCTCTATGGTTGGTGTGGTGTCTATTGTTGTGGCCTCTGTGATGTTGGCGACTGGGATTGCAATAATAGTGGTTTGGAGAGCTGTGGTTGTATCAGTTGTGCTTTTTGTGGCTGGATTTGGGGCAGCAGTTGGTATAGTGTTTGTAGCTGTGGTGTCTGTGGTTGCAGAAGCTGTTTTTGCAATCACTGTGTTTTGAAGACTTGTGTTTGTGGAGTCTGTTGTTGTAGCACTTATAATTATAGCAGCTGTAGTTGGGGCAGCCATGGGTATAGTGTCTGTGGTTGTAGGAGTTGTTATTGTGGTGTCTGTGGTTTTGGCTGCTGTGGTTGTGGTGTAGTCAGCTGTGTTGTCTGTGGTTATATAAGTAGTTTTTAAAGCTGTGGTGTCTGTGGTTGCAGAGGCTGTGGTTGCATTTGCTGTGGTTTGAAGATTTGTGTTTGTGGTGTCTGTGGATGTAGCACTTATGATTATAGTGGCTGTAGTTGGGGCAGCTGTGAGTGCGGTTGTGATTGCAGTAGCTGTGGTTGCAGCCATTGTTGTTGTAGTTATGACTGGTGTGGTTGCGGTGGCTGTGGTTCCAATGGCTGGGGTTGTGGCATCAGTGATTATAGCAGCTGTGATTGTGGGAACTGTTGGAAAAGTTGCGTGTGTGGTATCTGTGTTTGTTGCATCTGTGGTTGTAGTGGTTGTGATTATGGTAGCTTTGTTTGTTTTGGCTGTGGTTGCAGTAGTGGTCTCTATAGTTGTGGTGGCAAGGGTTGGTGTGGTGTCTGTAGATGTGGCATCTGTGGTGTTCGTGAATGGGATTGCAGCGATTGTGGTTTGGAGAGCTGTGGCTGTGACCTCTGTGTTTGTATCAGTTGTGCTTTTTGTGGCTGGAATTGGGGATGCAGTGGGTATAATGTTTGTAGCTGTGGTGTCTGTGGTTTCAGAGGCTGTGGTTGCAATTGCTGGGGTTGTGGCATCAGTGATTATAGGAGCTGTGATTGTTGGAACTGTTGCAAAAGTTGTGTGTGTGGTATCTGTGTTTGTTGCATCTGTGGCTGTAGTGGTTGTGATTATGGTGGCTTTGTTTGTTTTGGCTGTTTTTGCAGTAGTGGTCTCTGTGGTTGATATGGTGTCTGTAGTTGTGGCATCTGTGGTGTTGGTAACTGGGATTTCAATGATTATGGTTTGAAGTGCTGTGGTTGTGATATCTATGTTTGTATCAGTTGTGCTTTTAGTGGCTGTAGTTGTGGCAGCAGTGGGTATAGTGTTTGTAGCTGTGGTGTCTGTGGTTTCAGAGGCTGTGTTTGCAATCACTGTGTTTTGAAGACTTGTGTCTGTGGAGTCTGTGGTTGTAGCACTTATGATTATAGCAGCTGTAGTTGGGGCACCTGTGGGTATACTGTCTGTGGTTGTAGGAGTTATTACTGTGGTGTCTGTGATTTTGGCTGCTGTGGTTGCAGTGGTTGTGGTATAGTCAGCTGTGTTGTCTGTGGTTATATAAGTAGTTTTTAAAGCTGTGGCGTCAGTAGTTGCAGAGGCTGTGGATGCTTTTGCTGTGGTTTGAAGACTTGTGTTTGTGGTGTCTGTGGATGTAGCACTTATGATTATAGTGGCTGTAGTTGGGGCAGCTGTGAGTGCGGTTGTGATTGCAGTAGCTGTGGTTGCAGCCATTGTTGTTGTAGTTATGACTGGTGTGGTTGCGGTGGCTGTGGTTCCAACGGCTGGGGTTGTGGCATCAGTGATTATAGCAGCTGTGATTGTGGGAACTGTTGGAAAAGTTGCATGTGTGGTAACTGTGTTTGTTGCATTTGTGGTTGTAGTGGTTGTGATTATGGCTGTGGTTTTGGCTGTGGTTGCAGTAGTAGTCTCTATAGTTGTGGTGGCAAGGGTTGGTGTGGTGTCTGTAGATGTGGCATTTGTGGTGTTGGTGAATGGGATTGCAATGATTGTGGTTTGGAGAGCTGTGGCTGTGACCTCTGTGTTTGTATCAGTTGTGCTTTTCGTGGCTGTAGTTGGGGAAGCAGTGGGTATGGTATTTGCGGCTGTGGTCTGTCTGGTTTCAGAGGCTGTGGTTGCAATTGCCGGGGTTGTGGCATCAGTGATTACAGGAGATGTGATTGTTGGAACTGTTGGAAAAGTTGTATGTGTGGTATCTGTGTTTGTTGCATCTGTGGCTGTAGTGGTTGTGATTATGGTGGCTTTGTTTGTTTTGGCTGTGGTTGCAGTAGTGGTCTCTATGGTTGGTGTGGTGTCTGTAGTTGAAATGTCTGTGGTATTGGCTACTGGGTTTGCGATGGTTGTGGTTTGGAGAACTGTGGTTGTGACCTCTGTGTTTGTATCAGTCGTGCTTGTTGTGGCTGTTTTTGGGGCAGCAGTGTGTATAGTGTTTGTAGCTGTGGTGTCTGTGGTTGCAGAGGCTGCTGTTGCAATTGCTGTGGCTTGAAGACTTGTGTTTGTGGTGTCTTTGGTTATAGCACTTATGATTATAGAGGCTGTAGTTGGGGCAGCTGTGAGTGTGGTTGTGTTTGCAGTGACTGTGTTTGCAGGCATTGTGTTTGTAGTTACGACTGGTGTGGTTCTGATGGGTGGGGTTGTGGCATCTGTGGTTGTATCAGTTGTGCTTGTTGTTGCTGTAGTTGGGGCAGCAGTGGGTATAGTGCCTGTTGATGTAGCAGTTATGATTGTAGTGTCTGTGGTTGTAGCAGCTATGACTGTGGTGGCTTTGTTTGTATTGGTTATGGTTGCAATATGGTTGCTATCTATATTTGTGGTGGTGATGGTTTGTGCGGTGTCTGAAGTTGCAGGGTCTGTGGTGTTGGTGTCTGGGATTGTGATGGCTGTGATTTGGAGATCTGTTGTTTTGACATCTGTGGTTGTATCATTTGTGATTGTTGAGGCCATAGTTGGCATAGCTGGGGGTGTAGTGTCTGTGGTTGTAGCAGTTATCATTGTGGTGTCTGTGGTAGAGGTTGTGATGTATTCAGCTGTGGTGTCTGTGGCTATATCAGCAGTGTTTGTAGCTGTGGTGTCTGTGACTGCAGCAGCTGTGGCTACAATCGACATGGTTTGAAGACTTGTGGTTACTGTGGTTCTAGAGACTGTTGTTTGGCTGAGAATGGTTTTTGGGTCTAAGATTGTTGCAGGTGTTATTGTTGCAATTGTGGTGCCTGTGGTTGTGCTGGCTGTCATCGTGGTTGCACTTGTGGTGTCTGTGGTTGTAGAAGTTGTGATTGGGGTAGGTGTGGAAGTGGTGGCTGTAGGTGAGACAGCTTGTGTGATTGTGATGGCTGTGCCAGCTGTGGTTATGGCATCTGTGGTTGTGGATGGCGCTGTAGTGACTTAAGAAAACAAAAGTATTGTAAGACTCAAATATAGTATATCAAATCTCAGTAAGACCTCTTACAAAGCTGCCCACAGGTAAGATCCTCTGCTCATAAACTAGACGTAATTTAGTTTTTAAATGAAAAATGAAATTTTTAAGGAAATTGCTCTGCTATACACTGAAGACATTTGGGTTTGAGATCGAAAGGTGCATATGAGATGATAGATCAGAATTTCAGCTTTCATTTTATGATATTTACATCTAGATGTGTTAAACAACTAAGAACATGGGTTCTTTGGTGGCAGACCACCTAATTTTTAGGTGAGCAAAAGTATTGGAACAGATAGCCTTAAAATAAATAACACTTAATATTTTATTGCATATCCCTTTCCTGCAATAACTGCTCCAAGCCAGCAACCAACTGACCAAACTGTTGCATTATTCTTTTGGAATGCTTTTTCAGCCTTGTCCTACATCTTCTTTCAGTTGTTGTTTGTTATGGGGGTTTCTCCCTACAGTCTCCACTTTAGGAGGTGAAATGCATGCTCAATTGGGTTAAGGTCTGGTGGTTGACTTGACCAGTTTATAACCTTCCACTTTTTTCCTCTATTATGAAGTTATTTGTTGTGTTGAGAATGTGTTTTGGGTCATTGTCTTGCTTCACGATGAAGTTCCTCCAATTAGATTACATGCATTTCTCTGTAAATTGGCAGACACAATGTTTCTGTACACGTCTGAATTCCTTCTGCTGCTACCATCATGAGTTACATCATCAATAAAGATTAGTGAGCCCATTCCAGAAGCAGTCATGCAAGTCCAAGCCATGACACTACCTCCACCATGCTTGACTGATGAGCTTGTATGTTTTGGATCATGAGCAGATCCTTCCTTTCCCCACACTTTGACTTTTCCATCACTTTGGTAGAGGTTATTCTTTGTTCCAGAATGTTTGTGGTGTATCTCTGTATTTCTTTGTAAATTCTTATCTTGCCTGATTCTTACTGCTGATGAGTGGTCTTCTTTAAATGGTGGATTGTGATACCTTCACCCCTGCCCTGTGGAGGTTGTTGGTGATGTCACTGACTGGTGCTTTTCATTTTTTTCTTCACAGCTCTCAAAATGTTTCTGTTATCAACTGCTGTTGTTTGCCTTGGCTGAATTGTTCAATGTCTGGTTGTTAGTACACCCGTGGTTTCTTTCTTTTTCAGGACATTCCAAATTGTTGTATTGGCTATACTCAATGCTTGTGCAATGCCTCTGATTTTACTGATTTTCCAATTTTCCTCTCTTTTCTCAGCTTCAAAATAGCTTGCTTTTCTCCCATAGACAGCTCTCTGGTCTTCATGTTTATCCATTTTAACAACAATGCAGTCTTCGCCGGTAAAACTCAGGTCTCAAACCAAGAGTAGACTTTCAGAGCTATTAATTCTTTTCAGAGCTAATTAATTCTTTAAACAATCAATCTAACAGAGCACACCTGGGCATCAAGAAACACCTGAAAAATGGATGGGGTCAAACAAAAGGTGCCATGTTCCAAGTTGTTGTTCTGATCTATCATCTCATATTCATCTTATATTCCTCTAATACACACACACACACACACACACAAAGCACAATCACGTGGCAGCAGGGCAATGCAAAAAAACATTTAAGAAAGAACACAAGCAACAAGTTAATCTTGGGGATTTACCTTTTGTGGTTGTTGAAGATGGACATGCTGAGGTATCTATTAAGTGAGAACAAATTTAACTTGGGTAATATTGAGCGTTATATATTACTTATACATATTATTATTCATTAACAGTGTCAGCACTCTTTTTGTATTAAACGGGTCAAATTATTTTGGTAGGTAACTTCACTTAGGGTGATAAAGTTGCATAATTTCATTAGTTGAATTGCCAATGAATTTAATTACTGTTGAGTTAAACTGATTATTATTAAAGACACACATATGATCTGAATTATTGAATTTGAATATTTTGTCCATTCTGAAGATATTAAGCACAGAATAATAGCAGGTTAATCAAACTACTAAGACCAGAATCTAATATTTAAATTGAACAAATTAAAGGTACAGTATGTTCTGTACTCTTTGATAAACAAAAAGGTAGGACTTGCCAATACTGTTACATGTTTTTCAGCTGATATCAAAGGAAATATTTTTTCATTGGAAATTTGCCAAATTCTAGCATCCTTCAAATGTGCACATGTTTATATGCTTTATTTTTGTAATACATACATGTCAGCTCATTGATTAGTTGGCAGAACTGTCCATCATTTGGAATAGCGTTGATGCAACCACACAAGCCATTGGTGACATTATCACAAGACCCATATACTGTGCACTTTTCACATGGCCAGAAAAACTGATCTGCACACCTGCACTGATATTCAGTACCATTCAAACTGCACACTGTGGAAAACCAGAAATTAAATCAGTTAGAGCCAAATCCTGTTTCCATCATTTTAAATCTAATTTGAGATCATTATCAACAATAAAATCAAATACGTCTTTTCTAGATCCTAGTACTCCAAGTATGTGTCAATAATCAGATGGGTGTTTCAAATATATTCATGTACATTTTTTCAGTAAAGTTCTGCTCAAACATACTAAAAGGTCCCTTTTTCACAGTCTAATTCTTACCTGTTGTAATGTCCACCTTTGTAACTTCTGTTATGTTATCAAGCAAAATTGGGAAACTGAACCCTTCTAGAAGATTCATCATGTCACCTATCGCTGCTGTGCTTGTGGTATTAATTTCAATTTCAACAATAAACTCAAAAAATTGCAGGTCTATGAAAAAGACAATACTCAGGTGAATACAAGAAAATACAAGACATATCTTATACATACATATCTTATTCATATACTCCAAAACATTTTTCCTACCACTTTTTGGCACACACATCTGGCCACCACTGGAAAGGACACCAATACAGTTGCATGCTCCTTCCTTCATGGTATTACATTCATCATATATGCAGTTATTATCTGGCCAAGCATACTGATCCTCACATGTGCAGTAATATAAACTATCAACTGGCATGCACACTGGGGAAGATAAAAATAACTAAAATAACTAAAATAAATCATGGATTGGTTATGACTAAACATTATAAGGGCCATAGTCAATGACTCATATTCAGAGATAAGTTACACAACTGCTTAAATATATATATTTTTGGATGTGCCATTTAGATTAGACAGGCATGTGCCTTTAAGCCCGAAAAAAATTAGGGATAGAAAATGGAGATTGAAGAAGCAGGTCACTTTTTTTGTTTTCTTTTTTTTTTATTTTGATGTTAAATCCTCACTTTATATGTGTTACTTAACTCTGAATATGGCCCACTGTGAATAGTAGGCTTGCATTGAATGAACACTTGACGCAACACATCAAATTCACAGTGCAGAGTTATCAGAACAAACAAAAATGTATGCTGGACTTTTGGCATTGAAATAATTGCCTAGCCTAATACTGGTGGATTGAACACATCTGATCATGATGTCAAACACTAGCCTGCTGATAGCCAGAAACCTTCTGGAAAAGCATTCAGGAGACCAGAATCCAGTCACCTCTACCCTATCACATGACAGCTACCAACTAGGGAGGTTGAAGGATAACAAGTGCTTCCTCCGAGACAAGCACATTTTTTGGAACTGGTCCTCATCACAAGGTAGTGTAACACCCTCAGAGGAAAGTGCTGTCTTCCTCTTCTGCATACATGAGCTCATAGATGCCCACTATTGGCTAGTGTCACTGTGATTGAGAGGCGAGCAAGAGTAAACTCTCCCACCCAGAGAGCATGGCCAATATTGCTCTATTGGCTCCTGGCCACGGATGGATGTGGCATCATCGGGGATCAAACTCACAATCTCCTAATGATGGGGCAAACACTTCTGTTGCACCACTTTGGGAGCCTAGAGATGGGAATCCATTCATAAGTCATGGTGAGAAGAAATTCGTAAGTGATATTTGGTCTTTCCATAGCCAATAACAACTGATGCAATTCCCATAGTTATTAAAAACATGATTAAAAAATTCTAAATATCAAAGTACGATCTTAATAATAGATAGAGTTTACCTGTTGTAATGTTGAAACTATTGATTGTTGTTGTGTTGTCTAGTTGTAATGGAAAATTGATGGACTTCAGTGATGATTTGATTTGTTCAATCAATATCAGTTGTGATACATTCACCTCTACCACTATGATGTATTCTACTGTATCTGTGTTGGCTGGAAATAATAAACAAAATCAGCTATTTAGGTGACAAGTACAAAAATATAGACTAAAGTACTAACGTGCCCTCCAAAATAAATGTCAGTCTTCATGCAAATGATGATGATTGTTTATTTATTTATTTATTTTTACATCATAGAGGTACATTATATAGTTTTATTTACTTTTTTTAAAAATTTTTTTAAGTTTTTTAAGTAGTGTAATTTTTCTAAACAAAATTATCAACAGCCTTAAAATTAATACTTCATGACACCTGCCCTGGAGAGACTAATAGCACTGAGTCTAACAAAATTGGAGATCTTGGTCCATTACTTCATGCAGAACATATTAGGCTCCTTTAAATGCTTAGGTCTGTGCATGTGGGTGTCCTCTTCATTTCAGACCACAGATTTTCAGTAGGATTCAAATATCAAATATCTATCTAAATAACTATGTCCAAGTCTGAACCTCCTGGTAGAGGCAGCCAGGAACTGCAATAAAATATGCTGGTACTTTGCAGAGCCCCTGAACCACCAGCTACAATACAGCCCCTGCTTGTTGCCACACATGGAGATGATGTCAACCAAAAAGTTTGATTTTTGTCTCATTTGTCTCAGTTTAATGATGCTTGGTGAAGTACAGACACTGCATTTTGTGGGATGCTCTCAGGAAAGGATTCTTTCTTGCAACACATCCAAATAGGAAAGAAAATGAGCCATAATTGTGCTCAAGGGTATTTTAAGGTGCTTAATGCAAATATATTTTTATCTGATTTGTGCAGATCAAGACCTATCTGTTTGTTTTCTGTTGAAAGTACTTTGGTTTTTCCCCATGGTAACAGTTGACAAAGGGGTTTTTCATGTCTGCAGGCTCATATTTACTCCTCAGGGAAACAGTACCTGGTTAAAGGCAACAACAGAGTTCATGGGACTGATGAAAATATAAAATTCTTTTATAAATAATAAATCTTTTCAGGATTTGTTTGCATTTATATAAAATATTCCCTAGGGGTGTCAATAATTTTGGAGGTCACTGTATATAAATACTTAAATTGAAATTTTGTAATATGCTTTTAAAATAGACAGAATTCTTATTTACCATCTCGTTTTTCTCTTAGGTGATTGAGCTGTCCATCTGTATAGCTAAACTGGAATTAAAAAAAGCAAATTTATTAGAGTATTGTACCCATGTATAGACGTGTGCAGAATATTTTGTTATTCTAGTCCCAGTACAAATTAAATTATTTCCACTTTTAAGCTTACAATGTAAGTGTGGACACTAATTAGCTTTTTTGGCTGTTTTTGCAGAAGTTAAAGTAAAGTAAAGCAAAATTTACCTCTAGAACCATGTCTGAAATTTCAGGAAGTCCCTGTGAGTTTACCACACACATTAGAATGAGGAAAATGGCCACAAACCTCATGAAGTATTCTGATGCTTTCACTGTACAATAAAGGTAAGAAATAAAAATGATTTACAAGCATGATAACCGAATGTTATTAACAAAGGAAAAAAGGAACAAAGGAAATTCATTTCAGTTTACATTGACACACAGAGAAAAAGGGTGAGTATGCAAATTAGTGTACCAACAAATGAAACAATAATATAACATTTATTTGTAATTTTGGCCTGTCATAGCACTCCATATTAGCATTATCATATCTACTTTTCTCCTTTGATTGATGAAGATATATCTTTACTGCTCAAGTAAAAATTCGCTGTTTGTCAATACTTGAATTCAGTCACTGAGTCTCAATGCACATGGTGGACTATTTTGACAAAGAAAATACTGCAATTATGCATAAATTATGTGTTATGTGGCAGGATGATCATAATTTTTTAAAATTAAATATGACAATTAAAAGAAATTAGATATTGGCACCAGATATGAGTTAAATCTGGCTAGTGGTAAAAAGTAGGTTTGACATGTCACATAGTGTATGTTATAAGCTAGTTCAAAAACATCGAATAACTTCACACCCAGGCTTTAAGCACAAACTTAATCCAATTACATGGT
The DNA here is from genome assembly GCF_027358585.1 of Pangasianodon hypophthalmus. Lineage (NCBI taxonomy): Eukaryota > Metazoa > Chordata > Actinopteri > Siluriformes > Pangasiidae > Pangasianodon > Pangasianodon hypophthalmus. Next base: position 19,779,114 of record NC_069726.1, on the reverse strand, counting down.
GCAAACCAAGAGCCAATCAGGAGAAAGAGAGAGATTGCAAAAAATAGGGTTGTAAGGGAGTCCAAAATAAAATAATGAACCAAAGAGAGACTAAAGGTATGTTTCAAGACCGGAATCCTGTGGGACTCAACAAAAAATGTGGGAGTGGGTGGTAAGATATAAAGCTTGTGGGACAAAGAAAGTCCACCTTCATTTACGTGAGTGAGTATTGGATGTGGGGGGTTTCTGAGATGGTGCTGTGCCACATTTTTACAGTGTTCATTCATTCATCTTCAGTAAATGCTTTATTCTGGTCAAGGTCACTCTGGTTTTAATTACTAATTTGTTTATCTTTGGAGAAATAGAACCAAGTCATTTATTAGAACATATTGTGGATAGGTACTAAGAAAAATAACTGCAAGAGCAGGTGCTATTGGTCAAGAGTGTCTGCAGGAGTGGACAAGATTGGTCAGAATTCCTTCGGGAGTGAGCAGGAGTGGGATTAAAAACGTTGGTGGGATTAACAGAAACTACAAATTACTTCTGTAAGTCACTCTGTATAACAACACCTGCTTACCTTTGTTCTTGCTAAAAAGGTAAGACTTTTATACATTCTCTAATTTGCTGGGAAGTTAGTCAATGATATTCAGCTGGCTTATCCATGTTGTGGAATTTGTCTCGTTACCCAGTTGTTCCATTGTTTTAGCTAGAGAACATACGATGGCCAGCTAGTGGCTAACTGGGTATATTGGATGTTTTCTTGTACTTCAAACTGTCAATCAAGATTACTATTGATGTGTAATTTTAAGATTATACGATATGTCCCTTTTTATCCAAAGATCATTTTAAGGCAGTGAGCTAATATCGGGTAGCTAATGAGTAGCTAGTAGCTAATGAGTAACTTTTGTGTTTTCTTCTGTAGTTTATGTTAAACATGGTTATATTAGATGAAAATGAGTCAATCCTGGGTCACATTAGCCCAGAACCTCCCCATCAGCAAAAGTCCCTCTCCCCTGAGTTCTGAACAGACACTTCCTGATTACTTCCTGTTCCCCAGAGTATGTAAGGACTACACAGGTATAATGTCATTGCGAACTTTTTCCATGCCTTAGTGTCTGAGTTTTGTTTGGAGTCTTGTATATTGTTAGTGATGCTCTCATGTTTTGACACTTATCTTGATTCTTGACTACTCTTTGGATTCTTCCATTTGTTTTGAGCTTTGTTAATATTTTGCTTTGGGCTGTGGTATTGGCAATAAACCCTTTGCACATGGATCCTCAACAGTCTCACAAGTCCTGTATGTTACATCATGGCTTCTTCTTGTCTTATTGTGTGCTTTTTTATCTACAGATCTACATATTTTATCATCTGCGAAATTGTAACCAGTCTGTAGGTGTAACTGGACAAAGACCAGACAAATTGTTTGTCTGATAACAAATTAAGAAATGCATGTAGGGAGATTTAAATCAAATACAGAAGCTCCATACAAGATGTAATAATAATAATACTAGAGCCAAGGTTTAATGGTATTTTATTTAAATTGCCAACAGCATATTTGTTTGAGAAATAAGGAGGAATGGAATACATATTTGAATTAAGATGCCTATTCCTCAAAAAATTCCTTAAGGAAAAAATTAAAAGAACAGGTTTACCGCTGAGTGTTAAAAAAGACTGATACTGGAGACTTTTTTTTTTTAAAAAAATGTTAAACTTACCTCACAGAAATTTTTCAATAAACTTTTCACCATTTCAGTGATTATATACAATCTGTTTATATGAAACATCCACCATGCAAGTCCCTGTATAAGTTGTTACTATGGAAACGGTAACGTATTAGAATGAGTGCTTTAATATAAACCTGTGCAGCTGGAATGACTGTCAGAGATGCTGTTACAGAAAATTAATCAACGTGAATCAATGTGAATATTTACTATTGCTGTAGGTTAAAACAAATGTCTTACCTGCATTGGCCATGATGTTCATACAGATTTTAAACTGCAGCTGGTCAACCACTTGGTCAAGCTAGACAACCTACCAGAGTTAGGAACATTATAAAAGTCAGGCAGTAAATCAAGTTCCATTTTCCTCACAGCTTTCACTGTACTTTATCCTTTTATAAAAATCCAGAATGGTGTGGGTTTTATTTAACACTACTGAAGAAGTAGTCCCAGCTGTTAATAGTGACTCGACCTTAACGACAGTGATTTACATTATGGCTCATTAGAATAAAAGAAAATTCCATTTCTTTAGGTTTAGTACTACATGAAACATAAATATAAAAATAATTTCATTTGAGATGCTGTATGATGTGGAATCAGTAAGAAAATAAACACGTCTATTCAGCTGAATGTGAAAGACTATGTGTGTACAAGTTTGTGTTGCGTATGTAAGCTTGTACAGTATTTCACATATCTCTTTCCATCAGGAAATACAGCTAGTATGGTACGTTAAAATATGAGCAAATAACATCAATTAACAAAATAAAGACCCCACAAAGATTTTTTTTCTTCTCAGATCGGCAAACACCGATACCCCTTGGAAATAACTAGGCTTAAAGGGGTACTTAATAGGGTACTTACAAGCTACTTTATAGTGTTTCAGGTATTTGGTATTTTGTCTTGATTACTTTTCACTTGGTGTTTGGTTTCGCTGTTTTTTTTGCTTTCTTTCTTCCTGTATTTGTGCCATCTCCATTCTGCTCTCTCTCATTTCACTCCCTACCTCCTTCGCTCTGTGTTTGTACTGTCACAAGCAGACAAAGTTTTTGAGATACACACACACACACACACACACACACACACACACACACACACACACACACACACACACACCGATTAGCCATAACATTAAAACCACCTGATGCTTGATCAGATTGAGATCTGGGGAATCTGGAGGCCAAGTCAACACCTTGAACTCTTTGTCATGTTACAAAAACAATTCCTGAACAATTTTTGTTTTTTGGGGCAGGACGCATTATCCTGCTGAAAGAGGCCACTGACATTAGGAAATACTGTTGCCATGAAGGGCTAGACTTGGTCTGGAACAATGTTTAGGTAGGTGGTCAAAGTAAAATCCACATGAATGCCAGGACCCAAAGTTTCCCAGCAGAACATTGCCCAGAGCATCAACACTGCCTCTGCCAGCTTGCCTTCTTCCCATAATGCATCCTGGTTCCATCTCTTCCCCAGGTAAGCGGCACACACCCGGCCATCCATATGATGTAAAAGAAAACATGATTTATCAGACCAGGCCACCTGCTTCCATTGCTCCATTGTCCAGTTTTGATGCTGACGTGCCCACTGTAGGCGCTGTCGGCGGTGGAAAGGGGATGGCACTCTGAACGGTTCTGCGGCTACACAGCCCCATACACACCAAGCTGCAATTTGTGCTACAGCAGCTCTTCTGTGGGATCAGACAAGACGGGCTAGCCTTCGCTCTCCACATGCATCAGTGAGCCTTGGGCGCCCGTGACCTTGTTGCTGGTTCACCGGTTGTCCTTCCTTGGACCACTTTTGGTAGGTACTAATGACCCAGATGTCTAGCCATCACAATTTGATCGTTGTCAAAGTCATTCAGATCCTTACGCTTTCCCATTTTTCCTGCTTCCAACACATCAACTTCGAGAACTGACTGTTCACTTGCTGCCTAATATATCCCACCCCTTGACAGGTGCCATTGTAATGAGGTAATCAAAGTTATTCACTTCACCTGTCATTAGTTTTAATGTTATGGCTGATTGGTATATATAAGCAGTATATATGGTATATATAAGCAAATAAAAGCAGGTTTTAAATAAAAGTAACACTAATAACAGCGTCAAAATATAAAACTGATATTTGTCATGTGATCATTTTATTATTTATAGTAACCCTTTGTAGATGTGTCAAATTCGCATGTCATTATTAATTGCAAATTTATCTGTGTATTTCTCTACATCAACAACTGCTTAGACAATTTAACATTTTTAGGCCACTATAAAATTTCTTTAATTTAAAATTCAGGAGAAATTACTAATTTATTTCATTCATACAGTTCAAGAGAAGCAAGTAGTATAGGCTACTATAATAGCTCTAACTGAAGAATAAGAAGACACAGCAGATACTCAAAAAAAACTTCATTCTAATGATAATTTAAAAAAAAAATGATGTCTGTATTAAATCTCTGGCTTTTTGTCATAGCAATTAGAAAGTCTTACCTCCAAACACCTGGCGTAATCTTTAACAGGTTTGTTGAAAGCCTGTTAGCTTTTGTGTTGTCCTGACTGCTGACTCACAGAGAAGCCTAATAATCAATGAGTAATGATACACACTGTTACACACTTGCAGAACCAGTTCGTTTTTTTTTTCTGTTTCCTCGTTCTATTGTGTGAGGCACAAAATAGTGGTTCTCATACTCACCTAGCCAAAATTCCAGCTTTTTAATTGTGTCTGTCTTTATCCAAATGTGACACAATAAAAATCATATTTATGCATAAACCTAATGAAGACACACCTATACACGTATTGGGGAATAGTTCAATAGTTCAGAAATAAGTGAAAAGTTACTCTTTTACAATTTATAATATGTTATAAAATGTCTGAAATGATATGTGTTTTTAAATGCTCATTTTAAATTATTTTAATTTAATTAAAAATAAAACTACAATTACACTATGGTTAGAAAATCTGTAAGATACACAGATGAAATAGTGAGCACGTTTCAAATTCATCCTGCATGTAGCTCAACCTGTTCTTTTGTTGATGGTTATACTTACCAGAATCCAGGCAGAGAAAGCACAATTACTTCAAGTTAAAAAGGGAGGCATACCCCCCAGGGAGAAAGCACTGAATGCAGATCTTTGTTACATAACCCTTGCTCAGATTACTGAGCTTAGCCATAGTGCTCCAGTCTGATTTTACTGCACTTACTTATACTTCTATAATACATAAATAAATCAGCTCATGGGGGAAAAAAATTAAAAAGAGATCTCCTTATTGTCTCGTAGATAGAAATGTGATAAAACTGTCTCTTTGAATTTTTCTCCTGAGATAAAACACCTCAGCAATCTCACATACATACGTCTCCTTTTGAGTGTCTGTAGAGATCTTAACACAATAACACAGTTCTCAGATCTGACAAGTTAATAATGCATTGAGTTCATTCAAAAATGCTATCAAGTTTACCATAACCATACTAATGTATATTTAGAGATATGTTCAGTTTACTTTTGATACACTACCATGTCTAAGTAGCATTGAAGAGAGGTACACTAGTGTATTTTTGATATGTGAGTACTTAGAGAAGATTTTTGAGAATAAGTGTTTGTTCGTTTGTTTGTTTACTAGGATTTGTAAGTAAATCTGAAGAGAAGTACAATAGACGCCAGGGGAAAAAATCAACAATTATTGTAGTTGTGGATGTAGTACTAGGACTATAAAAGTATTTGAGTATCAAAATAACTTATTTATTGTTACAGTATTATTTGTTTTTTAATGTTTTAATGGAAGCAGGCACTAATCCAGTAATAATTATACTAATATGTTACAAGATGTCTTTATTAAACATTTAAAATTGTATTTGGAGAAGATATTTCAATTCAGTTCTACTCAAATCTAATTTCAACATGATTTTACTGTGCAGCTTTTCTTTCAAAACTAGAAAAATAACTCGACCCAGTAAACTAACCAGTGAACAATACACAGAATTGTTTCTTTTTAATATATCAACTAACAATTCCAATTTACCCTGTGTGTACCTTGTGTGTAGATCAGCAGATTGTGGATTCAAGTCTTGCTGATGCCAAGTATGACCCTTCTATCTGTTTTGACTCCTTTAATCTCAGAAAAATCTCATGTCTCTTTTTTTGTGTCATTTTATTTCTCCTAAGGAATTTTAGGAAAATGTATGCGACAAAGTTGATACCAAAAAGAAACACAAGTGATTTATCTGAATTAAACCTGAAATTGAAAATTGAAACAATCAGAAAAGTTTAATAGCAAGCTTGTTAACATTTTTACATACATAGAAAAAAATAATGGGTTGTGTTTAACTTAGTCACTTGAATATTTATTTATGTTTTTATTGGATTAATTAATTAATTTAATATTTCTAATATTTTAATTATTTAATTGGGTATTTCACTGGGCACATACTTGGTAGGACTGATGATGTCTCAAATAATTTATTTTTTCTAAAATAATGCCACCAGGACTCCATGAACAGCATATCGGTAGTGCATATATTACTAAATGTCCTGCTTAAAAAATATTAGAAACCATTTAAGACCATCAAGTCATTCCTAATGGCTTTTAATGTGTTTCTGGTGGTCCTCTGATAGTTTAATGGTTCTTGGTGGCTTGTCTGGTGGTGATAATCTACCCATGACAGAAGGCCCTGTTGGACTCTAGTACTATTTAATAGTAACTAGAAAATCATTAATGGATACAGTTGCAAAATATTGCTTTTATTGAAAGCCGCAGAGCAGACAAATCCAAAACATGAGACAAAGGCAGAATCAAAAAATGAGCAAAACGGTCAGGCAATCAGCAAACAAGGAAAAAAACAAAACAAAACCGGAGAACACTTAAAATAAAGGCACACTGAATGATACTTCACATTGCATGGTGGTGTGGAGTCTGTATTGTGTGTGTATGGGTGTGTGTGATTGGAAAAAAGGTGTGGATGAATGGAAGTCAGGTAAGGCTAAGTCTGGAGAGTGCAGTCCTGAGCAGCAATGTTTGGAGGCCACGGTGTAACATGGGACTTGGAGTTGGTTGATGATTCTGATGCTGATGTGATACAGATTTCCATTACAGTTCATTATGTGATGGAAAACCATTTCATATTTTCTTAACAGATTGTCATTTTGTTTTTTAGAAGGGTGGTCAAAGGAAATCAGGAGGTGGGGACATAAAGCATCTTTTAATGAACAGCAGTTAGACATTAACTAGCAGTGATTTAAAGTTAATTATCTCAGATGATGTTGCCACATACCACAGCTGTGGAATGTTGGTGTTTCTGTTGCATCCCTGCATGTAGGAGGTTTAAACAACAAATTTCATAAAAGCTTAGACATTTCTGTTTGTCTATTTGGCAACAAAAAGGGTGCTTTGAGGTTTATGTTTAATAGCAATGATATGTTAACTGTGATGGCTCAAGAATGGTTTCTGGAGGATATTAAAGAATTATTTTTGCATTAGAGTTTTTGGATTGTGGATGATGTGCAGCTGTCAAAAAATAAACAACAGAGAACCAGACTGGGTAAGCATAGTCATTAAGATGATGTATGATTAAATCATAAAAGCAGTTTTATTATACTTAATACTTCCATACAGGGAGACAAAGCACCAAAAAGACAAAGCAAAACTTTGCAGAAGCCTCAGATATACATAAAGTCTGAGCACTGAGTCCAAGATGTGAGTCATTAAGGCAAGTCACTACAGGTAGAAAGGACAATATTGCTCATGTCAATCATTTTTCAGATTTTAGAATAAATTGCATCTCTAACATGTCTTCTCTTAAACTGTGTTAAAAAAACTATCTCAATGCAACAACAACAACAAAAAATTAATTTCACTGTTTGTCAAAAGTGGGTGCATTGTATTTTTTTGATTAAACAAAGCTTTTTTTCCCACAGGAAACTTTCTGTAGAAGTCTTTCTTTGAGAATGACTTAAAAGTGAAATAAATATTTAAATTCTATCAACATCAGAAGACAAGATTTTTGGTTTTATTAAGTATGAAAATACTTTATAAGAATGCATATGTAATTATACAAAATTACTTGTATTATACAAATAATTAAACAAATAATACAAATAAAAAAATTACCCTATTCACCTATAGTGTCTTCTGTTAAGAAGTTGCCCATGAGGTCAATGAGGTGCTGATCTGAGGTGATGTTGCCCTCTGGTGGCATAAGATGCATAACAATAATAGAGGTCACAAGCTGGAGAGAGAGAGAGAGAGAGAGAGAGAGAGAGAGAGAAAGGCTCAAAAATATCAAAGTGAGAGAACATAGTGTGTGAAGAGGTACGTTTTAAGCTTGCAGAAATACAAAGTTACAGAGATACAGAGCTTTGGGGCCAGGACACTGAAAAACTTGCTGCCCATGGTGGACAAGGGAAATCTAAGAGTATGCACCAGGGTGTAAAATTCAAGAAGCTCAGCCAAATATGGGATGAAAAAGAAGAGTTGGCTGGTATAAATGGGCCAGCAGGGCTAAGCCCTCTCTCTCTTTCAAAAAAAAAATTGCTTATAAATGAGGCTAATATTATTTTAAACAAAAGGCTTCAAGAAGATTATTTTTTACTTTTGTCAAACCAAGGACAACAGCACCACTAATTACTGTGCTGGGTCTGGGGATGATTTCTTTCTAGCCCAGACTATAGATTCATGCATTGTCTCATCGACAGACATGTCAAGTGATTATACTTAAAACACCTGACTTTAGTAATTCATGAAAAGTGTTGCCTTTCAGTAAATGTGTTCCTCTGTATATGTGTACTACTTTCATGTATATGGTGAGATCCCCTGCTATAAGGCTCAACCATAATTGTTTCATAATAGTAAGGCTGAGTTACTGACAGGTAGTAGAATTTATTTTGCCCTCCATTCAGTATCTTGACCACCTGTCACTATATGAAGGACTTGCGAGGCATTAACAGTTAAAACAAGCTTTTTGGACTGCAAGAAGGATAAAGCATAATTGCTGGGATATACATTTTTATGCTTAAAAATTCTATATGAATTTTATGCTTAAGAATTCATGTAACATAACTTTATATAGTGACCCTTTCCAAGTGGGAGTCAGATCACAAGTAATAATGGTCATCAAAGCAAATCTGTTTTCATATTAAGAAAAAAAATCGGTCTGGGTCAAAACTATAACTAGGGTTAACGAGAAAACTCAGAAGTCTGAGGAAAAGCTCATTAAGAAAAAAAAAATACAAAGGTGTGTTACAATTGCTGTATAACTAGATTTGATCTGAGCTTGTCTTATGAAGCTTCATGTCTTCCCAGCCTCTAAGACTGATCCTAACATGAGGAAATAGACTTATTGGAGAGGACTGTATTTGTCAGAAGAGCTCATTTGACTTGAACACATACACCCAACTCTGAAGTCCATAGGTAAGCTGACTCTGAATGAAACAATATTCTGAACAAGAACGTAGAATCTTATTCTTGACAGAAATAACTAAATTGATGCACTCACGTTGAATAAAACAGGGTGAATAAATGATTCATGGAGCAGTAGAAGAGAGGTGGATGTAGTTCAGGCTGAATTCCACAAAACGTGGACCAACTGACCATTAATTAGTGTATACCTAAACAGTATGCACTCTCTTGAGTGGAGACTATCCTAGAGAACACCGGCAATTTATCTGAGAACATGTGGCATGCCATTTACTGAAATGAAATGAATACCTCCAAAAAATAGGTGTAATAATCGTCTCCTGTTAAACTCTCCCAGAGAATACCACCTCACAATGTCCCCTGGTTTGATCCTGAGCTCAGGTTACTGTCTGTATGGTGTTTCCTACATTCTCCCCATGTCTGTGTGGGCTTCTGTCAGGTTCTCCTCTGTCTGGTTTGTCCCTGCCTCACAGTGTTCCCGATTGAAGTACTGAGTGAATGATGAATGAATGAATATGTGAGGAAAGTTCTAAAGGGAGAAAACAAACTTAATCTGATCCTGCCTTGCTGGTGGCTCTCATGACCCCAAAGGGTTAATGTTTTCACTGACTTCTAACCTAGCCTTAGTCATCATAATGTTCCACAACTTGCGATCATTAATTTGCATCTGCGTCACTGTAATTCTGTAATTACCTTAAGCTCACATAATCTCAGTTTCCCTTTCTCTGGTTATACTTGCAGCATCAATGACTCCCAAACCATTGCCATATTAAGCCTCTTGATGGTGAAGATGTATATAATTGTTTATCTACTGTTATATATGTTTATGCATATTTTTTAACCCACCACCACCTCGTCCCATCTGGTTAATTTGTTACCCACATAAAAAGTTAGACAATTGCCTTGTGTATTGCCTTGCCTTCTGTGAAACTAGAGACATTGGGCTAGTACGTGTCAGTTTGTCAGCATAGACAGATTCTTTCTATTAACAAACTGTCACAAATTGGAGGGTCTTGGTGCATTGCTTGTGCTGCTGTTTGGTTTATTGACTAGTTTTTGTCTGCTATCTTTATGACATAAAAACCAGGGATCCTCAAACATTTGGCAACACAGGGACCCCTTTAACCAAATAAGCAAATAAATAAATTAATAAATAAAAATTAGTTTTGATTTAGTTTATGAATATATATTCAATTCAAATAGTCAAGTAACCAGTTAAACAGGCTAATAACTATCAATAATTAAGCACTCAATAATAAATACAAAAGCTTCAGTAACGGTTGGCGGTGGCTTTCATCACTGTAAATATATACATGCATACATATGTATATATATATATATATATATATATATATATATATATATATATATATATATATATATATATATATATATATTTGCATCTGCGTCACTGTAATTCTGTAATTACCTTAAGCTCACATGTATATATATATATATATATATATATATATATATATATATATATATATATATATATATATATATATATATATGTGTGTGTGTGTGTGTGTGTGTGTGTGTGTATTTTAATCGCTGACTCACTGGCTATGCTTCATGGACCCCATTTGAGAACCATCGATATGACATATGATATATTTAAATGAGTTTCTGAGCCTTTTGCTTATGGAAGGTCACACTGCAGTCAGAAGGTCTTATTTAGAAGCAGTGACTTGATGATTGAGGATGATTGATGATTGAAGACAGTCTGGTTGGTTCTGTGATTATATAGTCTGTCTGCAACTGAATATATGAAATAAAGTTATAATCCCTTAACATTCTGAATTTTAGGTATATTTTCTGGTAACTATTTCTTTGCCCCTCACACAGCAGAACAAGGAAATCAACATAAACCACACCAGTTGAACAAGTATGAAAAATAATGAGCTCATCATGATTAACTAACCGACTTCTGGGTGGATCAGCTACTATGCTTCTGGCAAAACCTTCTAAGGTGCAGTGAGAAAAACCTATCCTGGCTGGAGCCAAGGTAAGGAATATCCAGATGTTGTCATTTTAAGGCATATAAATTAATAACACAATTCATATTCTGTCCTTTTTATATTTGTTAAAAGAGTACATGTATTATCTTGTGTCTTTATTAGTATGTGTACAATATCCAGATAGAGAAAAATATTTAGCTTTTATATTCTAAATTTTGAAGTTATGTGTGATCTGCAGCGGTATATATCACAGAGAAATATACTCTGGATATTTGATTCTAAAGCTTAAAAAATAATAGATGTCAGCATTTTTGAGATGTGAGCATTTTTCTTTAATGAAAGTACAGTAGTAAGTTGGAAATCATCATAAAAAAAGAAACAGTGACTACTGACAACTAAAAGAAATGGGACTTCTTCAACACTGTTACACCCTTTTATTATAACATGTAATACATCTTATAATAAAAACTCTGATGTAGATGAAACATGTTTTACTACATATTTTTTGGTGTGTGCTCTATGATTATTATATGTTGCATAGAGACACAGAAGTGATACCAGCCAAGAATCTGCCCAAGCATCATGGCTACTAAAGGTACGTTATTTTATAGGCATGCAACAATACTAGTTATTATAATTCACTCCAGCATATTTTACTGTTATTTACATTTGAATATGTTTGTACTTGTAGTTTGTACTTGTAGAAACTAGATAGTAGTAATAGCTAACTTAGGTAGAGTAGGGAAGATCATGTCCGACATTCATTTTCAATATAAAGCTCCCACCGGAATTCAGATAAATTGAATTGGGGGGAAAAAAAATAGGAATGGTGCATGGGAGTGTATTACCACATTTGGTGTGAATTAGTCTTTTGGTCTTTCAGTCATTCATTCATTCATTCATTCTTTCTAGAGTAACTCATTTACAGTTACTTGTATGGTGGATACTCCACATAATCTAAGACTAATAAGTGAATTAAAAACATCCAGTTATTTAACAAGGACATTGATATGGTGAAGTTTTCTGTAAGGAGATGTTTATTTAGCATTTCTGGAAGGAGTTTCCAGTAGAGTGCTTCGTAACAGTCAGTTCAGGACAGAGGGCATTGCGGTTTTGGGTTTCATTATTAACTTGAAAAGAAAGAAAAAAGTGGCTGGTGATGACTAGTTGTAGCTGTTATAACATAAATGATAACAGGAACTAACTTGTTTAGCAGATGTTGCACAACATAAAATGCAGCTTTTGTGACATGCCATTATAGGAAAATAATCACCTTTAGGGTGGTAACAGTAACTTTCCTGATTATGATCACATCACTCCACACCATTGTGGGTTATTTTTCTATAACAGCACACCTATTCCTTGTCTTATTTTTTGTTACCTAGTGTGAATTGCTATGAACAATTGTCTATAGCTGATAAATATTACACCTAATGTTTTATATGTATATATATATATATATATATATGTTGACCTGTTGGTTAAAGTTTATATATATATTGACCTGTATATATATGTTGACCTGTTGGTTAAAGTTTGCTTAATAAAAATGTTCTGAAAATTAACATTTTATTATACAGAGATCACCTTTATTTTACAGGAAGGGCATCAAAACATTTCCTGATATGTGTGACCATTTTGCTCATTCATGTGTGGATGGTGAACTCACAAGGACACCCTCAAGTTTCAGACATGATTGTAGAGGTAAAAACATTGTTTACTTTAACTTCTAGAGTAAGTTTCATTTAGAGAGAGCCCTCTCAAAATGTAAGATTTTAAATAGTTTTATTTTATTCAAGGGTAACATAATTTCCACACAGTGATTTAGGCCTGTAGTACCATAGTATTTATAAGAATGTTGGTCTATGTGACATGATAAATAAGTAAGTGAGGGGGAATGGCATACTCTCTCATGGGCATCTGCGAGCTCATGTGTGCAAAACACTTTTCTCCGAGTGTGTTACACTGCTGTGAAACAACATGAGCAGCAGTTTGATGTAGTAGTTGTCTTCAAGCCCCTTGGAGAAAGCATGTGTTTGCGTCACCATCTATATTAAAAAAAAAAAATAAAATAAAAAAAAAAAATCTGAAAACTACATAGCATTAGAACAAATTTGCTTGATTAAAAGTTTTTCTAGACCAGTGGCTCTCATCTCCATTCACAAATCCACCATTCTGTCCCTGTTGTGCCATTGTATACTTTTCTTATACGGTCATACTGTACCTTTTGCTTTACACCTCCTTTTATAGCCATTGTTCCCTATTCTCATTAATCATTACTCCTTAAGTTTGTTGAATTGACTTTGCTCCATACTTTCCACTGTTCTTTGCTCCATACTCTTCATAGTGGTCACAGCTTCCTGTTTTTGTTCATTCTCGTTCTCTCTCACTGGTGATTGGTTCTCTCTATTCATTGCCTCCTTATTTACACTCCTTATAATCATGCAGTTCTTTACTTATAAAGTAAAGACTTATAAAGTCTTTCATTTTTTGATAGCAGTCCTAATCTATGATTTTTAGCCTATTTCTGTATGGTTTTTCAGTTCCTGGTCTAGTTCCTGGTGTCCTTCCTGGTCTTGGCCAATTGTTGTTTTTGACAAACTGTGTTCAGCGTTTTCCTGGTGTACTCATTATCACTATTAAACTAGCCATAATAAACATGCAGGCTTGCTTTATATATCTCACTCCTTCATACGCACATACAGGGATGGGCTGCCGTGTCCCAACACAACCTGTTCCAGCTCATCAAGGGCTTGATAATGAGCCAACGAGTTGGATTAGATGGTTTAAGAGCAATACAAGTGGTGCAAAGAATGATTATTAGAAATGTAACGCCTGTGTTTTAGACCATTATAAATATATCTGGCAAACACACTTGCACAGCCAAAATATATGTTAACCAATTTAAGGTTTACTTACCCTGATTTGCTGTGGACTAAAACTAGAATGGCACGTCACTGCCAGAATCGTCACTGCCAGAACTCCCATGCTGCATCATGGCCTACAAATATAAATTGCTGATCAACTGAAATTTTTGCCAATTTTTTGACTCTGCCATTGTCTAATGTTTTGGATCTTACTGCCTGTCTGCTTTCTAATAAAGCATATTTTGCATCCACTTCTGCCACATGACATAGAACTCCAAGTGTTCTATCTACAGGTCATCCACAAGCAGAGTTCCTACTCTCTTCCTTTCAGGAACTAAAATAAAGTGGTCAGCAGAACAGCCTTTTATTTTTTCTTTTAAAGATGCAAATGATTGAATAGACATCTTGGTATTGTATCAACCAATTCTCAGTTAGGGTCAAATGTGAAAACAAATAAAAATTAAAGATATATATTAACTAAATATGTTCCGTAACCTCTAAGCATTTATCAAATGCATGATTTGCTAATTAATCTAAAATAATTATTTACAATTATCTTACCTCTAATTACTTATTCTTTGCAGAAATATCTTGTTTAACCCTACACAGAACAGACAGAAAGATGCAAATATTTAATGAAATAAAATGATTTAATGAAACAGAAATTAGATTTGAAAAAATCATAGCTAAGGATATTGCTTATATACAAAACTAACAATTAAATCAAAACAGAAAAAAGTAGGTAAATACTGTAGATCGGATAAAAGATGTCACAGGGAAATGTTTTAATTTTTTTACTTGCTACCTTAATTGATTTGACAGCACTTCATGATTACCCATGCTAAATGTGAAAACCTTTAAATCAAAGTTTACAGGTTATTATAATGCACTGTTCTCTAGAAATGTTTTTTATTGCGGTAAATATATATATATATATATATATATATATATATATATATATATATATATATATATATATATATATATATATATATCTTTTCTCTCAGACCCCAGACGACCCCAAATGTACTTACAGTACTTTTCTTTTTTTTAAACTTCCAGTTTAGCCAGACAGATGCCCAGATGGATCATATAAGAGAAAAAAGAGATGGTAAATAATAATTCTAATTATCTGTTTATGATCAAAAAAATATATATATAGACTAGTGGTTTTATTTATTAAATTCTTTTTGTTTTGTTTAACTACTACATTAACCACAACTTCCACAAACTCCACAACCACAAACTCCACAACCACAAACTCTACAAACACAGCTGCCACAACTACAAACTCCACAACTACTATCTCATCAACCATAGCTCCCTCATCAACAAACTTCACAACTACAGCTGCCACAACTACAAACTCCACAACTACAACTACAAATTCCACAACGACAGCTTCCACAACTACAAACTCCACAACCACTAACTCTACAAACACTCCTGCCACAACTACAAACTCCACAACCACAAACTCTACAAACACAGATGCCACAACTATAAACTCCACAACTACTATCTCATCAACCATAGCTCCCTCATCAACAAACTTCACAACCACAGCTGCCACAACTACAAACTCCACAACTACAACTACAAATTCCACAACGACAGCTTCCACAACTACAAACTCCCCAACCACTAACTCTACAAACACAGCTGCCACAACTACAAACTCCACAACCACAAACTCTACAAACACAGATGCCACAACTATAAACTTCACAACTACAACTCCTACAACTACAAATTCCACAACGACAGCTTCCACAACTACAAACTCCCCAACCACTAACTCTACAAACACAGCTGCCACAACTACAAACTCCACAACCACTAACTCTACAAACACAGCTGCCACAACTACAAACTCCACAACCACTAACTCTACAAACACAGCTGCCACAACTACAAACTCCACAAACTCTACAAACACAGCTGCCACAACTACAAACCCCGCAACCACTGCTGCAATGAACACAAACTCCATAACCGCAGCTCCCACAACTACAAACTCCACAAGCCCTACAAACTCTACAAACACAGCTGCCACAACTACAAACTCCACAACCACTAACTCTACAAACACAGATGCCACAACTATAAACTCCACAACCACTAACTCTACAAACACAGCTGCTACAACTACAAACTCCACAACCACTAACTCTACAAACACAGCTGCCACAACTACAAACTCCACTAACTCTACAAACACAGCTGCCACAACTACAAACTCCACAACCACTAACTCTACAAACACAGCTGCTACAACTACAAACTCCACAACCACTAACTCTACAAACACAGCTGCCACAACTACAAACTCCACTAACTCTACAAACACAGCTGCCACAACTACAAACTCCACAACCACTAACTCTACAAACACAGCTGCTACAACTACAAACTCCACAACCACTAACTCTACAAACACAGCTGCCACAACTACAAACTCCACAACCACTAACTCTACAAACACAGCTGCCACAACTACAAACTCCACAACCACTAATTCTACAAACACAGCTGCCACAACTACAAACCCCGCAACCACTAACTCTACAAACACAGCTGCCACAACTACAAACCCCGCAACCACTAACTCTACAAACACAGCTGCCACAACTACAAACCCCGCAACCACTAACTCTACAAACACAGCTGCCACAACTACAAACCCCGCAACCACTAACTCTACAAACACAGCTGCCACAACTACAAACCCCGCAACCACTAACTCTACAAACACAGCTGCCACAACTACAAACCCCGCAACCACTAACTCTACAAACACAGCTGCCACAACTACAAACTCCACAACTACTATCTCATCAACCATAGCTCCCTCATCAACAAACTTCACAACTACAGCTGCCACAACTACAAACTCCACAACTACAACTACAAATTCCACAACGACAGCTTCCACAACTACAAACTCCACAACCACTAACTCTACAAACACTGCTGCCACAACTACAAACTCCACAACCACAAACTCTACAAACACAGATGCCACAACTATAAACTCCACAACTACTATCTCATCAACCATAGCTCCCTCATCAACAAACTTCACAACCACAGCTGCCACAACTACAAACTCCACAACTACAACTACAAATTCCACAACGACAGCTTCCACAACTACAAACTCCCCAACCACTAACTCTACAAACACAGCTGCCACAACTACAAACTCCACAACCACAAACTCTACAAACACAGATGCCACAACTATAAACTTCACAACTACAACTCCTACAACTACAAATTACACAACGACAGCTTCCACAACTACAAACTCCCCAACCACTAACTCTACAAACACAGCTGCCACAACTACAAACTCCACAACCACTAACTCTACAAACACAGCTGCCACAACTACAAACTCCACAACCACTAACTCTACAAACACAGCTGCCACAACTACAAACTCCACAAACTCTACAAACACAGCTGCCACAACTACAAACCCCGCAACCACTGCTGCAATGAACACAAACTCCATAACCGCAGCTCCCACAACTACAAACTCCACAAGCCCTACAAACTCTACAAACACAGCTGCCACAACTACAAACTCCACAACCACTAACTCTACAAACACAGATGCCACAACTATAAACTCCACAACCACTAACTCTACAAACACAGCTGCTACAACTACAAACTCCACAACCACTAACTCTACAAACACAGCTGCCACAACTACAAACTCCACTAACTCTACAAACACAGCTGCCACAACTACAAACTCCACAACCACTAACTCTACAAACACAGCTGCTACAACTACAAACTCCACAACCACTAACTCTACAAACACAGCTGCCACAACTACAAACCCCGCAACCACTAACTCTACAAACACAGCTGCCACAACTACAAACTCCACAACCACTAATTCTACAAACACAGCTGCCACAACTACAAACCCCGCAACCACTAACTCTACAAACACAGCTGCCACAACTACAAACCCCGCAACCACTAACTCTACAAACACAGCTGCCACAACTACAAACCCCGCAACCACTAACTCTACAAACACAGCTGCCACAACTACAAACCCCGCAACCACTAACTCTACAAACACAGCTCCCACAACTACAAACTCCACAAGCCCAGCTGCCATAACTACAAACTCCACAACCACAAACTCCACAACTACAAACCCTGCAACCACAGGTATGATTTTCATCCATTTATATTACATTACAGAAGACCAACATTTGACTATAAAGTTTAAAGATCTATTCAGACTTAATACATTTCTGGAGTGTTTTTATTAGTCTAAACAGAAGTGAATCTGCTATTATTGTTTAATCAATAGGGGTCCAGCACTTACACCTATTTAATTTCATCTTGCTGGTAAATACATCTTATATACGGTTTTATTTGTATATGATTTGAAACCATTGTCTGTGCTTTATTAATCAAATTTACCTGGACGGTGTTATCTGCATGCTTACATTTAGCTAGAAAATGAAATATTGAAACTGAAGGTGATGTTGAGGTGTTTTGTGAACTAGTTTTGTGAACTTTATCTTTGGACACGCTTCCTGATTTAGAGTTTCTCTTTTCAATTAATGTAATAATTATTATTTCTGTTCACCTTCTTTCCTCTAGTGCCTCCAACTAAATATCTGATGGAGATGGACATTGACATAATGAACACAGTAACACTTAATCTCCTGAGGAACTTTTTGGAGTCACTCAGTTTACCCTTAATATATAGTAACATCAATGTCACTGAAATCAACATCTCTACAGGTAACCAATGTTTCAAGTTCTATTGAATCTCATCCTGAAAATATGTCAGAATTTGTTGTAGGCCTACTGAATCAGTTTATCATAAAATCCACCAGTAAGTTTTTTTTTTAAACTAATGGTTTTATATAGAATACCTTAGAAATAATCAAATAACAAAAACACACTGCATCATGTTTTTCTGAATCATCTTTCTATTCCACAGTGTGCCTTTTGAATGGTACTGAATATCAGTGCAGGTGTGAGGATCAGTATTTCTGGCTGTATGAAAAGTGCACAGTATATGGGTCTTGTGATGACATCACTGATGGCTCGTGTGGCTGCATCAATGCTATTCCAAATGAAGGACATTTCTGCCAACCAATCAGTGAGCTGTCTAGTATGTATGAAGTATAACACAAACATGAGCACATCTAAAGTTTGGTTTTTAATTATTCCATTTGCATACAGTGTCATTTTTATTGGCAGAGGTCTGGTACTTTTGATGGTTTGTTTGCTAGCATATGAACCACATGTAGCATCAGGCACAAGCAACAGTGCGGTTATACTAAATATCAGCAAGGCTATGATTAGGCGTAGATACTGTAAGTAATTAACTGGCTAGCTACCTCACATTAATTAGCTACCTCACATTGATTTGTACATTCCTGTTAAAGGTGCTTCCGGTAAAATTGGCATCACTGCTTCCTTTTCATTTTTATCTGACAAGCTTTCATATTTTCAGTCAAAAGTATTGTTAGCCATGTCCACTGATGATGTCACTGATGATGTCACTGATGATGTTGCTAATGGTAATAACAATTTCAAACTAGGAAGTGAAATTTAATGTAGTGAACATGGACGAGCAGAGCGATACACACAATATAACATCCCAGTGTAGTTATAGTAACTATAGGAACTCTTCGAACGCCGTTTGACCAATGAAATTAGTGGACCATAACTAACTGTTATAACGCACAGTAATGAATACTGAAAGAAAGCAATATTTGCCATGATTCTTCAGAGATCTGCAAGTTAGAATTTATTTTCCCGTTCTTGGATTTTAACAGGTTAGACCACACTAACTTAACTCTCAGGCTTACGTTTCTTTGTTGTTGTAACTAAATCCCTTTTCTCCTAGTTTCACTGTTGATACTGATTAAAATGACTTAAAATGGATAAATAAACACTATTCAATATTGGTTGTTTTACCTCAGATTCTTCAGCACGCCCAATTTCAACAGACACACACACGCAAAAATAAACAAAAAACCCACCGCAATATCTAGCCCAAGATATGCAAATACTCACCCATTTTCTACTCTCAATTTTTGTCTTTGTGTTAAACAAGAAAGAAAATAATGTTCATTAAGTACTTGTGTTCACTTGTTTCCTCCAGTGCCTCAGACTGAATATCTGGTGGAGATTGAAATTGGCACAATTAACACAGAAGCACTTAATATGCTGAGGAATATTTTGAAGACACTCAGTTTACCCTTAATAAATAGTAACATCAATGTCACTGAAATTAACATCACTACAGGTAACTGACTTTTCACGTTCTGTTGAATTTCATACTCAAAATCAGTCACTGTTTGTTGTAAGCCTATTGTATCATCTTATTATATTAGCCACCAGTACATGACGTCAGATCAGACAATTTAGAGATTGCCTTCATTTGTTGTAACAGATAGAATCCAAAGAAAGATTTCCCACAGATTTGAAATATATTCTTGGGTAGTGGTCACCCTGCCCAAGTATTACCTATGTGACACTGTCAAACATGTACTTAAAATTATTTATACAGAGAGATATCCTTTTCAAAAATCCATTTTTAAATAATTGCTCTAAACATAATGGTATAATCATTTTGACTTCTCTCAAAGTGTTTTTTAAATTATAGCATTGTTTTAACAGAATCATGTTTTTCTGAATCATCTTTTCTATTCGACAGTGTGCAGTTTGAATGGTACTGAATATCATTGCATGTGTGAGGATCAGTATTTCTGGCCGTGTGAAAAGTGCACAGTATATGGAGCTTGTGATGACATCACCAATGCCTCATGTGGCTGCATGAACGCTATTCCAAATGATGGACACTTTTGCCAACCAATCAGTGAGCTGACTAGTATGTATAAAGTATAACGTAAAAATTAGCACATCTAATATGTGGTCTCTCATTATTCCATTTGCATATAGTGTCTCTTTTATTGGCAAAGGTCTGGTACGTATTGATGGTTTGTTTGCTAGCAAATGAAACACATGTTGCATCAGACACTGCTTCTAGTGGTGTTATCCACTAGCACCAACCTTTCACCTGTGCAATGGGAAAAAAAATTACTAAACCTTAATAATGAGAAAACTTTATCAAAATGATACCTTATTAAAATGATCAGAATATTCAAAATTAGGACTTATTATTACTGCACTAAAGCTTTATAATGGCTGCTGCATCCACATGCTCCACAAGTGCACCCAACACAACCACACCCAACACAACCATGCCCAACATAACCACACCCAATATAACCCCAGCCAACACAACCATGCCCAACATAACCACACCCAATATAACCCCAGCCAACACAACCACAGGTATGATTTTAAACCTATTTTTTTCTTTTCTAGAACATATTTAAAGTATGTCTTTTTGTCTTTTGTGGCAAAGAGTGCACCAGCAGTGTCTATTTTATTCCATATTCTTTTACTTCATCCTACAAGGCAGACGTTTTTGACTCGAACCTTTATAAAAACAGATCTGATTACTAAAACACTTCAAATAACATTTTAAATTCCTCTGTTGTTTTATTAAGAAATTTACTACAACATATACCACAATTCTCAGCAAATAGGACTTTTCTCTATGCTCATTAATCATTGTACAACATGGTAAACTGCGTCAAAAGATTAATATACTTAATTAATATTAATGGAGGAGTCTTGTTTTTAAAGAAGGAAATTTCTAACAATTTTTGGTCCCATTCTTACAAATTCTTACAATCCTTTTCCTTCTCTTTCCTTCTAAACTGTTCTACTTTTTTTGTACACCTGTTGTATATATTTAATCTTTTGCATTTGTTATTTGGTGTTATTGTTGACTTTTTCTCTTTTTTTCAGATACCCATGCCATAAGTTTCTCACTGAAAATAAATGAAGAGTTTGACCTTGCACTTACCAACAGCTATAGTATAAAGTACAAAAATTATACAAAACGAATTGGGGATTCAGTAAGTTTTACACATGCTAATATGTCCTTCTTGTATTATTATTATTATTATTATTATTATTATTATTATTATTATTGGTAGTTGTTGTAGAAGTAGTGGTGTTATTGTGGTGTGCATTTCTGGTATTAGAAGTAATTTGACATGCCAGACATTTGTCATTTTGTAGATTAACCATAGTTACAGCAGTGTATCAGGCTACAAGGCCAATTCTGCAACCGTGACTGGTTTCAGGTGATGTTTTTATTATTATTATTTCTATATTATTTTTTTTCCCCAATATCTCTAGCTGAAGTACATATTTAAAAGTCTTTCTGTTCCACTGTTTAGATTGTACAAATCCTATGAATGAACGAAATTAGTATTGAATTAAAATGCTGCACTCAGATAATCCTGAAGACACTAGTTATAGTACATCTTGACTATATAACTGGATGCAAGAAGATTTTTTTTTATTTCCATGAAATCCAATGAAATTATGTATACATAAACCACTGATTCAACCTGTAACCTCTGGTTTTATTCATCAAACACCTGGATGTTTAGAATTCTTCATAAAGGTGCATGTTTTGAGTGATGTTTTGTGTTTTTAACAGGTCTGGCAGTGTGATTGCAGACTTCAATATTAATGCAACAAGTGATAACCTTAATTTGATATCAGCAAACCAGCAAGTAGTTGCCAGTCTCAGAGAACAGGGATTTAATATAAGTGATGATGCATTCAGTAGAACTGGTAGGGGAATATTTGTCCTTCTTCTTCTTCTTCTTCTTCTTCTTATTATTATTATTACTATTATCAGGGGCAGCTGGTATAAATAGACTAGCAGGGCAAAGCCCCACAGTCTTGCAAAGATAAAAAGACATGTTTTGTTTTGGTAATTTTGTTTTTGTATTTGTTTTTTACATGTATATTTTTGGCAGATTATTTGGGATCCACATCAGATTATTTGGCATTCACATCAGATTATTTGGCATTCATATCAGGTTATTTGCTGTTAACAAATATTTTAACGTGGAACAACTGTTATAAGAAAAATACACAAAATGGTGGGGCAGATAACTTTCTAACCTAGACTGTAGATTCATGCAGCTCATCAGTGACACTCTGTCTATAACATATAATCAGCAGTGGTTGATAAGGCACATGTGAAGTACAGAATTCTTCTTCTTTTTTTCCCACAAAATTTTATTTTATTTTATTATAAAGAATGGGTTACCAGGCTTGGTATTTGAAAGAATACAGCAAGAAGCCAGATTTAAAATATTTTAAATCAAATGTAGCTGTGTGTCTGTGTGTGTGTGTAATATAATGCATTGCTGAACCTGAATAGTCTCATTGTCAAGCTCTTGATAGGTTCTCTAACACTGATTAAATAAATGAGGTGAAAAGAAGTGATAAAACCTCAGATATGGCTCTGTGTTTCAGTTAAGGATGGGCTGTATGAAAGCACAGACCAAATATATCCTGAGAACGATGTGACACTAACTTGTAACACGACAGTAAATGACAACATAACATGGACGAAGGATGGGAAAGAGCTAGCAGCATCGGATAAGTATTTGATTAATAAAACTGCACTCGTTGTGAAAAATACTGCTCCTAGTGATAGCGGTAAGTTAATAAAAAATTATTAGTGTTACCATGTTACTACTAGCACATGACCATAAAAACAACTGACTTTATTGTGAATGTTTGAATCATCACTCTTTAATCACAAACGTTTTGGCAAAACATGACTTTTACACTTCTGCAACTCTGCAGTTTATTAGGTGGTTAGTGAGTGTTGATATATAACCGAAATACTTATTAAAATAAAATCTAAGCATATAGTCAATATATTTTCTAATGTTAATATTCATTAGCCAATTTTTATTACTCGTGTACAGGACTCAGTTAGGCCTTTCCTATTACATTATCTTAACATGCTAAAATATGTTGTTTGTTAATGCATTTATATAAAAGGGACATGATATGGTTTACATGTTCTTTCTTTTTTTTTTCTTTCCCTTATCAGGTGTATATGAATGCAGAACAAGAGTAAACTCAATGCCCTATGTTATCTGGCAAAGCCTTATGATTCCAGATCCCAATATTCAAGTAAACAGTTCCAAAGTTTTAACATGTGGGAACTTGAAAGAAAGACTGCAGTGCTGTGTGCACACAAGCTATAGCGTGAAATGGGTGTCCAACGAGGTTTGCGGTGAACCAGGTCATACACTTAAGTTTTTATAATTGATGTAGGTGGTCATGAACAGACCAACCATATATTAGAACAAACATAAATAGAATTTTTTTTAAGTATGTAGTAAAAAAATCCCCATTTGCATCTCTTTATTAAAAGGAAAGTATCTTGTTATTATGAGATAACTAATTAGTAAGACATAACTGATGTTATGTTTACAAAAATGTTTACAATACATGTTTACAGATTGAACATCTGTCAAATGACAAATGTTTTCTCATAATAATAATATAATAATATTTATCTTGGAATAATGAGATGTTTTCTAATAATAACAAGACGTTTTCTAGTAGTAATGGGATACTTATCTAATAATAATAATAATAATAATAATAATAATAATAATAATAATAATAATAACTTTTTTCATAATAATGAGATGTTTACTTTAATAATATGCTTTTCTCATAATATTTAGACACTTAACAATATCATAATAACAAAATGTCTTATATAATAATAATAATAATAATAATAATAATAATAATAATAATAATAATAATAATGCTTTTCTCATAATGAGATGTTTTCTAATAGGAACAAGATACTTATCTCATAATAATGAGATGCTTCTCTCAAAATAACAAAATGTTTTCTAATAACTAAATGCTTTTATCATAATGAGTTTACTAATAGGAACGATACATATCTCGTAATAACAAGACACTTTTCTTGTAAGAACAAGATGTTTATCGTAATAATGAGATGCTGATGGGGATTTTGTGTGGCATCACTGCACTTCCATATATTATAAAGAAATATGTAGCTTATATTCATCATTTTCAATGCAGTGATTTGCTGAATGATAATTTTCCCTGTCTTTAAAATGTTAGCTTAATGTTTCCTTTAAGATGAAAAGACTTTCAAAGACATGCAGTTTTAGAAACTCTAACTAAACTTTAACAAGCTACTTTGTTTTCCTTGTTTTGCACAGTTGAACAAAACATATACGGCTGCATATACTGTGACTACGACATTAATGCAAATGAGTGTCAACCTAGTGACCAAAACCTGACAGTCACATGTACACTCACTAAAAGTAATTACTTCAGGAGCATCAGAATAGATGCAGTCAACAGAGGTGAGAAATCGTTCATTTTTTTATATTTTCCACAGAAGCAAATACAATTCTAAAACCATCACAGGATCATTTTTGCTCCTTAAATGCCCACGACCTGCCAGTGGGTCCACACTGCTCTTGTAATTACGTACTTTTCCTATTAGTTTCACTGTTGTTACATTAATATTAAATTACTATTAATCTTCAGAATAATGTGGCAGAAGCCTCACTTCCCACAAACACCACTGTATAGCAGGAAAGTGTGAAATTTTCCCCTCCATGTACCAGTGCATGCATGGTAACCTAAAGTTGAATGTGGTAAGAGTAACACCACTTCAAGTCTGGCCACATCACAGCAACCCAGCAACTTTGGTTAGTTTCCTGTAACAGCACACTCGTCATGTTTAATTCCTTACTCACTTATCAATAAGGCAGTGGTAGGTCAGTGGTTAAGATGTTCTGATATGCAGGTTATGAATTCAAATCCCAGCACTACCAAGTTGCCACAACTGGGCCCTTGAGCAAGGCCCTTAAACCCCAGCTTTTCAGTAGTATAAATGTAAGCCGCTTGGGATAAACACATCTGACAAACGCTGTCAATGTAATAATAAATTAAAAAAAAAAAAAAGTATAATAACTTGGTAGATCTCTATGTGTTATTTCAATGTTTTTTTTTTTTTATTATTTAATAACTTGATACACTATTTTTATACAGGATAAACTTAATTATCTGTACACTTGAACATTTTTTAAAGACTACTGTGTGGATAATTTTACTGTTACTTAATAACACCGATATAACTTCTGCATGTTAAATTTACATTCCTCTCAGTGTTTCAAACAAAGATAACTTAATGTGTCATAGTATAATGCTAATGGTGGTTATTACCATTATTACCTACAAAGAACACTGACACACAGGCACATGCACACCCTACTCATCACAACAAATTAAACGGATGCAATGTGAAAATGCTCACAGCCTAATTTTGTAATTATACATTTATTAGACAACAATTTATTAGCTTTATATAAACTGAAGAAAAAGTTTTCCTCTGTTATTTTTTTAATTCTCTAAAGAAGGTTATGTTCTCATGTTTTTGTTCCTTTAGCATTTACCTGCTCTGATGATAAATCTAATGGTGCATTTGGAGCTGGAAGTGTGGGAGAAAACAAAACTGGTGACTGTACTGGAGACGTGATTGGTTATCAAATAGCTCAGTGTAATGCATCAGGTGACTGGATTGTTATTTATGACAACTGTGTCCTGAAAGTCATTAAATATTTGAAAGACAGATCTGAGGTAACCTGATTTTGTTATTATTTTCATAAAGAATAGTAGGGAAAATATCTGAATGATGTGATTCTAACCTGTTTCTTCCCATTGATTTCTGTGGTCTGTAGAATTTACTAGCCATAGACCTTCCACAATTTGCACAAAATGTAAGCAGTGCCACTGCCACAAATGCTGCAGAGATAACAAAGTCTCCTGCGACCATATTAACAATTGTCGAGTTACTGAAAACCATTGCCCATCTCTCACAAACAATTATTGTTAATGAAGACATTATGACAGTAAGTATGTTCTTGTTTTTATCTGCTAATTATGTTTTAGCTGATTGAATGTAGTAAATATCCCTATTTTTCTGTTCTTCAGAGAACATGAGCCTTTGATACCAAGCATCAAATTTCAGTGCTTTTGTTGCTGTTGTTGTTTTTGCTAATTGAAGAAAATCAGAAAATTGTTTTCTTCTTACCGATTATTTAGAGATGCTACATTTTTCTGAAGAAATTATGCATTAGAGATGTCAAATGTGCTGTATTTAATGAATATTTTAATTTTAAGGATTTTTTGCAAACTCTGGATGTCATTGGATCAGGTGATGCACAGGACGCATGGTGGAATATAAACAGAAACAGTACAACTATGATGAAGAGTTCTGAACTTCTGAAGTCTATTGAGAGCATTGCACGTAGACTCCCGGATGAAAGCTTCAACATAATAACAAATTATACCTCTTTCAAAAAAGACATCAACATTACTAACCCCTTTAATGGAACATTTGGTAAAAATTCAACTACCCAAATAAATATTCCAGTGATTAGTCCAAAGATGTCCCTCACAGTCATAATTTCTTCAGTTCTTAATAATATCTTACCTGTTCGAAATCTGACCTACAATGACAGCAGTCAAACTGGCACCACTATAAATGGAGATGTAGCTGTGATTGAGACAAAGTCAACAATTAACAACATCTCCCTTTCTTTTGCCATAAAAAATAAGGCACTTGGAAAACCTCAGTGTGTCTTTTGGAACTTCAGTCTTCTGAATGACATTGGTGGATGGGACTCGACTGGATGTCAATTAAAGACATTAGGAAATCAAGCTGAAAGATTTACATGTGAGTGCAATCACACAACCTCTTTTTCAATCCTGATGTCACCAGTTTCAACTCACAGCCCAGCCTTAGACATTATAACTTATATTGGTGTTGGCATTTCCATGGCCTGCTTGATGTTGTGCCTCATCATTGAAATCATTATATGGAAATCAGTGACACGAAACGACACATCCTACATGCGCCATGTCTCCGTAGTCAACATTGCTGTCTCCCTTCTGATTGCGAACATATGCTTCATCATTGGAGCAGCGGTTGTTAACCAAGGAGAGGGTCCCTGCAGTACAGCGACATTCTTCATGCACTTCTTTTATCTTGCCCTTTTTTTCTGGATGTTGCTGTCAGCACTCTTGCTCCTGTATCGCGTCCTCATGGTCTTTTCCAGAATGACCAGAGGCACAATGATGGCCATAGCCTTCACTGTTGGCTATGGAGCCCCATTAATCATAGCTGTCATTACTGTGGCATCTACAGCTGGAAGAAAAGGATACATTCAAAAAGATTATAATTGCTGGCTAAACTGGAATGAAACGAAGGCCCTCCTGGCATTTGTGATTCCTGCTCTGACTATTGTAGCTATAAACCTCCTGGTGCTTATTGTGGTTCTGTGTAAGATGATGAGGAGAGGAGTTAATGGTTCCACTCAGCCAGATGACAAACATCCCCTACTGGTCATTGCTAAATGTGTGGGGATTTTAACACCTCTATTTGGTCTAACGTGGGGATTCGGCATTGGGACCATGGTGTCTCCAAACTTTGGAGTTCACGTGGTGTTCGCATTCCTTAATTCACTGCAGGTACTAAAGTTATTTTAATGTCATTTTCTCTGCAACTGCAATACCACACTAAATATAATATAGATGGTATTTTATCATTTGTAACATTTACATAATACCAGAATTCATAGTTGGTATAGTAAATCAATAAGAGATGTCTCATTTGTCTCTTCAAAGGGTTTCTTTATTTTGGTGTTTGGTACATTACTGGACAATAAGGTATGGGTGCTCTAAGACCATTACACAACTGTTCACCTAAACACAGAAATGAATATAAATAATGCTTTTATATTACTTATCTTGCCATTTGCAGGTCCGAGAAGCATTGGCAGGAAAGTTGGCACTGACTAACTTGAGCTCTAATCGCACCAGGGTAAACATTCTTTATTGTTTTCTGTTATCTAGATATGGCTTTTAGACCTAGTTATTCATAATTTCTTTATTTTCAAAATGAATTACTACACATTGATGACTGATGCATCTAAATTACAGAGCACAAGTGCAGGACCATCATCCTTAGGTGCATTTCCTTTCATTCAGAGGTTACGGAAGAGAGGTATGTACAGTACCTGAACTGAAAGATATGAGATTAGAATGTACACTTCAAGCTGTCAAGTACTTTTGACCACAAATACAACATAACACACAACACAACCATTGTGTTATGTGGTATAACCATTGTAATCATAGGCTATGTTATAATGGTTGTTACCAGTTCCATGCTCCAAGTAAGTGGGCACTGTTCCACTTTATGAGTAACACTAACATTCTGGTCTTTTGCAGGTGCGCACAATATATCGGAAGGCAGAGTTTTGACCACATCTTCACCTTTCTAGCAGTTGAGCTAATATGGCTGAAAGGATTTTCTTATTTGACTTTTATCCAAAGCTACTTATAATTGATGCAGGATACAAGTGAGCAGGTTAAGATTAAGGTTAATGACTTGCTTAAGAACCATGGCAGTTGACAGCAAGGATATGAACTCACAATCTTCTGTTCTGTAGATCAAAGTCTTAATACACTTCCACTCACTTCCAGAACTAATAAACTATCAATTCACACCCTCACAAAATACCAAACTACACTGATTTTAACTGAGAAAGCCTAATATTGAACAGCTGTTGACAAATCAGTATCCTGGGTACCTGGAAACAAGCACATTACATATGTGGGCTATTAGATTTTCATTTTTACAGTTGTAGGTTCAGGAGGCTGAGGTCACCAGCAGCAACCACAGAAAGAATAAATTTTACTCGCTATTTAATTTAATCCCCTCAAAACCTTTTCATTTGATATATTTGTTTAAACAGAACACGCTCCAACTAGTTCATACATTTCTCAGTGTTAATGGCCATGGTTTTGGAATGGGATGTTTAACAGCACATATGAGTGCAATGGTCAGGGTTTTAATGTACTTTTGGCTATATAGTGTAGCTTGAATGGATGCTAGACAATATTTCCAGAATCAGGAACATGAATGGATGTGAAAACAGTGACAAAACTAAGCAAAATAAAGTATAGTACAGTGCAGTGCAGCACAAAATCGGTTACATAACACTAATGCTAAAAAAAAAAAGCCACCTCACTTTTAACCACAACATCGAGTGAATATTGAGATGACAGTCAGACTCAAATAATATTTTTTTGCATGAGACGAGAGAACAGCACAACTCATAACTGAAACTAAAGCCAAAGACTTTCTGCAGTTTTGTTAAGGGCACAAACATGATGCTTTATTATCAGTGACATTATCAGAAGAGAATAAAGACTATGACTACTTAAACTCACTCCTAGAGATTCAAGAACTTGCTTATTTTCCATAGTCATCTGTATTAATGCACACGATTAGCTCAGCATACTTTAGTGTTAAATTATGTTTATGTATATATTATGTAATTATGTTTTAGACTAATTAATTGAACTACTGGGCAAAGCATAACACAAGACTGGACTTTATGATTTGTCTACTCCTAGTCAACCATTTTAGGAAACAGCATCATCTCACACTTGCAGAAACAAATTCTTATAAACATTGCCGAAGGTTAAGGTTATGTTGAAATTTTGCTTTTGGTTCACAAATCAAGCATTTAAAAAATCAACTTTTTATTGCCTTTGCACCTCTGCTTAAAGTACAATAATAATTATTTTGAATACTGCTTCCTATCACTTAGTTCTGCACCAAATGCTTTTGGGTAACCAACTCTATTTTTCATTTGTTCATTCTTTTTTTTTTAAATTTACTTTGACAGTTTAAACATATTTAGAGATGCATTTAACATTTGGCCTTGTTACATTGCCAGAAGGTAACAAATTGAGCTCACTCACCTGTGTCCAATCACAATGGAATATTTATACTTTATTTGTTTTAAGGGTTGATGACATGTTTTTGCTTATTCCCCAGCTGTGCACTGCTGAGAGATTTTTACTGTGTATAAGGTATCATGCTTTTTAAATATATCTGTCATCTTGTGGATTGCTCATGCTGTCCATCAATTTTCACAATATTTCAAATTAGAACTGTGGCCTGTTACTAGTTCTATGCTACATTTATTTAATTTTTAAATAAATAAAACTACCATTATTTCATTTTAAATGTCTATAAACGTATTTGTAGCTTTTATGTCAGTGTCACGACAGCCCAGCACAGTGCTCCTCCCAGCCACCAGAGGTCACTATCACCACAATTTTAGTTCAGGTTCAATGACGTTTGATGGTGTGAGGGTCATTCCAAAACCTTCAGCGTTTCCTGAAGTAGTTCATGGTGGATTTTGAGATATGTATGGATCATTGTTCTGTTGTAGAAGCCAGTCTCTTTTCAGCTTCAGTTTATTGACTGACTGTGTCACATTTGCTACTGGAATCCATTCTTCCATCTACTCACGCAATGTTTCTTGTGCCAATGGGTGCCACACAAGCAAATCATAATACATCCACCCCCATGGTTGGCACGGTGATCTTTTCATCAAATGCTGCTCCTTTTTTCTCCACGAAGATCTTTGGTGATTGTGATTAAAGTTCTGTTTTTCCTTCATTCTCCAGCACTTCTTTCCAAACTGCCTCTGGCTTAACTAGATGTTGCTTTATGTATTTAAGACATCGCCTTTTGTGGTGATGTCGCAGGTATGATTTCCTTCTGATGACTCTTCCTTACAGATCATATTTGCACAAGCAACATTGCACAGTAGAATGGTGCACCACCACTCCTGTGTAAGCTAAACCTCCCTGTAGGTCCTTTGCTGCCATATGGGTATTTTGCTTTGCCTTTCTGTCCAGCATATGAGCAGTTTTATCTGAGAGTTTTCTTGGTAATCTAGATCTTGCCTTGACTTCCACAGTTCTCCATAACTTCCATTTGTTAATGGCATTTTGGACAGTGGAAATTGTAAGCTGGAAGCACTTTGATATCTTTCTTATAACCTTCCCCTGCTTTGTAAGCATCAATTAGCATCATTCTCTGATCCTCAGTCAGCTGCTTAGAGGAGCCCATGGTTGTTGAGTGTTAATACAAGGTTTCTTATACAAGTGTGAGAACATTTATTACACTCTGGAATTGTCCTCAGCTGACAATTCCTAATGACAATCCTTGACCTGCATAACAAGTACTAACAAGTCAATTAAGGCCTAATAATTCAAATGTGAGAGTTTAAATTCATAAAATACTGTGGCATAATATTTTCAGAAATATTTTATATTTAAAATAATTTGCTGTTGAGGTTGTGTTTACTTCTTTTAACTTCAAAAATCAACAAAGTATATAATTTGGCCAGGGGTGCCCAAGCTTTTGAATACAAACTGTATGTATTAAGAAATTTGAATATTTTATCCAATGATTTTTTTCTCCCCAAACCAAAATACAGACAGGCATTCAACTTGGGAAGGTATAGATGAATTTATTAACATTTCATGCATACAACCAAAAGCAACACATAACAATAATATTCTACTGTCCTTATTGCAACATATGATCATAAAAGCGTCCACATGATGAATGAAGGTAAATGTCAGTTAAAAGAATGTATTTGAAATATGAATTAAGATCAGTGACTGTTAGTAGATTAACAATGGAATTGGATACCAAACTTATATTTAGGGGAAAAAATAAAGGAATAAAATATGTATTTGTATACTGTATAGGTGAAATATCAAACAGTGAAGATAAATAAGGACAGTATTTGAAAACCTTTTGTTAAGAATATTTTTGGTTTTAATTAAATTTATTTCAGGTACAAGTAGATTTGGTAAAATAGAAAATCAATCAAAGCACCAGTCAGATAATTAAATTCACACAAACTTTTATTCAAAATATTTATGGTCATTCAAAACATCAGTCTAACCACAAAGCACATAAACTAACAAGTAACAGTATGTAAGAAGTTTAGCTCAATAGCTATGCTTTTACTATGATTTTTAAGAATTATATTTGGCAAATAATTTGCAAACCATATTAAGTATTTTGTTTACATCAAAACATTTCATCCCATTTGAATTTCAATATGACCCATTCTCTGCAGTCATTCACTTTCTGAACCTAATTATTTAACATAAAAATCTTCAACATAACTAAATGTGGTTTGCTTATTAATTAAGCAATTTGTTAAATAAAGAGCCAAAATGTTCTCATTTAAAATGTTTGTTTGTGGTACTTTGTGATGCTGCTTGGCTAAAATCATCAGCCAAGAATGATGGGAATTGACAGCTGAGTAGTTGCAGATGTATCAAACAGGCTTATTGGTTTTAGGTAATGTATAAGCAATTATACAGATAATGTTATTTAAGCAATTCTAAATGAATTCATTATACATACATTCTGAAATCAACCATTATGGGGTTTGAACTAAATTCTTTATATATATATATAATTTTTATTGGTTAATTTTCTTTTCTTTTTTTTTAATTAATCTGCTTTCTTCTTTGTAAACAACAACCAGCTAAGAAATGCCTTTCTTATTTTGTATGTAGATATACAGTATAATGTTTGTGGTCAAACAGACTCTTATAGTTGTGTTTCAGGTGCAGCTGCTTAACTGTCAGCAGCTTCATTTGAGTTGCTTGAAGACCTAACTTGGCCATTCGATACATTGTACACATCTGAAAAAGACCAAAATATTAAAGCTCACACATAACAAAGCCAACATCTAAAAGTAAGAGTTAAATTGCAAAACTGAAAGCAAGTACCCTAAAGTGATATTGGGTGCAATCAAAAATGTGGACGAAAAATAATCCATGTCATTAAAGTATATATAAAGTATATAATATCAAAAGAATAATACTAAGGAGATTATTAAAAATTTACAGCATTTTAACTGAATGAGGGTGAGGACAGAGAACATTTTTATTTATAAATGTCTCAGTTATGAATCAAATGATTTCTGATCTGTTGAAAAAGTGTGATCCAATCAGGAAAGTAGGCAGCATTTTTGGCCATCATTAGTGCGCTACAGAGATAAAGATTGTCCCAACTGGAAGCTGCCAACTGATGTTTGTTATCTTGGACAAATTTGAAAGTAGCATCATGTTTCCTACTGGGTGTAGGTAATCCAATAAGTCTTCACCAGACCAGAGTTCCATAAAAGTTCCAGTAAACATGGCAGACTAAAATCACTCTACAGAAGTCACTCTATAGATAGCTTCTTATAGTTATCTTTCTAACTTATAATTAGCTTTAATTAGGCAGCTAGCTGTTATTCAGCAAACAGTATTGTGGTTGTGTTTTTAATGTGCTAAAAATGATGATCTATGAAGACTTGATGATGCCTGCGATGGTTCCTTTTCGGTTAAAATGCCGCTCAGTAAGGATTGTATAAAATAGATAATAGTATTAAATAGGCCAATATATGGCTATATTTCAGCCTATAGTCTTATTTCTGCAATGTGTATCCTCATGTCAGTTAAAATTTAAATTGATCATTGGAGCAAAAAAAAAAAAATCTCAGTTTATATAGTTGTACATTTAGGCATTAGTTTTCTTGATCACTCACAGAAAATGGGCTTTATGTTATGAATACAAAGAAGCATGTTGAAATTGTTGTCCATGGTAAATAACATTACAGATATGGTAGATAGAGAGAATATTTTAAAAAATCCTGGAGTGTTATTAAGGTGTTTAATTTATAAAATGTGGCTTCAAGAGTTTTTAATTGTCCACATACACTGTAATATTATTTCAGTCAGCACTGTGTCATGGTGTTGGTTTGGAATTGGCAGGAAATGATTAAATGTTGGTACGCATATGCCATTGTATGTCAAACATCATCATGTCCCAGTTTTAGGCAAGAATCATCACTACTCAGTGACAGGTGAGAGTCAGAAGCCTGTCAGTAAAGAGAGAATGAAAAAGTTCATTGTCTAATTTGTTGGAAAGCTAGTGAATGATTCGAGTCCTGTATTGTTACCCATTTGGAAAGTTGTTTAGATAAAGAACTCAGAGCCTAGTGATTATAGCTAGCGATTAACAAGGGTTGTTTGTGACTATAGCACATAAGTCAGGAACATTTTGTGGCTACATCAAGTTTTTCATTAAAATGAAAAATGACATGGCCTTATTGATAAAAAAAAAAAAAGGATAAGTTCTAAGTGCAGGTTAACCATCTTTCAGTTCAGTTACATACTTCTCCGCCGTAACCTCTGAATGAAAGGAAATCCACTTGAGGATGATGGTCCTGCACTTGTGCTCTGTAATTTATATACATCAGTCATTAACTTCTAGTAGATAATATTAGTCTAAATAAGAGTGATTTAAAAAAAAAACGTATGAGCATATGTAGCATAAACTATATTTACCCTGGTGCGGTTAGAGCTTAAGTTACTCAGTGAAAACTTTCCTGCCAATGCTTCTCTGACCTGCAACAACAAAACAAGTGATACCAAAGCATTATTTATATGTGTTTTAAAAAAAAAACTTTGAGATATCAGTTACAAAAAGCATGTAAGTCTAAATCCCGAAAGCTGCTTTTTGAGAGAAGTCTGAAGTACTAGTAAAGAGTTGTGTAAAGATCATAGAGCACATGTACCTTACTATCCAGTAATGTCCCGAACAGCAAAATAAAGAAACCCTTTAAATAGACAATTTAGATATTTATACCATTTACTTTTTTAAACAATAAAAATATGAGTTGTGGTATTATCTAAAATGTATAAACATATAAAACAAGTTGTACATTAATATTAATTTAAATGTATGCAATTAGAATTACAATGAAAATTAGATTAATTTGACTTTAGTACCTGCAGTGAATTAAGGAATGCGAACACCACATGAATCCCAAAGTTCGGAGACACCATGGTCCCAATGCCGAATCCCCACGTTAGACCAAAGAGAGGTGTTAAAATCCCTACACATCTAGCAATGACCAGTAGGGGATGTTTGTCATCTGGCTGAGTGGAAGCATTAACTCCTCTCCTCATCATCTTACACAGAACCACAATAAGCACCAGGAGGTTTATAGCTACAATAGTCAGAGCAGGAATCACAAATGCCAGGAGGGCCTTCGTTTCATTCCAGTTTAGCCAGCAATTATAATCTTTTTGAATGTATCCTTTTCTTCCAGCTGTAGATGCCACAGTAATGACAGCTATGATTAGCGGGGCTCCATAGCCAACAGTGAAGGCTATAGCCATCATTGCTCCTCTGGTCATTCTGGAAAAGACCATGATGGTGCGGTAGAGGAGCAAGAGTGCTGACAGCAACATCCAGAAGAAAAGGGCAAGATAAAAGAAGTGCATGAAGAATGTTGCTGTACTGCAGGGACCCTCTCCTTGGGTAACAGCTGCTCCAATGATGAAGCATATGTCCGCAATCAGAAGGGAGACAGCAATGTTGACTACAGAGACATGGCGCATGTAGGATGTGTCATTTCTTGCCACTGATTTCCATATAATGATTTCAATGATGAGGCACAAAACCAAGCTGGCCATGGAAATGCCAACACCAATGTAAGTTATATAGTCTAAGATTAAAGCTTTATCCAGGGAAAATGGTGACATCAGGATTGAAAAAGAGGTTGTGTGATTGCACTCACATGTAAATCTTTCAGTTTCATTCCCTAATGTCTTTAATTGACATCCAGTTGAGTCCCATCCACCAACACCATTCAGAAGACTAAAGTTCCAAAAGACACACTGAGGGTTTACAAGTGCCTTATTTTTGATATCAAAAGAAAGGGAGATGTTGTTAATTGTTGAGTTTGTCTCAATCAGGACTACATCTCCATTGATCCTTGTGCCAGTTTGACTGCTGTCATTGTAGGTCAGATTTCGAACAGGTAAGATATTGTCGAAAGCTGAAGAAATTATGATGGTGATGAAAGTCGGTGCTATAATCTCAGGAAAACTTACTTGGGTAGTTAAATTTATACCAAATTCTCCAGAAAAGGGTGCAGTAATGTTAGCTTTATTGAGAGAGGAAGAGTTTGTT
The DNA here is from genome assembly GCF_027358585.1 of Pangasianodon hypophthalmus. Lineage (NCBI taxonomy): Eukaryota > Metazoa > Chordata > Actinopteri > Siluriformes > Pangasiidae > Pangasianodon > Pangasianodon hypophthalmus. The sequence continues at coordinate 19,742,318 of NC_069726.1, read as the reverse complement.
GTTATGTTGAAGTTTTCATCCGGGAGTCTGTGTCCAAAATTTTCAGTCAAGTTTAGAAGTTCAGAACTGGCATTCGTGGTTGCATTGTTTTCATTTAAAAACACCCATGTGTCCCGTGCACCTACTGATCCAACGACGTCAACTGTTTGTAGGAAATCCTTGAAATTGAATTATTCATTAAATAAAGCACATCTGAGCCATCTAGTTTAGTAGAAATATTTAATCACTAAGTAATCATAAAGCACAATCAAATGTATTCATTCTTTCCAACAAAAGCAATTAGCAAGTAAAAATGTGCTGCATGATATCAAATGCTGGTACAGATTGTGTAAATTGATATTATTATTAGCCAATATTAAAGCTATTCCTACTTGGTTATTAATTTCAAATAGCATATTAACTAGATTCAATTATATTCTGAAGAAAGGTGAATTTACTTACCGTCATAATGGTTTGATTGATGAAAATTGTTTGTGAGAGATTTGAAACAATTGTCAGTATATCTACAATTGTTGTTATGGTTGCTGGAGAGTCAATGATGTTTTGAGCCTCTAATGTAGCATTACTGCTAAGGCTGGCCATATACTGGGGGATGCCTGGGACCTGTAATTTCTACAGAAGTACAAACTATGATGAAGAAGCAAATGGAAATTACACAACTAAGATTACTTTTTCATTATCTTTCAAGGAAGTAAGAAACAAATTGAATTGCCTCAGCTTCATCTTTTAAACCTTGAAAGACGCGCAGAACACACTTGTCTTCTATACGTTCCCAGAGGTGTGATGAATTACACAAAGCCTTTTGAGAGCCAACCTTGTCTCCGTTACAGACAACAGTGCGTACTTCTCCCAGATTTCCAGCTCCAAATACACTATCAGAGCAGGTAAATGCTAAAAAAAAGGTAACATGCAGACATTTCAGAGTTTGTTTGTTTGTTTGTTTGTTTGTTTATACCAATGTCACTGAGTAATTTGGTTGTGTAATATTCACACTGAAAACTCAAATTGTTTTGCAATACAAAAGAATTGTCTATCTTTAACAATTGCTAGAGACATTTTAATGTTTTTCAATAAGGACAGTGATTTCTTCTTGTTGTCTGCTGGGAGTGTTTGTGGCTTCTACAAACAGCATTATCAAAGAAGCTGAATTCGCAAACTCACATTAAGTGTTTCACAAGTTCTGGGTAGAAGAACCAGGAATGCAATTTATATGTAACAGAAATAGCTGAATGCCCAATCAGAAAGAGGCCAGAAACAAGTATTAATACCATGCAAAACAGTTAATTCACTAATTTCCTAAAATGGTCACTTATCTAAGAAACTTAAACAACTGTGGTTATGTGTGCTGTGCATACTGAATGCAATGTGAGAACAAAGATGTATGTTTTCACAATCCAAGTGCACACAGGTGGTTCCACTACTTTCACATTAGCTGAGTGATGTACCACGTCAGAGTCATGAAATGGGCATGTGCGCATACTCTGTCGTGTTGGCCTACTGCTCTGCAGTTTGTGCAAATTGCTATCTAAAACAACGTTTAACTGGCTATCACTTCAGCCAGCAAGTCAGCATGCATTTGGTCAGAGTGCAGTTTCTGTGTGATCAGAATTCAAACATGTTATGTGTAATCACATCCTTTACTCAATGTTTTTAGATAGCCATTCCCGAATGCACACAAAAGGCTGGCCAGCTAGCAGACACTTCCACACAGCACTTAAAGGCCCTCACTGGATACAGGGCTTTAGAATAGACACATTCTCATCTACAAGAGAAGATAGGTGTTACGTTTATAAATATACGTCTATACCAAAGCCCAAAGTGGGAAGCATAGCAAAAGACTCCACTAGTTCCAAAAGGTGAACTACGTTAACATACGGTGTCCTTATGTTTTCAAAATCTCATATGGTAGAAAAGGCCAATATTTCATGTGAACTATTTTCCCAACCTAAAGTTTGGATCAAAATGTACAGTTGAATGATTCACACTCGTCCACCTCTACATCCTGAATGCGTACATTTAACCCTTTTTTTTTAATAAATCCTGTTTAATTTATATGTTTATTTATTAATGCAGCAAACATTTGAAGCAAAGAAAAAAAGCCATCACAAATGTATTTATGCTAGGCTTATTATAGTTTTGGGGGAATTAGTAATTAAAAATAAATGATTACTCACTTTTGTTCTGTACATCTATTCTGATGCTCTTTGCGTAACTATTTCCACTGATGGGTTTTGTTAGTTGACATGTGAACTGTATTACTTGGCCATTCTGACAGCCTTCTTTGTTAATTGCATAGTTACATAATAAGCAGCCTGATGAAGAGACTGTAAAACACAATTAAATGGTTAAACTTATTAAAATAGAGTTAGCTTCCTTACATAGTTTTCATTTTACAGTAATCAAAAACATTTAATTTTCAGGCCAAACAGGACAAATTATCATTCAGCTAATTACTGTATTTCAAATGGTAAAGGCAGGCTAAATAGTTTGTTTGTAATAGTGTGTTCCTTCGATTGTTATTTATTAATTTATGGACTAAATATTCAGTTGGGTTGGTATTCATGACCACCCATATCACATATAAAAATGTGTATGACCTGTTGAAGGTTGGATGCAAGCTTCAGGGTCAACAGTCCATGTCACTTGATAAATCTCCTGAACACAACACTGCAGTGTGATTGCTGTATCCTCACATTTTACAGTATTGTTACTGGTCACTTGGATATTGGGGTAAGGCTGAATTGTAATGAGTTGCCAGTTAACATAGCGCAGAGAGTTTACTGTTGTTTTGCATGCATACTGACCTGAGAAAGCAGAGAAAATAATAATAATAATAATAATAATAATAATAATATAAAAATAGAACAATGTGTTTAAACCATCATGATCTATAAATGGCTTTAAAATGTATATATGCTGGGAAAGTAATACATGCATTTATAACCAATAGAATATGAAAGCACAGATTTGCTGATTCCTTTGTAAATTTCATTCCATAAAGTATGGAATGTTGTTCCAGAAGACATAAGGGACAAAACGACAAAAGGGACAAAAAAAAGGCAAGCAGGGCATGGTTTAACCAGAGTCTGCTGTGTTCCTGAGTTGTGTTTGCAGTCTTTTGCCACAAACCCCTATTGGTGTTATTATATAAATAATAAAATTGTACTTTTCTAGCCTCAGATGTTTATTATTTTATTAACAATTGATAGTATTGGTGTACTTCATCATATTATAGTACATTTTTTAATGGTTGAACAATATTTCAATAATGTAGTTAATTAATTTTCAGAGATAAAGACTGTAAGATGCTAATTTAACAGAACTGTTTCTGACTTACCACTGTCACTGGGAGTAACACTGTTCACAGTGAGTTCAGTGTTATTTATTTTATACTTATCCGATAGGAGTAGTTCATTCCCATTCAGGGTCCATTTTATGCCATTATTTGGTAAAAGGTTGCAGGTCAGATTGAGATTTGTTCCAGGATATATATTGCCACTGCTGTTATACAGTGCAGCTTTCACTGAAATGAAAAGCCAAAAGTACATCACTAAAGTTTTTTTTTTTTTTTGAAGTTGTATATTTACTAAATAAAACTGGTGTGAAAAATGATGGATTGCACTTGCACTACAATCACTTTACTTATTCTTTCACTACTTATCATTCTTATTTTTATTTATGTAGTAATGGTCTTATGTGTACTGTAGTCTATGTCACCCATTCATTGTCCCTGTTCTCTGTCCTTGTAATTTGTTGTGTGTTGTATTGCTACTGCAACAAAACAATTTCCCTCAGGGATCAATAAACTGTCTCTATCTATCTATCTATCTATCTATCTAATCGGTTGATAGAAATCTTCTGAAATGCCTAAAATAGTTATTCAGCCTATAATAATAATAATAATAATAATAATAATAATAATAATAATAATAATAATAATAATAATCCTGTACCACTTCCACTGATTGCATCATTGTTCACATTAAATTCCTCTGAACGGAGAATTTTAACAAGTTGTTCATTTGCTGATACCAAATCAGGGTTAGGAATTGTTGCCTTAATACTGAAGTCTGCAATCACACTGCCAGACCTGTTAAAAACATAGAATATCACTCAAGTGTAATTTCAAATTAATTATTAAAATAATAATAATAATAATAAGTTTTGGTTAATTCATTTTAGATTTTTTTAATCTTAAATATACAAGATGGATGGAGATCTAAACCATAATTATACTAGATTACAATAAATAATATCACCTGAAGCCAGTCACTGTTGCAGAGTTGTTCAGGTAGGTAGGTACATTTCTGTAACTTTTATCAATCTAAAGGTAGAAAAAAATAGTCTAGTATGTCAGATGTAAGGAATAACACACAACAGATCATGCAGTTACATGATAATAAGGCACGTTTGAGGAAGCACGAGAAGGAGCACTTTAATGTTATTGTACTATTGCAGCTGTAACTACTGTGCAAGCTGTGATGTGATGTAAGGAATAACACAGTTATATGAAAATAATGGGGTGACAGTGGGAGTACGTACTACATGCCATAACACTACTACTACTTCTACTACTATTGCTACTACTACTACTAATAATAGTAACAATAATAATAATGCCAACTTGGATGAAATCACAAAGCATATTGTGTAACACTTACTGAAAGCTTAATTTTATTTTCATATGTTTTCCACTTGCTACTACTTTGGCTGGTGAGTGCAAAGTCAAATTCTTCATTTATTTCCAATGAGAAGTTTAATATATGAATGCCTGTAAATAAATAACAGTTAAAAAAAGCAAACAAAAAAAGAAAACAGGTAGAGGATCATCTAATAATTTAGGGATTGTTTAGTTGAAAATAAAATTTAATTACATAGATTGTGGTTGAAATATACAAATTACAGTAATATTACAAATATCACATTAAAATTGCATTAGGTTTGACAAAGGAAAAGAACAAGGATTAAAATCATACCTGTGGTTATAGTGGGTGAGGTTGCAACAGTTGTGTTGGCTGTAGTTCCGTTGGTTGGGGTTGCAGCAGTTGTTGTGTTGGCTGTAGTTCCGTTGGTTGGGGTTGCAGCAGTTGTTGTGTTGGCTGTAGTTCCGTTGGTTGGTGTTGCAGCAGTTGTTGTGTTGGCTGTAGTTCCGTTGGTTGGTGTTGCAGCAGTTGTTGTGTTGGCTGTAGTTCCGTTGGTTGGTGTTGCAGCAGTTGTTGTGTTGGCTGTAGTTCCGTTGGTTGGGGTTGCAGCAGTTGTTGTGTTGACTGTAGTTCCGTTGGTTGGGGCTGGAGCAGTTGTTGTGTTGACTGTAATTCTGCTGGTTGGGGTTGGAGCAGTTGTTGTGTTGGCTGTAGTTCCGTTGGTTGGGGTTGCAGCAGTTGTGTTGATTGTGGATATTGCAGCAGTCATCATATTCTAACAAAAATTAAATTAAAAAAGGCTAGAGGAATTGGGAGAAATTTCAAAATTTCCTAACACCTATTACTTGTTAAGTCAGTCATCAGTTTATATGTGTACATTTTATTCTGTTTTGTTTTGTTTGTTACAAAACCATATGTTATATTTCAATATGCCTTGTTCATTTTATGTGCTTTGTTTAATCAATAAGCCTGAAACTTTACATCATATCTCACTGTTTCCTGTGGGGTTCATCACCAGCAATTTCAAGGAGCTATGAGTGGTTGGATTTATTGTAACCATTAATCAAATTAATTTTAGTACTTGGTTTCAAGTCCTGCATGAGAAACTGCACCCCAGAGACCATTCTTTATTCTCAAAATGACATTTTGTACATGTTTATATTTTACTACAAGTGTAATTATGTTTTTTATAAGGGCAGGATTTCTACTGAACAGTCACTTTTCAAATCTGGTGGAAATTAAGATACTCTTGTCCAAAGCCAAATCATATTATTTGACATTTGAAATCCTTCCATTTGAGAGTGTCTAATTTCTTTCTTAACTGTTATTGGAGAAGTATTTTTTTAACTTTACCTTATGAGTTATTCCTTGCATATAAATGAGCAGAATAACAACAAAAAGCAGGAAATATTCTGTTTTCCCTGTAAAATAAAGGTAAGAAAAAAACAATTTAGACTTGCAAAATATTTTTCATATAGACTTATTAAACCCTGCATGTTGATGTAATGAAATAGAAAAAAAAAAATAGTCACTAACTAGCTAGCTAGCTAGTGTTGAGAGAAAGTGTTAGGCTAACAAAAATGTTAAGTCACTAGCTTCTTACTACTATGACAACAGTAGCCTATTGAATTTAAGGATAATTAGCACTCAGGCGGTTGAAATGTCAATCAAGTTGTGCACATAATTCTTGTTCAGTTGTTATATTTTTCGTAATTCTTTCTCCGTACTACAAGAACTCTCAATTTCATCAGTTATAAGGAGGGGAGACTTCAACACTGTCCTAAATCCAGAATGTGATAGATTTTCAACTGTAAAAAAAAAAAACCTAAGCCATTGGCACTCATCAAATGTTGTAAAACAATACATTAGTGACTTTGTACTTGGTGATACGTGGAGATTAGAACACCCATCAGCTAGAGAATACACCTCAGTCTCATCAATTCCACTACTTCCTTGTAAGTAAATCTAAATCCACCACTCTTCCTCAAGAATAGACCACTTCCTTGTAAATAAATATATCATCTCAGACATATCAGAAAATCAAATTCATCCAAATCATCATTTTGGACCTCTCTACTGAAGGATAATGATTTCAAGTTTTCTTTAATAGAGAGTGGACATCCTTTATGGAAACAAATGTTTAACCAGAAATATCACCTATACTCCTCTGGGAAACAGCAAAAGCAGTACTAAGATGGAAGATTATCTCATTCTCTACTCACAAGAAAAAAAGGAATTAAAAAAAAATTTAAACTCCTACAGGACACTTACACAGCAAAGAAACTAAATTCCAACTAAATTATATTATCAACAAAAGAACTCATTTTCATTTACAATGGCTCCATTATAACCATATAGAACTTAATAACAAATCAGGAAAATACCTAGCAAATCAACTTCAATGTAACAGAGAAAAACCAATTACATCAACAATTACAGATGAAACAGGGAGTATTATCCAACACTTACAGAGCATACTACAGTAACCTATAAACCCCAGATAACAAATGCAACCCTTCAGACATCAATACATTGTTCAATATCTTAACACTTCTCCAACAAAACAAAGAGTATAAGGAATTCCTAGAAACATGATTTGATTTCATACAAAGAATATGACGATGCATTAAAGCAACTGCCAAATAACAAATCACCAGGTGCAGATGGATTTCCTGCAGAATTCTAGAAACATTTTTTGCACAACAATCTCCCCACTCTTTATTAGAATGGCAGAAGAAATAAAAAAAAAAACATGACTTATACCACCACACATAAACACTTTAACACATAAACACTTGCCGTTTCCTAAACAAAAAAAAAAAGACCTAAATTCTATAAATGTTCTAATTACCACCAAATTTCACTAATCAACACAGATATTAAAATCATTAGTAAAATATTAGCTTCCCGAATTGAATAAGTTATTTCTCATTTTATTTACGAAAATCAAGCAGGCTTCATAATAGCAAGACATTCCTCAAATCACTTGCAACATCTCATTAACTTAATTAATGTCTCCCAATGACAAAAGACAGCATGCACATGCACTGGAAATCGAGGCAGCAGCTCAAGCTGGAGGCAAGACAGCCAGAGCGATCCACTCCCATACCTCACACCTCAACAACATCTCAGACCGGAGACCCTGCCAACTTTGACTTAAGCAAGTGAAGAAAATCTAAAGTCGATGCATATTTTACTGCATTTGAGCGCATAGCATTGTCATTGCATTGGCCTAAGGAAGTTTTGTCTCTTTTATTACAGTGTAAATTAATGGGAAAAGCTTTAAAAAAGTATTTTCAGCTTTACCAATTGAGGAAAGTTTGCATTATGAAAGCAGTGAAGCTGTTCTCTGTGCATATGAATTAGTACCTAAAGCATATCCCCAGAATTTTAGAGTCTACACAAAAACAACCAACTAAACTCATGCAGAATTTGTTACTTTTTGACAATTATATGTGCCACAACTAGATACCCAGAAGCAATTCTACTCTACAGGCTACATGCTAAGGCTATCATCCAAGCACTAGATAGTTTTCTTTTCCTACCTTTGGGCTGTACAGACAGAGCAGGGTTCAAATTTTATGTCCACGATTTTTGCCCAAGTACTACACCAGCTCTGCACTAAGCACAGTGTATCCTGTGAATATCACTCAGAATTGCAAGAAGCCATTGAACAGTTTTAAACACTAAAGTCTATGTTGAGAAAGTATTGCACTGAATCTGGCAGGGACTGAGATGAGGGCATTACTCTAGTTTTATTTAGGTAGTACAAAAATCCACTGGTTTTAATCCAGCTGAGTTGTTTTTGGTCATTCAGTATAGGGATGCTTAAGATTTTAAAAGAAAAAAAAAGGATGTCCATTGAATTACCCTCAGAGATGCTCCTGCTGGCTTATGTCAGTCAGTTCAGAGGAGGAGAAAGTACAAGCCGTTTGTATGTTCCCACTGCCAAATACAAAACGTGACCTGCACAGATTTCTTGGGATGGCTGGATATTACTGAGGTTTCTGTTGGAACTTTGCAACTGTAATTGCTTATCTCACTGATTTACTTAGTCCTCATGAAGTGAACCATGAACCATGAAGTGGTTTCTTGATTGTCAGACCTCATTTGATAATGCTAAAGCTATGTTGTTTCGCTCTCCTGTTCTTGCAGCTCCTAGCTTCAAGTGGCTTTTTAAACTAGCAGTGGATGCCAGTGTCACAGGAATGGGAGTTTTACTTCAAGAAGATGCTTAAGGTATAGATCACCCCATTTGTTATTAAGTGGTTGTATATACTGATCATGATCCTCTAGTACTTCTTCACCATATGTACAACTCCAATCGACGGTTGGTGCGATGGGCATTACTTACACAGAAATATCCTTTAGAGATTTGTCACAAACAAGTGTGATGGTGGATGCATTGTCAAGAGTGTAGTCTCTACTCTAGCAAGTTTTCTCATTTTATGTGTGTTACCTCCATGGACATATTTTTGGGATTGTTTCTGTTGCATTTTCTCTCTGTATGGGTGCATGCATGCATGGGCATGTGCATGTTTCTCTCTTTCTCTCTGTCCCTCCCTCTCTCTCTGTATGTATGCAGGATTTCCTGGAAGAGAACCAGATCTGGCATGGGGATTGACAGATTGTGAGTGACTTGAGCTCAGCCAACACCCTGTTTGTGCTCTCACGTCATACTAGCTTGTCACACTATATGCTTGCTAACCAACTCTGTCTACTCTAGCAGTAATACAGCCTGAAGAACAGTGAATTTTGGTTTACATGTTTTGGATATTAAACATATGGACAAATCACACCTCAACTTCTTTGTACAGATGACATCAGACATTTCCCTTTTTTCCTGCATCTGCTTAAAACTCAATTGTTGTAGGAGTCGGATTTCTGTAGGGGTGAGTGCTTGTTTTTGGGAACCCCAGCTTTTTCTCCTGTTTTTTTTCTGGATAGATAGGAAGAAAGAGAAGAAACTGTGTTTTTGTTTCATTTTGGTTCAAGTGAGGAAAGGTAGAAAGGTAATAAAACTGGAGCTAGAAACCTTTTTGTTTATTATTCAGGCTGAGACTCTCCCTGACGCTTATTCCGCAGCAGCATACATTTTACCACGTTTCAATACATAGATATGGACCCAAATATGCAAAATCATCTTTATCATGATTAGAATGACTAATATACGTATAACTTCTTCAGTAATTCACAGAGCACCTATTATACAACACAAAATGCATATCATGGGATTCACAAATTCAGGCAAATGCACAACTGGGATGCTTGACACTACCAACAATTACATTTATGCACTATGGCCATGCCCACTAGTTCTACACTTCTGGAAAGAAATCACTTCAAAACGAACACAAATTTTTGATAGCAGCATTCCATTATCCCCCACTATACACTTCCTGTGTGACATGACAGAATTAACAACTTCATCCCTCAAGATAAAAAAAAAATCTATCTTAACAGCTCTATCTATTGCCAAGAAAACCATTTTGCTACACTGGAAATCCAGGAATAAACTCACCACAACGCAATGGCTTAATCTGCTCACAGACCATTTATTAATTAAACAAAACTCCACCTCACATAATAATCAAACTACTCATTTCAACAAACACGATAGTCAACTTCTCTATGTCCTAAACATACAGGCGAGTTAATGCAATTATACTACGGATAATAAGTATAATATTATAATAATATATAATCCATTATATGTATATGTGTTTTATATATTATTATTATATTATACTTATTATGCAATTATAATATGAATAATGTGTATATGTATTATATATGCCTTTGAGCAAATAATAGTAAGAGAATTCCTAAATCGGCACATAACTTGCCTCTTGGAGCAATGCGTTCATTGTGCAGGAGTGTTAGTGTCTGCGCTGAATAACCCCAACATGAACAATTCATATCGATTTTCCTAAAATGTAGTCATTTCCGCACCTGACAATTGTATACACCCCATGGAATCATCACCGGAATACTAAGCCACTTCTGGATCTTATGAACTCTTACCTGACTTACGTGAGTAATTCCTGGTTTACCCACTGTTTATATAATCCTGGTATTCATATACTCATTACCTGTTTTTTGATACTTCTATATTGTTTACTGTTTGATGCCCTTTGCCAATCTTTTTTGTTTAATAATTAATAATCCACTTGGTTATGACCTTTGTCTTTCTTGCTTTTTAGACTATGATTGTGGCCTATGTTTATTCCAAAATCAACGTTGCACTTAGATCTCTCAGACTGTGCAGGTGGCTACGACTACAGTTAAAGCTGGTAATCCTAATATCTATAGCAGTGCAAAATACCAAGAGTGAAATAAAAGTGAAAAAGAACACTGAGAACATTCCGTTGCAAGTTAATCCGTCTGGGCTTTTGATCATGAAATGCTGGAACAGTGTCAAGAAGGAACTGTAACTGCATAGCAATGCCAACCTCTTGTGAAGGAAAGATAGTAGATATATTTGACAAGACAGCTGCACCGAGAGGCAAATACTAGCCAAGAGGAAGTTTGAATTTCCATGTACAATCATCGGCCCATACACCTTGGTCTATGTACCCTCATCAGTATCACACAGTCACAGACACAAACTGATAACTGTACTCGTAATAAGGGCTTCATGTGTAAATTAACTGCATGGTCTTTAGTGTTAGAGGTACATATGGTGTTCTGTAATAACTAGGAGAGACACGGACTTTATCAAGGATTAATCACTGACCAGATATAAATTAGGTACCATAACTGAAGCATCATTCTTACACAAATTAATTATTTTCTAGACTGTAAACTAGATTGTAGATTATCTGTAGTCAAGAAGGGGTTTGTTCACTTATACACATGCCATATTAGAGTGTCTGACAAGAGCAAGTCTCACAGATACACATTGGTGCATTTATACAGTCACTGAGTGAAATAAACACAGAAATTTTTCTAGTTACAAAAATGATCCAAACAGGCTTCTTCTTCTTCTTCTGGCTAGGGTGTCTATGGCAGCTCACAGAACTGTCCAGTAAAAAGTTGTGAAATTTGGCACACTGATTGGGGAGGGTCTACAGAACATTCTAACCAAATTTGGGCCAAGTGTTACCAACGATCTAGCACCACCATTAAGTCAAATTCTGGCCTAATTTGGAAGTACGTTTATGGTCATAACTTGAGTTGAGACGAGTTTAGCGCACCCTATAACATCAATTTCCGCCTAAATAGATTTTCTGCCATCTTGGATTTTGTCAAAAACTAATTTTTTTTTCCCTACTCCTCCTACAGATTTTGTCCAATCATCACCAAATTTGGCATACTTCATCTTCAGATTAAGCCTCACAAAAATTCTAAAAAGAATTTTGATTATTCCAAATGGTTTGCACGTAATATGCCAAAAAATCTGATGGCGAAACTGCCAAACAGGAAGTGAGGATGTATCTCAGCAACAACCTTGCACACTGACAAATCTTGGTAGGCATCTTCAGGACCATGGTCTGAGGCTATGCAGCAAATTTTGTGACAGCACCACTTACTGGTCAAAAGTTACAATAACATGACCAAAATGCTTCCATCTAACTGTCATTTTTGCTACTCCTCCTCTTTTGTCAAATCTTCACCAAATTTGGATCACATCACATTGAGACCTGTCTAAACTTGCAGAAAAAAGGCCCAGACTGATGAGAAAAAACATCAATACCTTAGATGTTTTTAAATTGCAAGAAGAAAAACAATTTTAGGTCAGACCAGTAGCAATCATGGCCTCAGGTCAAAGTAGCAACAGACAACACCACAGGTCACAGCAGTAGTGGCAGCTGCTGCAGCAATACCTGCTGCTCATTTGTTCATCTAGCCTTTTCTGCTAAACAGAGTAGAATTCGAGTTGCTGTAGCTTTCCTGCCAGCTTGAACCAGTCTGGCCTTTCTCCTTTGACCTCTCTCATCAACAAGGCATTTCTGCCCACAGTACTGCTGCTCACTAAATGTGTTTTTCCTCACCAGTCTGTGTCAATTTTTAAGACCTAACAGTTCAGCAATTTCTAAAATACTCAAACCAGCCTTTCTGGCACAAACACCTATATCATGGTCAAAGTCACACTGAGATCACATTTTTTCTCCATTCTGATTAATGTATACATTACATTACCTTACATACATTACATCTGATTCTGTTTAATGTATACATTAAATGAAGCTCTTGACCTGTATCTGCATGATTTTATGCATCGAGCTGCTGCCACATGATTGGATAATTGCAGTGGATGACAAATCAAACAAACAAACAAATCAAAGTGGATTGGATAATCAATAAGCAGGTGTACAGTTGTTCCTAATAAAGTGGCCAGAATGTGTATTTCCATGCAATATTCTTCTTTCTACTTACAGTGCAGTAGTTGTATATAGTGTCCACTTTTGTGTAACAAATGTGTTTATAAAGCATGATTCTAATTCGGCTTTTTAGCTTGTTAATGAAGAATGACGAGCACAATTTATCAGTATTTGAGCTTATGGCCCTGAGTTTATTCCTGTATTTTGCTTCCTAATTTGATAACACAGACTTTTTTAAAACCTTTATTTACAAACCCCAATATATAAATATATATATATATATATATATATATATATATATATATATATATATATATATATTAATTTATTTGTTTGTCTGGATTAGAACCCTTTCACATATTCGTGACATCTTTAGCTGTAGATGAGGAAGAAGGAAGGAGTCAAGTAGCAGAGATTATCATCTTTAATCCTGCTTTGCAAGATACCTGCAATAGAGAGACAAATACTAACCGAACATCGAACATAAGTCGAAGTCGAACATCAGCATAATCTGAATTTCAGCAGGAAGCAGGAAGTACTTAATCAGTCATGTGGAAAAAAGTACTGCTGTGGTACTGATATTCCTTGTTCCTGGTTCTAGTATGGTTTCACCTAAACCAGGTGACTTCAACCGCAATAGTGCTCTCCACCACCATAAAAATGCAGACTGGTAAAAAAAATTAAAAGACAAAATAAAGTGTCTTAGTAAGGTATTGATCCACCGCAAGACACCAGAATAGCTTCAATATGCCCTGGTGCCCTGAAGTATAAAAGTATGCAGGATTTACACAGTTTTTCCAAAAGATATTCCCTCACTGTTTTCTTGATGATGGCGGTGATGAGTCACAGCTTCTAAATTTCTAAATTATGGTGGTTGTGAGGTTTTCTATACACGAAAAAACAAATCAGCGTCATTGCCTCTTTCATCATGTAGTACTTACTACTACTTCTATTCTGTGTTGCTAAATGAAGAGCTTAACCCCTTTTTATATTTAGGCATCCTATTTATAGTATATTTATATAGGAAAATGATCACAAGGCTTAAAAGGCTTAAAAAAGAGCTTTAACTGATAAAAAATAGTTTTAAAAAAATTAAGAATAGACTAAAGCTATGTTTATTGTGATATATGTGAGCGGATTAATTATAAACTTGGTATTCAGCATGAGGGACAGAGTTGATTTGATTTTCACTAGAAAGAAAATATTAGATGAAGAAAAGAAATGCAGAATGTAATGCTTTTGCTACCAGCAAGTTACATATTATGGCCCAAAAGATGTTTGCAATGTTTCTGTCTACTTGAACAAACAAATTTAAAAATAAATGATTCCTTGCAGAAAACTATTATTGTAAATGATTAGTATTATTGCATTTCTACAAAATAATAACTTACCTTTATTAGCCATGATGCTCTTGATGAACTTCAGCTGGTATCACTTCAGTTTTTCTACATATAAATACAAGTTATTGGGTACATTCAGAAGACATCAAGAAGTGGTAAAATAACTTTTTTTCACCCTCGGGAATTATCTGTCAAAGAGTTCCACTATTAAAGAGTAATGGTAACTCTGTTCAGGTTGTCTTTTGGTTGATTCCTATTACATTGTTTTTTAGTTAAATTTTTCCACTTGGTTCAGATGTATTTTATTTGTTTATGTAGAGCATCTGCTGTAGAAGTTCCTGTATAAGCTGTTACTATAGACACAATAATAACGTACTAGAACATTACTGTATTAACGTACAGTACATTAATATAAACCTTTGAGTTGTCTTGCAGCTGCAACTACTGTCAGAGCTGCTGTTAAAAAAATGACTCAACACCTTTTGATATTATAATAAACATTATTTTTGCACAAAATTTCAATCAGAAATGAATATTATAACCATGGATGCTTTGGCCTGTCATTAATGTGATCTTTTTAGTGATGGCTATTTGATTAGCAATGCAAGAAATTACAGAAAGTGAATGCGTTTCATTTATGTAGAAATTTGGCATCATTATAGGAAATGTGACTTATATGAGGTCTGTTAGTTGATATTTCTCATTATTAAAGTATACAACTGTTACTTGTTTTTATACATAATTAAGTTCCTAACATTTCTGCAGAATTGTATAATTCAAATTGAAATGTATTTCATAAGAAACTACAAGGTGTGTAGGACTGTGATTATATTATTAAAATTCATACCAAAATTCCTACCATTTCTGAAAGTTGGTTTTATTTAAATAAATGTTAAATTTTCTCAGCATACATTTGAACAAACTACATCAGTAGTCGTATGTAATAGAAGAATATAGAGGAGTTCATGTGTAGCTTAATGATGACATTTGTCCTGCATCCGCAAATTAAAATTACAATAAAAATGGAATATCAAGTAATATCACAATATATCAACTGATAAATAAAATAACATTCAGTGTCAAAAATAAACAACAAAATGTAAGAAATATTTTTTATTATAGCTAAAAGTTAATATAGTTATTATTATAGTTAGTTATACTTACAAGATTTAACTGACACTGTTTTTTTAGGCTTTGATTACACACATCATTCTCTCTTCTTTGTCCACAAGTTCATTAATAAGTTCCATAAGTTCATTAATAACTACTGTTACAGATTACACAACATGACATTTCAAAGCTACTGCCTTTTCTTAATTCCGAATTCAGGTCAATGTACTTTGGTAATAAATAAAAGTAATAAACATAATTTCTAATATTGACAGAGTTGAGGAAAACCAATTGCAATAAGTGCAATAAATTCCTGCCCTCTCTAGATAATGTTGATTAATCATTAAAGACAAATGCTAATACATGCTTATTTTTACTAAAAAGTAGAATAAAGAGAATGTAATGTTAACTATATCATGAAAATTTCATTTTGGGTCTTACCTTGGCTCTAGCCAGCCCACATTTATCTCAGTAAACATGAGCACGTTTGCCAGAAACCTCTTAGCTTTTGAGGTTTTTATAGCTGAAAGCCAACCATACAGATGCCTTATCATTAGAGAGTCATGTTTTTTTACTTGCCAGACCAGTTTGGATTTCAGTCTTTTCTGTATTCTCTTGTTTCCTGATTCCAAGTCATATGGATGAATAAGGCAAGCAGGTTGATAATATCTGGCCAAAAGTATGTGGGCATCTGACTATCACACCTATATGTGGTTCTTCCCAAAACTGTTGCCACAAAGTTGGAGGCACACAATTGTCTAGAATGTCTTTGCAAGCTGTAACATTATGATTTCTTTTCACTGGAACTAAGGGGTCCAAATCCGATCCAGCACAACAGTGCCCCTGTGCACAAAGGTCCATAAGAACATGGTTTACTAAGGTTGGAATGGAAGAATTTGACCTTCACAGAGCCCTGATTTCAAGCCCACTGCACACTTTTGGGATGAATTGGCACCAGAGCACCAGACTTTCTTGGCTGAGATAAGTGCCTCAACTCACTAATGCTCCAAAATCTAGTAGAAAGCCTCCCCAAAAGAGTGGAGGATATTATAGCACAAAAGGGGGGCCAACACATCATAATGCCCATGGATTAGGAATAGAATGTTCAGAATGCACATATTAGTGTGATGTCAAGTGTCCACATACTTTTGTCCATATAGTATATTTTTTTGACCCTTAAAATCAATACAATGTCCAGTATCTTTAGGAAATGTCATACTTTCAGGGTTACGTCTAAATGGTCATAAAAAGATCATTATATGAGATTACATTAGATAACTGATATCTAAATGAGGGGCGTATATGGATATACTACATGTTAAGTGAAGTACACCAAGTTTTGAAAAAAAAAAAAAACATCTTGTTTCAGATGAATGTCTTTCATCAGCTGTGCAAGCGAAGTGTTTCTGAGGCTGCAGTTAGCAGTGTAAGTACTAAATACTTAATAATTGTGATGGCTGTATGTTTCTATTATAACTTAATTATTAATCAAGAAGAATAATAGTGACTTATGAAATTATCTGAAGGTTAGGAGTTCTTCAATAGTAGCTTGTCTTCAGTTTTGATCTGAGAGACAGTTGTCATGTATTTCAGGCTCACTGCGCATAGCAGCCTGCAGTGCTACGGCACGCTCTTCTATGTTGTTATGTGTTTGTTTACGTTGCCACGTGTTTTGTTTTGATTCATGTCCTTTCCCCTTCTATGTATTGCCATTGGTTGTATCCTTCATGTGTCATGTGTTACTCGCACCTGTTTTCAGTCTACCTCTTGATTTGTTTGTGTATTTAAACCCTCTTGCTTCTTTGTTCTCAGTTCGTCTCGTGTACCTGACATTACCAAGCCTGTTTTGTCTGTTATCATTGGTCTGGGTTGACCTTGACTTGTTTGCTGATTTTTGTGCTAAAATAACTGCAATTGCATCCATCTCAGTCTTTCTCTTCATGACAAATGCAAACACAAAATTGATTCAATAAAATATTATATTAGAAACTAACTTCACCACGCTCCCTCTGACCCTCTAGCACTGCTCAACTGGTCCCACTATCTCTCAGGGTACAAGGAAGGCATGCATCGAGACTCTGTTCTGGTACCTAGGTGGAATGAACTTCCACTAGATGAGTCATTGGCAGTCTTCAAATGATGTCTAAAGACTTACCTCTTCCTTGTACTTCCTTGTACTTAAATTAGCACTTAATTAGCACATAGATACTTCAAAGCACTTTTGTAAGTCACTCTGGTTAAGGGCGTCTGCCAAATTCCATAAATGTGAATGTAAATGTACAGAAAGAAAACAGTCCTGTTGTTTCTGCTTATTCTTTTCCCATAGATATAATATCCTAGTTTCAGGATGGCATTTTACTCAGTTAAGTTTTACTCAGATAACAAGTATTTGTATGGGCACTAACACAGGACCTTCCTATGCAAACCTCTTTGTTGGATTTATCAAGCAAAAATTCTTTTAACACTTCACTGGTCATTTACCTGCACTGTTCCTCAGGTACATTGACAACATTATTAGAATTGCTAACTATACAATTGGAGAACTTCAGATGTTCGTTTTTTCTTTCTCCACACTTCACCCTGCTCTGGAATATACACGGAGTGTCGCACTCCCTAGCTCAAACATAACATTTTTAGACTTATCAAGTGAAATGAGATGACTCTTCTTTGAAAAGCACCATCTGCTACAAACCACTCTGGTGTGTTCTAGGCACCCTGGCACTCCAGGAAGTCTCACTTTCTGCACTGACGTGACAATGTAGGTGTTCTTGAGGAAGAAGTCCGTCATATGCTGGGACAGGACACTGATGGAGATTTTTCCCTCCACACTGAGTCGTGAGATGGATCTGAACTGCTTCAGGTGTGTCTAGATCTGCTTCTTGGGCATCCATCCATCCATTCCCCTATGCCAGATGACCCAAAAGATTTTCTAGAGTATTCTGAGGAGCCACAGACAGCACTTGTATACCTTATAGGGTACACTGGGGCATGGAGTGGAACTGGCCCTGGCTGTGCTAACTATTTCCTGAACTCCCTTCCAGGTGGGCTCCCTCACATTGAACTCCACTGTGCGATGAGGTGGATTTCTAAGGGCTCTGTGGAGGCTCAGCTCTTGTTCTCTAGAAAGGTGTTGTGAAGGAAGTGGTCGACTTCTAATTTCGAGCACACTAGATGGCTCCTGCACTTCTGTCCTAAGAATTGTTTATAATTATACAAATATAATTGCATTGAATAGAACTGAAATTTGACTCTCACTACTCTGAAGCTAGGACACTCTCTGGTGGACAAGTCAGGTGTAACAGGTGGACCAAGTGTGGATAACCAAGGGGAACCTAGGATAAAGGGATTGTGGGATAGTTTGATCATCATAAATGAGAGAGTCTCAACATGTAAAATTCCAGTGTACATCTGGAGGGAAACAGTGTGGTGGAAAATGTTTCCCCCTCCTAGTGGTTCTCCAGTCTCAGTGTGCATGTTGCTCTGAAGTGTCCCTTTTGACCACAATACAGGCATAAACCAAAAGTTCTACAATGTTTTTTTCTCCTCTGAAGTGAGAATGACTTGGGAGACTGACGTGGATGACTGACTTTCCGTGACCTGAGAAGGTTGTCACTGGGAATGGCAAGCCGGATAAACTGGTTGAATGAGAGAAAGTCATCTCTACATGCAAGATCTGACTGAAGTGACTCACTGAGGCCTTGCCTGAACACTTTCTTTAGTGCTGGCTTATTGCATCCACTATCTGTGACAGTGCAAATAGACTCAGAAAGATTTTAAAAAATCATGGAAATCAAGCTTGAAATGAATGTCAGTTTAGGTCAAAAGTAGTGTTGGGCCATTTCAGCGTTCTTCCAGTTAGCAGAGTTAAGACTTGGTGAACTTTGTCCACTTCACTGGAGAAACGCATGGGTGTGCTTGAAAACAGGACCGAACACTGCATGAGTAATCCTTTACATTTTACAGGAAAACCATTATACAGTATTTATCAAGTAAAGTGAGAGAGTTGTGGTGTCGTGAAAATAACTGCATTACTCATGTGAGTTGACCTTGAGAAGATCCTTCACCTCCACTGGATTCATGGTGGTAGGTGAAGCCTTCTGTAATGTAGGGCTCATGGAAGCAGTTTATGGATCCTTAAGCAGGAGGTTTATTGAAAAGAGCAGCAGAACAATAATATTCAGGGTATGCACTGAGAATCCACAGAGATAGCAGACCAATCCAAATCACAATCCAATATCTATAACAAACAAATCCAAAGGGCAAAGCAAGGTCAAAAACAAGACAAGGCAATGTCATACACAAAGGCTATCAGAAAATAACATGGCTCAGACATTCACAAGATTGTACTCAAGCTGTAACACTTCATGAAGTGACTAATAGTCCATGTGTTTTTATGATAGATAGATGTAGTTCTTGTTACTAGCAAGATGAAGCTGTAGCAAGAAGCTGTAGTGCATGTCAGTATGAGAAAAAAATTAAAATAGCAGTTACCCTGTGTGATGTGCTTGATGTCCATGATAACCTGCATACAGTGTAGATCTCTTTTTTCCTATGTTTTTATATCATTATTAATTTCACATCACTTAATTCATATCTAATCCACCATTGCTTTTATTTGTCTCTAGATTTTGACCTTTTAAGGCACTGTTCTGCTTTTTTTAATAGTGTAGACGTTAGTGAAAGTAACTTTGATTACAGACAGAAATTCCTTTTCTTTAAACATTTTGTCCTCATTTTGCTTTTCTAGCACTCTCTGGACTTTTCTTTTTATGGAGTTTTGCGGGTATCACTAAATGCAAATGAGCTGTGTTTTGAGCTCACTCTGCAGTTTGCAGGTGATTGGCAGTCATCAACATATGTGTGTGAGCATGAAGAAAATCACTGTTTCCAAAACTTGGAGATCTGCTGAAAATGTTTAGTTCGGTTTGGTTTGCACAAACATTTACACACAATTTTACTAAAACAGTGGCAGCTTGAACCCCAGATCTTCTGAGCAGGAGCCCAGAGGCTTAACCACTGAGACACCACTGACCAAAGATGTACACACAGGGCTGCAGTCAAGTGTTATGCCCCAGGGAAAAATTCCTTTATTTGTTTATTATACACCTGCAGTAATGGATTTTACTAATGACTGTATGTATGAGGTGGGTATTGTGGCAGTGTTTTGCTGTTTCTCACTCTCTCTCTCGCCAATGTGTAGCTTAATGGACACCAGCTGACTCTAGTTACCATCAGCTGCTGGCCTGCTGACTTTAGCAAGTGTGCTATTGTTGCCCTTAGTGTTTATGTTCCTGTTGGTGCCTCTGTTAGTGTATAATTTGTTGTTCACTGAAGTAGATTAAGTAAGACTGTCTTTTCCCTGTTTTACTTGCTAGGCATATATTGATACTGCTAAGTGAGAGATTTAAGTTATAATTGTTTTTGGAAACAAGTTTTTGGATGCTTTTTTTGTTCTTGTTCATGTTTTCTCCTGTTTTTGGTTAGAAAGGGAGTGAGGTAAGAATTTTGTTGTTTATTTGAATTTTATTTTTGGTAAGCTTAGTAAGTGCTCCTCCTAAAAGTCAGAAGAACGTTGTTTGTTATTTTGGACTGGTCCCCTCCTGAAGGCCCTTTGAAACTTCCCTTTTGTGTGTTGAACTTACAAAATTTTTTACTTTTGTATTTCTAGAAATACTGTGTGTTTGTTGAGTACTTGGACAGGAAAGGAAAGTTCTTGGTCTTGCCCATTATATATATTTTTCTCTTTTTTTAAAAGTATTTTTCTTTCTTTCCTTATTACTCCTTTCCCAACCCTAGACTGTGTAGAGATGTAACACACGACCATCTTTGTTAAGTCCAAGGCCAGGACAAGCTGAATTCCAGACCTTGGGGGTTGAGGCCAAATCCAGGACAAATCCAAGTCCAAATGTAAGTATGTCTGTGACAAGTTCTAGTCAATACAAAAAAAAAAAAAAAAAAATCTCATGATCGTACTCAAGTCCTACAGCCCTAAGTGTTCCATATTCTGATTTGGTAATTACACTGTTAAATTTTTGTTAGAGATTATTATCTTTAACCTTGTTTTGCACACACACACACACACACTGATCAGCCGTAACATTAAAACAGGTGAAGTGAATAACATTTATATCGTTAGAACACATCATTTCACATACAGCAGTGCCAGTCAGCCAATCAATTTTATATTAACAGGAGAGCTGACAGGACCTGTTTTTGCTCCCTGAATTTTGAATTTAAATCTTGGGCATCAGTCTGTCCTCTTGTTTTCAGTCTCTCCTCATAAGAATGACCATCCAAAGACTTTTCTACAGTCAGGTCAACATTAGCAGTTGCTGCCATTTCTTGCCAAAAAGCAACTAATGTTAGTTAAAGAAGGTAGTGACTGCTACACTATATGGACAAAGGTTTGTGGACACCTGACCATCATACCATATGTTGAAGCAATTGTCTAGAAAGTCTTTGTATGCTTCACTGGAAGAAGTTCCAGCATGACAAGCTTACATATTATGACTACATATACATTGTCATGTACACATTACAGCACAGTGAAATTCTTTTCTTTGCTAATCCCAACTTGTTAGGAAGTTGAGGTCAGAGCCTTATAGTATTTTACTCCTTTTTGATATCTTCTGAATGTGACCAATAACTCTTGTATTTTATACATAGAGACACTGAAGTGATACCAGCTGAAGTTCCAAATCAGTGCAACAATCCTTATTATTCAGAATAATACATTTTTTTCTACAAAAGGGTTAGGGTTGTTCCAAAAACATGGCAATGAGTTGAGTGTACTTCAGTGGCCTCTCCAATCATGAGATCTGAATCCAGCAGAGCACTTCTGAGATGTGGTAGAATGGGAGATTTGCAGCATGAATGTGCAGTGGAAATCCACAGCACGGCAATATCACATGAACAGCTGCTGGCCTTTGTTTATGCAATCCACTGAGTCTTATTAATTGTCTTAGACACAATAAAAGGTGGAGTGTTTTGCATTACAGTTCCAGGCACAAAGCACACGGCACATGTTGTATCTAGTCATGACCAAGATACAGCGGAAATGTTGATTATTTCTTTAATGTAACACAGTGGAAATCTGCTGTAATCTGTTAAACTTACACTTGATCGTATGTTTGGTTAAATAATGTTGTTGCCCAGTCAAGCTTTTAAACTCTACCTCTCAGAAGGGGTTAATACTGCTACACTGTTAATCATCAGGAGGGGTAAACCTCACAGCCTAAAAACAGTTCCTTGACAGTATTCATTTACTTTTTGTAGTCTCTTTGCACTTCATTACAAAAAATTATTCTGTCTATATTACTAGTGGTATTTCTGTTTTTTCCTTTGCAGTTAGTCACTACTGTTGGTATAAACTGTATAAATCTCGCACACTCCGAGCAGCTGTGATATGTCTCCAGCGGTGCCTGTCGCCATGTATTCATGCTCTGGTTTGAACGTTGCACCACCCCTTAGCTATGTGGAAGAGATCACCTCACCTCACCACCTTGTGGAGGACGTCACGCCTCGGTCCAGGACCCTCTCTTGACTGTGTTTTGCGCTTCAGGAACCGCGTGTTAAGTGGGGGTCTATTATGATAGCGCCAAAGCGGCACTGAACTACATTACCCATCAGGCCCAGCACAACACATGAATGTCACATGTCCCACTGATCACTCGCACCTGAGCACAGGCTCATCAAAACTGGACAGTTAAAGATTAGAAAAAAATTATCTTTTTTTTCAGTCTTCAACTGTCCAGTTCCGGTGAGTCTTTGCCCATGATGGCCTCAGATTCCTGTTCTTGGCTGACAGGAGTGGAACCTGACGTGGTCTTCTCCTGTTGTAACTCATCCACCTCAACATTTGATGTGTTGTGCATTCTGAGATGCTTTTCTGCTCACCATAGTTAAAGAGTGCTTATTTGAGTTACTATAGATTTGCTGTCAGCTCAGACCAGTCTGGTCACTCTCCTCTGACCTCTCTCATCAACAAGAGGTTTCAGCCTGCAGATCTTCAGTTTTTGTTTTTCACACCATTCTGTGTAAATGACAGAGACTGTTGTGTGTGAAAATCCCAGGAGATCAGCAGTTTCTAAAATACTCAAACCAGCCCATCTGGCACCAACAACCATGACAGGGTTAAAATCACAGAGATCACACTTTTTCCCCATTCCAATGTTTGATGTGAACATTAACTGAACCTCTTGACCTATATCTGCATGATTTTATGCATTTTGCTGCTGCCACATTCTGGCTGATTCGCTGTTAGAAAAAATTTCACCTTTAAAATATGGCAAGTTTGGTACTTTGTGATGATGTTTGGCTGGAAACATCAGCCAAGACTGATGGCAGTTGAAAGCTGAGTGGTTGTAGATACATATATCAAGTTAGGTTTATTAATTGCTTGTACCTAAAATCACACTGATCACTTTATTTCTAAATTCATTCCTTATACATCATTCTGGAATCGCTTTTTTGAGTCTGTGCTTAAAAATATACTTCTGCTTTTAAAAATATAATTTACATTTATTTATTAATTTTCTTTTATTTTTTTTTTACTTAATTAATTAAATGGGTGGTTGTTCTGTATGTGCATCTCTACATCTATTCTAATCTGCTTTTTTGCAACACAACCTATCACATACGTGTAAATCTACATGTTTCTGCAAGTGGCTAAACAGCATTAACAAGTTGTTAAATAGCTAAACTGTCAATAACTGCATCTGCTTTTCTTGAAGCTGAAGAAACAGGCAAAATGCCACCATCCTATACATTGTACACATCTGCAAAAGACTAAAATGAAGACCAAAATAGCAGAGCTATTCACACATCAGAACAACGCTCACATACTTGGTGTATAATGAAAGTAACACAAAAGCTGAATGTAATCATTGTGCTAAAAGAATTAAATTACAAAAGGGAAATCAATCATCCTAAAGCAGAATTAGGTGTAATCATACACATGGCCAAAAAAAAATGTATATGTACAATATCAAAAGAACAAAAAGGAAGAGAGTATTAAAAATGATAGCATTGTTAATTGAATGGTGATGAGGACAGGGAACATTAAACATTTAATCTGTGATTCAGAGAAGTTTAGTGTGTGAAGGAACATAAAGAAAAATAGCATGATCATATACAATGTGCTAAAACAAACTCATTGTTTAAAAAAAGTATAAATTACACATGCATTAATCAAATTTCAGTTCATTTATGTACTTCTTTGTTATACTCTCTGAATGAAAGGAAGTCCACTTGAGGATGATGGTCCTGCACTCATTCTCTGTAATGCACACACATCAGTCATTGCATTGTAGTAGTTTATTTTAAAGTCCAATCAAGGGTGAAATGAATAGTGTTTATTTATTTATTTTTCTAAAGAGCTAGCATATACAGCACTAGATCAATTATATTTACCCTGGTATCTTTAGAGCTGAGGTTCCTCAGTCCCAGCTTTCCTGCCAATGCTTGTCTGACCTGTGACCATAACACAAGTAAAGTAAAAGCATTCTGTACATGCATTTTAAAAAACTTTAACCCTTTCTCGCAGTACACTGGCGTTCCGTTCCACCGGCGGAATGGAAATAGGCTTATCAGACATGTTCAATCAGTATAACCAAATGAGTTATTGCTGCAAATCTGTTATAAGATTAGTCAGGATACTGTTGGGTTTCTGTGTATAGAGTATTAGGAATGTGAGCCCCCTCAACAATTCACGCTTCCCCACAATAACATTGGTACCGTGATAAAACCAACAGCACAACTGAAGCTTTTTTGATAGTAAAACACTGTATACAATTGCCACAATAAAATTATAACATTTAAACCTAGTAGGCTAGGTAAAAAAAAAAAAAAAAAGAAATACCTAGGAAAAACTGCAAATTTTTAAAGCCCTGAGTGTCTACCTGAGTGTCATTAACCACTACTGTGAAGTGTGATGTTACAAATAAATTCACTGCTGAACACAGGCAGCCCCAAAATAGGTGGAAATTCCATTTTAGGACCTCTGGTAAAAAGAGTTAAAGTTACATCAGTTATATAGAAAGCAGATATGTATGAATCGTTAATGTTCCTTTTTTTTTTTTAAATTCTGAAGTAGGGGAGAGCTGGAACAATTATAAATGCATGGAAGCAACTTTGACTTCTTCAGGTGCATATACAGTCAGGTCCATAAGTATTTGAACAGTGACACAATTTTCATAATTTTGCCTCTGTACACCACCACAGTGGATTTTAAATGAAGCAATCAAGATGTGATCAAGAAGTGTAGACTTTCATCTTTAATTCAAGGGTTTAACAAAAAATCTCCTCATTTGGGGATGTCCATGTGTTCCAGACTTCAGGCAGTCATTGACTGCAAAGGATTTGCATCCAAGTATTAAAAATAATCCTAATATTTGCGATTGTTATTTTGTCCAATTCCTTTTAACCTGTGAAAATGAAGGTACTACGTAAAAAAAAAAAATGTCTGCAATTCCTAAACAGTCAATGCAATATTTTTGTTAAACCCCTTGAATTCCAGCTGACTGCTTGAATAGTTTTCAGAGTTTGTGCATCCTTCTGTTTAGCAAGATTGTGATAAAGCAGATTTCTGCTTCAGAGGCTCTCAGACTGTTCAGAGTGGTGAAAGTCGGAGCCCCGAGACAGAAAAGACGCACACACTAATTCTTGCCTGAATAATGATAAATTGCAATTGATGCAAAGCTCATGAAGATGTCGTCCGTCCATCCATTTTCCATACTGCTTATCCTACACAGTGTCGTGGGGTAGCCTGGAGCTTATCCCATGGGACTCGGGGCACAAGACAGGGGACACCCTGGATGGGGTGCCAACCCATCACAGGGCACAATCACACACACACCCATTCACACACTACAGACAATTTGGAAATGCCAATCAGCCTAGAACATATGTCTTTGGACTCGGGGAGTAAACTGGAGTACCCAGGAGGAAACTGCCGAAGCATGGGGACAACATGCAAACTCCGCTCACACAGGCAGAGGTGGGATTTGAGATGTTATCCTGTTCCAGAAGCAGCCATAAAAACGCAAGCCATGACACAACCTGCACTGTGCTTGACTAAGGAGCTCCTATGTTGTGGATCATGTGGTATGCGCTTTATATTTCTGCTCTCGAAGCCTTCTTCAAGCTGTGAAGGTTGTTGGTGATGTTACTGACTGTTGTTTTTGGGTTTTTCTTCACAGCTCTCGCAATGTTTCTGTCATCAGCTACTGTTGTTTTCTCTGCTTGACCTGTTCCATGCCAGTTGTTAGTACACCAGAGTAAAAACAAATGCAGTCCTCACAGGCGAAACACAGGGCTCAAACCACGAGTAGACATTCTATTATTTGTTTAAACAATCAATCTATCAGAGCACATCTGGCCAACAAGAAACACTTGTCAGTCGCGTGTTCCAATAGTTTTTGATCACTTGAAAAATGGGTGGGTTCAAACAAAAGGTGTCATGTTCTAACTTGTTTAAGAAGTAAATATCAGGAAATGAAAGCTGATCTATCAGTGATCTATGATCTATTATCTCATTTATCTTTTGTTTTCATATAGGTAGACTGGCAGATGATAATAGAAGCAAAATATATGCATGGTGTAAAGTGGGAATTATGAAGTCTGCAATTTAAATCATCATCAATTAATTTAACTCAAACCAAAAAGATTACAATTGTGCCAGCTGTGTGTGAATAGTCTTCTTAGTAAAGAGTTGTGTAATGAAGCACACATACCTTACTATCCAGTAATATTCCAAACAGCAAAATAAAGAAGCCCTTTGAAGAAACAAAAGACATTTTTACCATTTACCATAACAAGTATACATATTGGAATTATCAGAATTTCTAAAACTATTTTGTACATTAATATTAATTTATGTGTGTGTGCAATTAGAATTATAACTAATAATTATGCAATTAGAATTGAACGTTTGATTGACATGAATTTAGTACCTGCAGTGAATTAAGGAATGCGAACACCACATGTATCCCAAAGTTTGATGACACCATGGTCCCAATGCCGAATCCCCACGTTAGACCAAAGAGAGGTGTTAAAATTGCTACACATCTAGCAATGACCAGTAGGGGATGTTTGTCATCTGGCTGAGTGGAAGCATTAACTCCTCTCCTCATCATCTTACACAGAACCACAATAAGCACCAGGAGGTTTATAGCTACAATAGTCAGAGCAGAAATCACAAATGCCAGGAGGGCCTTTGTTTCATTCCAGTTTAGCCAGCAATTATAATCTTTTTGAATGTATCCTTTGCTTCCAGCTGTAGATGCCACAGTAATGACAGCTATGATTAGCGGGGCTCCATAGCCAACAGTGAAGGCTATGGCCATCATTGTGCCTCTGGTCATTCTGGAAAAGACCATGAGGGTGCGGTAGAGGAGCAAGAGTGCTGACAGCAACATCCAGAAGAAAAGGGCAAGATAAAAGAAGTGCATGAAGAATGTCGCTGTACTGCAGGGACCCTCTCCTTTCTTTACAACAGATGCTCCAATGATGAAGCATATGTTCGCAATCAGAAGGGATACAGCAATGTTGACTATGGAGACATGGCGCATGTAGGATGTGTCGTTTCTTGTCACTGATTTCCATATAATGATTTCAATGATGAGGCACAAAACCAAGCTGCCCATGGAAATGCCAACACCAGTGTAAGTTATATAGTCTAAGATTAAGCCTGTATCCAGGAAAAATGGTGACATCAGGATTGAAAAAGAAGTTGTGTGATTGCACTCACACGTATAACTTTCGGTTTCGTTCTCTAATGGCTTTAGTTGACATCCAGTTGAGTCCCATCCACCAACACCATTCAGAAGACTAAAGTTCCAAAAGACACACTGAGGGTTTTCCAATGTCTTATTTTTTACATGAAAAGAAAAGGAAATATTATTAATTGTTGACTTTGTCTCAATCATAGCTACATCTCCATTGATCTTGGTGCCAGTTTGACTGCTGTCATTGTAGGTTAGACTTCGAACAGGTAAGGTGTTGTCAAGGGCGGAAGAAATTATTACTGTGAGGAAAGTCGGTTCCCTAATCGTGGGCAAACTTATTTGGGTAGTTAAATTTTTTCCAAATGTTTCAGAAAACGGGGCAGTAATTTTAGTTTTTCTGAGAGAGGTAGAGTTTGTTGTTATGTTGAAGTTTTCATCCCTGAGTCTGCGTGCAACGTTCTCAATAGACTTCAGAAGTTCAGAACTGGCATTCATGGTTGTACTGTTTTTGTTTAAATGCACCCATGTATCCCGTGCACCTACTGATCCAATTACATCCGTTGTTTTCAGGAAATCCTTTAAAGTGAAAATGAATTATTCATTAAAAGAGCATATCTGAGGCATCTAGTTCATCAGTAGAAATCACTAAATAATCACAAAGCAGAAACAACTGTTTTGAGTCTTTTCAACAATAAAAAATAAAGGAGTTTTAAATACAAAATT
Organism: Pangasianodon hypophthalmus; assembly: GCF_027358585.1. Lineage (NCBI taxonomy): Eukaryota > Metazoa > Chordata > Actinopteri > Siluriformes > Pangasiidae > Pangasianodon > Pangasianodon hypophthalmus. Next base: position 19,713,453 of record NC_069726.1, on the reverse strand, counting down.
GTCAATGTTTAAGCTGTTCCCATTTAGGTATTCACAGTGTACTTCAAATAGTATATAAACTACATGCAAACTTTACAAAAAAAAAGTGAATTTACTTACCATCATAACAGGTTGATTGATTAAAATTGATTGTGAGAGATTGGAAATGATTGTCAGTATTTCTACAATTGTTAATATGGTAGCTGGAGATTCAATTATGGTTTGAGTCTCTTCTGTAGTATTACTGATGACATTGCTCATAAAGTCTTGGATGCCTGTTACCTGTAAATTCTATAGAAAAAGACATAAATTGTTATGAAGAAGCAAAGGGAAATCACATAACTAAAAACTAAAATCCTTCATGGAAGTAAGAAAGAAAATTGCCTTAGCCTCGTCTTTTAAATTTTGAATGATGCGCAGGACACAGTTGTTTTCTATGGGGTCCCAGAGGCCTGATGAATTACACTTAGCCTTTTGAGAGCCAACCATGTCTCCATTACAGTCACCAATGTGTTCATCTCCTAGATTTCCAGCTCCAAATACACTATCAGAGCAGGTAAATGCTAAAAAAAAAAGAAGCATGGTTCATTCATTCATTCATTCATTCATTCATTCATTCATACCAATGTCACTGTGTAATATTTACTCTAAACACTCAAATTGTTCAGTGATCTGAGAAAACCTGTTAGTTGCAATTGCATTTTAAATACATAATTTAAATTCAGTTGCAAAAGTTGCATATTCATTTAATTTTCAATGTCTTAAGTGGTATAATTCTGCCATATTAAAAAAAATTAATAGCAATCCTTCCATTTAATATTACTTTATTACTATAATATTACTAATATTACCTAAAACAAGTATTAAAACCACACAGTTTCCCTAAACTAATGTCTTACAATGGTCTCTTGTATAAGAATCTTAAATGTCTTTTTAAAACAACTGTTATGTATCCTACACATGCCAGATGTGCTGCGAGTTTGTGATCATGTACATGAAAGATTTATATTTTCACATTCCAGTTGCAAACAGGTGCTTCCTCCACTTTCATTTAATATTTGTAAATGAATTCATATTCCCAGCCCTTTTAAGGTTTAAATGAATTTTTGATTTTTTTAATGGCATTGCGTTACACCCCTACTTTAATAACAAAAATAAATGATTACTCACCCCTTTTTATGACGTCTATTTTGACACTCTTTGAATTGTGACTTTGAGTTGTATTTCCACTGATAGGTGATGTGAGTTGACATGTGACCTGTATTACTTGGTCAGTAGATTGGCAGTCCTGCTTGTTAATTTTATATTCACATAATGTGCAGCCTTTCAGTGGGACTGTGCAACACAAGTAAATGGTTAAAAGCATTAAAAATAGAACTAGCTTCATTTTCAGCCATACAGGCTAAATGATCATTCAGTTAATCACTGTATTTAAAATGGAGAATTCAGATTAAATTTTTGATTGTAATAATGTGTTGTCTTGATTTTTATTTATTAATTTTCAGACTACATATTCAGTCAGGCTGGTAAAAAACATACAAAAAACCTATGTGTACGACCTGTTGAAGTTGAGTTGCAAGCTACAGGGTCAGTCCATTTCACTTCATAAATCTCCTGAACACAACACTGCAGTGTGATTACTGAATCCTCACATTTTACAACTTTGTCACTGGTCACTTGGATACTGGGATATGGCTGAATTGTAATGGTTTGCCAGATAACATAGGGTGTTGAATTTACTGTTGTTGTGCATGCATATAGACCTGAGAAGTCAGAAAAATTAAGAATAATATATAAACATAATAATGTGTTTAAAACATCATGATTTTGAAACCTCATTAAAAAGGTTACATATATACATTCTTTAAGTATATTTTTAATTGCGTTTTTTTTTTTTTTTTTTTTTACACTTTTTTGGCACATGTATGAATTTCACTGAATTAGAAAATGTCAAAGCACACTTTTCAAGCAAATCATTTGCCATAAAAATTGTTTAATAAGATAAAAACAATAGATATACTGTTGAAAATTAAACAAAAAAATAAGCCTATTCTAGCTTTCAAAGATAATCCATAGTTAATGTGATAATCCATAGTTAATGTGATAGTTATCTACACCATGTGGTTACACTGCTAGGGGCAACTGTATGAACTTGAAAGTAATTCACTGTACACTGTACACACTAATACACCCACTATAAATTACCTAGGGACCAGCTGGTTAAAAGTAATTGCAAAAATGACTAAGAAGAGGGAAGTATGTTTTGATAAAAGGCTTATCTGTTTGCACGAAGAAAGGGCACTCTATCCACCAGATCATCAAATAAACTAAATCTTCCTTCCTCCACAATCAGATGTATTGTGTAAAAAAGTTAAAAGATCAAGGACTTGTAAATGAAAACAAAAGTAGGAAATATAGAATTGTGAGTAAAATCAACAAAAACAGATGAGAAACAGCAGCAAGGATTGCTTCAGACATTAATGAGAATTACCAGATACAACTTAATGCACAAACTATTCAAAACAGGATCCTGTTTCAAATAACTTGAGAGTAATTTGGCAGAAACCATTCATCAGACTAAAGAATAAGCAAGGAAGGGTGAGGGCTAGAGTGTTTTATGGCAAAAGCCAAGTGAAGAATTTCAACCAAACTATAAAGCATGGGGGTGGCTGAGGCTGTTTTTCCTACAGTGGTGTTGGTGAGCTTGTGTTCATTGATTATGAACTCAGATGTGTACAGAAGCATTTTTGCAAGCTTGCAAAAGTCAGCAAAGAAGTTATTCGAGTGACAGAAGTGGATTTTTCAGCAGGATAATGATCCAAAGCATACCAAATGCTGTTTGAAATAATACTTCCCAGAGCACTTTACTAAACCCTATAGAGCATATATGGGATGCACTGAAGAAGAAACTAGCAGATTGTCAATGATCTAGTATGGATAAACTGAAGGGTTATTGGAGCAAACGTCCACCATGTAATCACTATTGTCACTATTGAGTGTATTTTTTGTCCAATTATAAACTGTATATCTATAATTTTAGTATTTTTAAATGTAATCTATTTTGGGGGAAATGGTTTACTTGAAAAGTATGCTTGTGGTATCTTTTTTTTCTTCTTTTTTTAATAAATGCCACTTGGTTTGTCATGTTGTTTTCTAATGCAGGGAAATTCATACATTTGCAAGTGTGGCTTAAGTGTTCAAATACATTTTGGGGCCACTGTACTGTATATGCTGAAAAAGCAGTACATGCTTTTACAACCACAAACACAAGCTCTATAGGTGTTTTAAAAAAAAACTATTTATAGTTATTATTTTATTAAAACTTGTTTTCACTCTTGTATATCATCATATCTTCGTGTTATGTAATAATCTTTATAATTTATAGTAAATTAATTAATGATTGAACACTATTTCATTAAAAAAAAAGTATTTATCAAATTTACTTATTACATCTGACCAATGTAAAATGCTGACTTAACAGAATTCCTTCTGACTTACCACTGTCACTGGGAGTGGCATTATTCACAGTGAGTCCAATTTTATTAATTACATACTTATCCGATGGCTGTAGCTTATTCCCATTCATTGTCCATTTTATACCATTATTCACTGGAGGATTGCAGGTCAGTATAAGATTTGTCCCAGGATATATATTGCCACTGCTCTCATATAGTCCATCTTTCACTGAAATGAAGAGCCATGTACATCTCTAAAGTGATTTTTGCAGTTCTGTTTTAACACATGTACAGCACTAACACTGGAGAACTTGTATATACAGTAGTTAACAAAATAAAACTGGTGTGAAAAATGATAGGTTAATAAACAGGTTAACAGGTTGCAAAAAGGAAAGTAGTAGTAGTAATAATAATAATAATAATAATAAGAATATGCCCCTACCACTTTGACTGAATGCAGTATCGCTCACATTAAATCCCTCTGAACGGAGATTGCTAGCAAGCTGTTGGTTCGCTGATAGCAAATTAAGGTTATCACTTGTTGTTTTAATATTAAAGTCTGCCATCACACTGCCAGGCCTGTTAACAATACAGCACATCATTTAATACATAACTTTTTTAAATGTAAAAAGAAAGAAAGAAAGAACAACAACAATAATAATAATAATAATAATAATAATAATAATAATAATAATAACACCTGAATCCAGTCACTGTTCCAGAGTTGGGCTTGTAGGTAGGTACATTTCTGTAACTACTATCAATCTGAGGACAAAAAATGCCCATTATGTCATATTTAATTTTAAGTGACATTAAAAGTACTATATCCCACAACAATACTACTACTACTGCTACTACTACTACTACTAATAATAATAATAATAATAAGGATTGAAGCATATTACATTGTGTAACACTTACTGAACTCTCAATTCTTGTTTTATATGCTTGGTATTTTGCACTACGTTGATCAGTGAGTGCAAAGTCAAATTCCTCATTTATAGCCAGGGAGAAGTTTAATACATGGATGCCTGTTGAAAAAAATTAAAGGAATAAGAACAAAAGTAAAAACAAATCACAGTGATTGTACATGCAATTCGTACATTTTCATAGTAGTATAAACTGCTAATGCAATATCTTTGTCAAAAAAATAAGTACATTAATAATATATATTAGGTTTGACATAGGAAAAGAAGAATTAAAATCATACCTGCAGATGTAATGGATGTGGTTGTGGTGGATGTGGTTTTGGTGGTTGTGGCTGATGTGGATGGTGTTGCAGTAGTTGTTGTTTGGGCTGTGGATGTGGTGGTTGTAATTATGTTGAGTGTGGTGGCAGCAGTTGTTATGTAGGCTGTGGACGTGGTTGGTGTATTTGTGTTGTTTGTTGTTGCAGCAGTTGTTGTGTTGGCTGTGGATGTGGTGGCTGTAGTTGTGTTGGATGCTGTTGCAGTAGTTGCTGTATTGACTGTGGATGTGGTGGGTGGAATTGTGTAGGTTGGTGCAGCAGTTGTTGCGTTGGCTATGATTTCAACAGATTGTGTCAGTGGGGTGGGTAGAGGTGGTGCTGTGGTGGTTAAACAAAGCCAAAAAAACATGATTTCAATACTCAAAAACAGCAATTTTAAGATCATGTAAAATCCAAAGTGGTACAAGAATTAGTTATCCCAGGGGAAAGTCACTGTTACTAGAAGTTTAATCAGTTGCTCATTTCTTGTTTATTTCTTGTTTCTGGACTATACAGCACATGGTTTTCACTCACTCACTTGTGAAGTCTTGCCAACTCATCCTGTTTTGTAAGTTTTGGGCCAAGTTTATCCTGACTGTCTTTCCTGGAATCCACCATCCCTTATCTGACTACTCCGTTGGAATATCCTACTTGTTCAAAGTTTGATGGATGACTATGTTTGAAATGTTACCTGCTTTTGCCTATAATTGTGGATAATGCTTCATAAAACCTCCACACAAAACGTCTCCAGGTTACGTATGTAACCATGGTTCCCCGAGGGAACGAGACGCTGCGTCACGAAACGCTATGGGAACGCCCCCGCGTGACCGCGCTCTGAATCACGTGTCTAATCCGTCTAATGGATGGGCGAGACGTCACGGGCGGGGTGACGTAGCGACCCGGAAGCATAAAAGCCCGATCGGCGAGCCCCGCGTTAGCTTACTGGAAAATGAAGCAAGTGCCGCAGGGACGCCGGAAGTGTGGCACCGAGACGCAGCGTCTCGTTCCCTCTGGGAACCATGGTTACATATGTAACCTGGAGACGTTCCCCTTCAGGAACTCGAGCTGCGTCACGAAACGCTATGGGAACGAGTATACCCACGCCGCCAGACTTACAAGTCCCTGCCTCCAGGAGGAGGCAAGCCTAAGGCACAAGGACAGAGGAGCCGGGAGTGGCTCGCATATCCAGGTCATAAAACCTGGCAAAGGTCAGGGGCGTGGACCATCCCGCCGCGTTTCAGATGTCCTGTAAGGATACACCTGCCAGAAAGGCCTTAGAGGCTGCCACCGCTCGGGTAGAGTGAGCCTCGACCCCCAGGGGACTGGGGAGACCAGAGGACTCGAAAGCCAGAGAAATGGATTCTACAATCCACCGGCTGAGGGTCTGCTTAGAAGCAGGAAAACCCCTCTTAGGGGGACCAAAGCACACAAGCAATTGGTCCGCCTTTCTCTACAGGGCAGTTCTGTGGACGTACGCGTCCAGTGCTCACACTGGACACGTACAATTGAGCTTCCAATGGTCGGGCTCCCTGAAGGGAGGAGGACAGAAAGCCTGCAGCACGACCGGCCGTGGTGCCGAGGAGGGGATTTTCGGTACGTACCCCGCTCGGTGGTACAAGAACGCTTTGGCCAACCCAGGCGCAAAGTCTAAATAGGAAGGGGCCACAGAGATGGCCTGAAGATCCCCCAATCTCCTAAGAGAGGAAATTGCCAAGAGAAAGGCAGTTTTTAACGTCAGAAGACAGTCCGAAATCTCCTCAATGGGCTCAAAGGGGGGTTTGCAGAGAGCCTCTAAAACCATGGCCAGGTCCCACGAGGGGACCCGAGATCGAGCTGGAGGTCTGATCCTCAGCGCACCGCGGAGGAAACGTGTCACCCAGGGGTGTCTGCCCACTGATTGGCCATCGAGGGGGGCGTGGTAGGCCGCAATAGCCGCCACGTACACCTTCAGGGTGGAGTGGGTAAGCCCCGCTGAGAGGCGGGCCTGCAAGAACTCCAGCACTGTACCAACTGGGCAGTGAACAGGGTCAAGCCGGCGGTCTCCGCACCAGGAAGTGAAAAGTTTCCACTTCAGGGTGTACAGTTTCCTCGTAGAGGGAGCTCTGGACTGGAGGATGGTCTCCACAGCCTCGGTTGAGAGACCGGAAGCGCTGAGTTGTGCCCCCTCAGAGGCCACACCCACAGCTTCCACAGCTCCGGGCGGGGGTGAAGATGGCCCCCCGCCTGTGAGAGGAGATCCCTCCTGATCGGAATCTCCCATGGGGAGCCATCTAGGAAGGAAATCAGGTCCAAGAACCATACTCGGCCCGGCCAGAACGGGGCTACTAACAGTAGGTGAATTCCGTCCCGGCGCACTCTCTCCAGAACTCCCAGGAGCAGAGCGACCGGAGGAAAGGCGTACAGATGCAGCCTCGGCCACGGCTGTACCATGGCATCCAGTCCAAGAGGAGCTGGATGAGTCAGAGAGAACCAAAGGGGACAGTGCGACGTCGCAAACAAATCCACCTGGGCTCTGCCGAACATACGCCATATGAGCTCCACCACCTTGGGGTGGAGTCTCCATTCCCCAGGCACCGGCCCCTGCCTCGATAGGGCGTCCGCTCCCACATTGAGATAACCAGGGATGTAGGCTGCTCTCAATGAGAGGAGCTTCCCTTGGGACCACACAAGGATCTGGCGCGCCAGCCTGTAAAGGGGGCGTGAACGCAGATCTCCCTGGCGGTTGATGTAAGAGACCACCGTCGTGTTGTCGGTGCGCACCAACACGTGGCGGCCTCTTAGGTCTGGGAGAAAGTGTTTCAGAGCCAGAAACACGGACAGCATCTCAAGGCAGTTGATGTGCCAAGTGAGATGGCCGCCGCTCCACAGACCACGGGCAGGACGGCCACTGATGACCGCTCCCCATCCGGTGAGGGACGCATCCGACGCTAGCACTACGCGGCGACCAGGAGCTCCCAGGACCGGGCCCTGAGACAAGAACCCAGGTTCTCTCCACACAGCTAAGGCACGGCGGCATCGCCTCGTGACCTTGATCATGCAGAGCGGGTTTCCTCTGTTTCGGAAAAACCCCCTGGTCTTGAGCCACCACTGTAGGGGTCTCATGTGCAGCAGGCCAAAAGGTATCACGTTGGACGCAGCTGCCAATAGGCCCAGCAGTCTCTGAAACTGCTTTACAGTGAGTGACCGGCCTACTTTCACTCTCGCGACCGCTGTCAGGACCGACTCGATCCGAGCAGGAGACAAACGTGCCTGCATCGTGGTCGAATCCCACACGACGCCTAGAATAAGCGGTTCTCTGAGCTGGAGAAAGCACGCTTTTCTCGGCATTTAGTCTTAACCCCAGTTCCTTCATATGGGCGAGAACGACATCTCGATGCCGAGCCGCCATCTGCTCTGAATGAGCAAAAATCAACCAGTCGTCGATGTAATTCAGTATGCGGATGCCCTGTAGTCGCATAGGAGCCAAGGCAGCATCCACGCACTTCGTGAAGGTGCGGGGTGAGAGTGCTAGGCTGAAGGGAAGAACCCGATACTGGTAAGCTTCGCCCCCAAAAGCGAACCTCAGGAACTTCCTGTGTGGGGGAAGGACCTGATCTGAGACACGACCTGAGTGACCGTAAGCATCCTGAACTTCAGTCGTGCGACTGAGAGGTTCAATTGCCGCAAGTCCAAAATGGGATGCAGCCCTCCCCCCTTCTTGGGAATAATGAAGGTACCGGCTGTAGAACCCGGACTCTCTGTCGTGAGGAGGGAACACCTCGATGGCCTCCTTCCTCAGGAGAGTGTGTACTTCCTGCTCCAATACCAGAGCCTGCTCGAGACCCACCACAGTGGGAAGAACCCCAGAAAAACGAGGCAGAGGCGAGCCGAACTGAATTCGGTAGCCTCTTTCTACAGTACGCAGGACCCAATGAGACACATTCGGCAGAAGTTTCCACGCTGCCAGAAAGCTCACTAAGGGAATCAGTCTCTCGAGACTGACCTCTGGTGCAATAGAAGCGGTTAGCTGGGTGCCCTGAGGCGGCAAACCGACAGGGGGTAAATGAACTAACCGCTGCGAAGGCCTCAGAAGAGGCCGCGAGCCTCCCAGACCCGCTACGTTGCCGGGCGAGAACTGGGAGGGGCGCTCGGCGGAGACCGCTGCGCCCTGAAGCACCATAGGTGGCAGTGTTGGCAGATCGACCTCCTGAGGGCACTGGGGGAGACCCCTCCTGAGGCACCGTGAGATGAGTCGCGCGAGGGGCCCGCCCTCGGAAGCCCTGGGCCAAAACCATCAGGGCTTCTTAGCTGCAGCCCTTCTGGACATGAGGATGGTCTTGGGGGAGCACGGGAGGCGACGCTCTGTTTTTGGGCCTCCCTGTAGGAGGGGGCCATACACCACGTTTTCACAGAGGTGTCAATGCAAGTGAAGGAGGCAATCATTACACAGAAAAAACAAAACAGACTAATCATTTACATTTATGGCATTTGGCAGACGCCCTTATCCAGAGCAACTTAGAGAAGAACACTCTGGAGGAGGTCATTGTCATTGTCAAAATCTACAATCAATAGACACCTTCACGAATGTAAGTACAGATGGTTTACCTTAAGATGGAAACCACCGGTAACACTCAAGAACAGAAAGGCCAGATTAGAGATTTTGTTAGAGGCCAGATTTTGTTAGAAAACCTTAAAAATAAAGCTTGCCCAGTTTTGGAACAGGATCAACTTGTAGCAGAATGCTGGGAAGAGAAGAGTATAGAGAAGGAAAGGAAGGGTTCATGTGCCAAAGCATACCACATCATCTGTCAAACATGATGGAGCAGTGTTATGGCATGTGCATTTATGGCTGCCAGTGGAACTGGGTCACTGGTGTTTATTGATGATGTGACTGCTAGTAGAAGTAGCAGAATGAATTCTGAAGTGTATAGAGCTATATTTCACAGTACAGATGGATAATGACACAAAACATACCATGAAAGCAGCCCAAGAGCTTCTTAAGGAGCTTCTAAGCTTCTTTCTTTCTTAAAGAAATTAAATGTTCTTAATTGTCCGATGTCTCAACCCAACTGAGCCTGCTTTTCACTTACTCAAGACAAAACTAAGGGCAGAAAGACCCACATACAGACAGCAACTCAAGGCAGCTACACTAAAGGCCTGGCAAAGCATCACAAGGGAGGAAACTCAGCATTTGGGGACGTCCATGGGTTCGCTATTTCAGGCAGTCATTGACTGCAAAGGATTTCCATTTAAGTATTAAAAATAATCCTAATGTTTATGATTATATTAGTTTGTCCACTTACTTTATTAAAAAGGAGGGACTCTGCAGAAAATGGCTGTAATTCCTAAACAGTTAATGCAATCTTTTTGTTGAACCCCTTGAATTAAAGCTAAAATTTACACTTACACATCACATCCTAAATGCTTCAATTCAAATCTGTTGTGGTGGTGTAAAGAGGCAAAATTATGAAAATTGTATCACTGTTCAAATACTTATGGACCTGACTGTACCTCATTTTCAGTTCAAAACTGTAATCACAATGAGCAAATTAGGTATATCCTTAACCTCTCGTCAACCTTTAAGAAAATTTTTTGTGTTGAATGTGTCGAACATTCTCTCACAAAAGACACAAAAAAATTACGAATACACACACCATAAACTCAAACAAAACATACTTGTGTAATCATTCGATACCAAAGAGAAAAATACACTGTGATTGTATTTTGAAATCTCCAGAAGGCTTCACAGTAAATTAAGGACTGTTAAATCAACTGTTTCAATCTCTAAGTCAGTGATTTATATACAAAAGATGAAGATGGAACAACGGTGTGTTTTTACCTGTGGGTGTTGCAGATGAACATGTAGAGTTCTCTATGAAGTAAAAACAATAGCATGATAAAAATGAAATAATAAAAACAGTTTATCATCTTTAACTTACAGAACTGTGTTATATGCAATTTAGTGCAAAAAATGTTGAGTGCTGTTGTTTTATTTGTTGTAATTTTGGTAAAATTTTCTTTTTGTATTACTATCATGCTAGCAAGCTAAACCTCTCTAAGTACCAGGAGTTGAAGAGAGAAAAGCGATTATTTTATGCTAATGAAGTAATGAGAGACACGTTTATTTTTTAATGTAAAATGTCATACATACTAGACAGCTCACTGATTGGTTGGCAGAAATGTCCTCACAGACAGCTCACAGACAGTTAAAGTGCAAGTGTTAAAGACTAACAACAGGAAGAAAGAAAAGTTAAAGCTATAACTATATATACACCTTAGGAATAATAAAAGAAATAAAATTATATAAAATCATAATGTGTAATGTGGTGTTGTGCAGTCTGTCAGCCACTGGTATGAACGACCTTCGGTAGCGTTCCTTCCTACACTGGGGGTGTAGCAGTCTGCTGCTGAAAGAGCTACACATTGTCTCCACAGTCCCATATTGGGGCTGAGAGGTGTTGTTCATAATAGATGTCAGCTTGGATAATATCTCACCCACCTCCTCCACAAAGCCTAGTGGGCAGCCCAGGACAGAGCTGGCTCTCCTAACCAGCTTGTTCAGTCTCTTCCTGTCCCGCTCTGTACTGCCTCCCACCCAGCAGACTACAGCGTAGAGAATTGCGGAGGCCACCACAGTATTGAAAAATGTCCTTAATAATGTCCTGCACACTCCAAAGGACCCTAGTCTCCTCAGCAGGTGGAGGCGACTCTGGCCCTTCTTGTACAGAGCATCAGTGTTATCCAGCCAGTCCAGTCTATTGTTTAAGTGGACACCTAGGTACTTGAACCTATCCATTAACTCAATGTACAAGCCCTGGATGGTCACTGGTATGTGGTGCGGTGTTCTCCTTCTCCGGAAGTCAATCACCATCTCCTTCGTCTTACTGGTGTTCATGTGCAAGTGGTTACACTCACACCTGTCAACAAAGTCCTTGATGACGTCCCTGTATTCTTGTTCATTCTCATCAGATACACATCCAACAATGGCTGTATCATCTGAGAACTTTTGGAGGTGGCAGGTGTTAGTGTTATAAGTGAAGTCCGAGGTGTACAGTGTGAAAAGGAACGGGGAGAGCACCATGCCCTAGGGAGCCCCGGTGTTGCAGACTACCACCTCAGACACACAGTCATGCAACCTTACATACTGTGGTCTGTTGGTGAGGTAGTCGATTGTCCATGCAGCCAGGTGATCATCCACCCCCGATCGCTCCAGCTTCCCACACAGCAGTGTTAGCTGTATCGTGTTGAAAGCACTGGAGAAGTCAAAGAACATGACTCTAACAGTGCTCCTGGTGGTCTCCAGGTGAATCAGTGCCCGGTGCAGCAGGTAGTTCACTGCATCGTCCACACCGATGCCAGGCCGATATGCAAACTGCAATGGGTCGAGCACTGTGCTCACTAAGGAACGGAGGTGACAGAGGATGATCCTCTCCATGGTCTTCATCAGGTGGGAGGTTAAGGCAACAGGTCTGAACAGCAGTCTGGGGCTGATTCCATCCGGCCCTGCAGTCTTCCTTGACTTTATCTTCCTTAGTTCACACCTCACTTGATCTGTTGTTAAGGAGAGGGGGGTGAGAGAGGACTGAGATGAGTGAATGGGGGTGAAAGGTTGTGAAAGACTAGGAGGGGCAGTGAGGGGAAGTGTAGTGAGGTGTAAGTGAGGTGGAGGTGAAGACAGTCCGGGAAGGGGTTGGTTGCTGGTCTGGAGTAGGGTGGAGAGGGAGAACGCTGGGTGGGAGAATAAGTGGGAACAGAGACAACTCATTTGCCCAGAGCTGATCACCGTTTACTGATCCTCTTCCGCCACTCTGACCATGCTGTGAGATGTTTTTCAGTCCTCTCCACACATTACGGACATTGTTTTGCGTTAACTGCTCCTCCAGCTTCCTCCTGTAGCTGTCCTTCCACCGTCTCATCTTGTATTTGAGTTCCTTCTGACTTCTCTTAAGCTCCTCTTTATCCCCTGAAGTAAAAGCACTCTTCTTCTGATTTAGCAGGTCATTGAGCTCAGGGGTCACCCAGGGTTTGTTATTGGAGAAACACTGCACCCTCCTGAATGGTACAGTTTTCTTCACACAGAAATTTATATAATCTGTAGTGCAGTGGGTGAGACCATCAACGTCCTCGCCATGAAAGCTGCAGAGTGTCTCCCAGTCTGTAGTATCAAAACAGTCCCTCAGTCTCTCACTGGCCTCCTCGGATCAGATCTTCACAGACTTTTTCTGTGGTGGTTCTCTCTTAACTCTGTGTGTGTATTCAGGAAGCAGACGGATGAGGTTGTGATCCGAACGGCCCAGCAGGGGTAGGGGGAAGGAGCTGTATGCATCCTTTACATCTGCATACAGCAGGTCTAATGTTTTATTGTCTCTGGTGTGGCATTGAACGTATTGTGTGAATGTGGGAAGAGTGGAAGATAGGCAGGCATGGTTGAAGTCACCAGAAATGAGAAGGTGAGACTGCGGGTGCAGGGTCTGGAACTGAGTTACAACACTGTGTAATAGCTCGCATGCAGCGGTGGCATCGGCTGAAGGAGGTACGTACACATTTATTGCAATGACGTGTGAAAACTCCATCGGAAGATAATCGAATGCTGACACCAAGTAACTCAATGTCCTTGGTGCAGCATTGTTCCTTAACACTGATATGCGCTGGGTTGCTCTACAAAGTGCTATACAAAGTAAAATATCTAAAGCCCATGATCTACTTTTAACACTTATTACTATGGTGCTTTATTTTTACCTTTGGTCAGTTTTCATTTCTGAATTGAACAGGTGTTTTAAAAATAACCACTAAGACAGACATTCTTCAGAAAAATATGAAAACTGACCAATCATGAAGTATTGGAAGAGCATTCATCACACATGCTCAATTTCCATGTTAAGTATAATACATACTAGACAGCTCACTGATTGGTTGGCAGAAGCTTCCATCATTTGGAATAGCTTTGATGCAGCTACATGAGGCATTGGTGATGTCATCACAAGATCCATATACTGTGCACTTTTCACACGGCCAGAAATACTGATCCTCACACCTGCACTGATATTCAGTACCATTCAAACTGCACACTGTGGAAGACAAAATCATGACAATGTTTGTCGTTTTGCCCAATATTTTAATATAATTTCCCTATGTATCTGTTACAATAGGCAAAGGCATTGTCTAAAATGTTCTATAGGATGTTATTGACTGAAATGTAGGCTTACATGATAAACCGCTTTAACAAAGGTCTTAAACAATAACACATTTTGACTGAGAGATTCAGCAGACAGAGAAAATCAGTTACCTGTAGTGATGTTCATTTCAGTGATATTGATGTTACTATCTATTAAGGGAAAACTGGGTGTCTGCAAAAGGCTCTTCAGTAGTATCAGGACTGTTATGTCTACTGCATCAATCTCAATCTCAATCAGATATTCAGCTGAGGGAAAGGTGAAAAGAAGTTCTGCATAAATATACTATATTTTTGTCGTCTAAAGAGAAGGAACACAGGCGAAAATTTCCACATGTTCTTGCAGTTCCTGGTGTGGGTTTGTTTTACCTGTGGGTGTTACAGCTGGACACGTAGAGTTATCTATGAAGTAAAAACAACAGAATGATTAAAAGATTCTAATAAATACTTTTTATTTAGCTTACTCTCACTTAGAGAATTTTATGATAAGGAACATATCTTCAAATGTGTTTAATGCAATACAGAGCTAAAAATCTATAGAATTTTATGTCTTTTTGACATTCATTATTAGTGTGTCACGGGATCATGGGTTCACCGGGCTCTTCTGGCCGTGTTGTGCACTACCACTGATTAGCTCATTAGTTTCAGCTGCCACTCATTTACTGCTTTATTTAAGCCTCAGTGTTTGTCCTGTCTTTGTCAGTTCGTTATTGTCGTGTCTGTGTTCTGTGCAGCTTCCACGGTCGCTCTGTTCCCGGAACCCTGCACCCCGGTGGATTACTGTCTTCTAGCCTGGATCATAGGACTGTTTATTTCCCGTTGCAGCCGAGTGCTACTCAGAAACCTGCCACCACCGCACCCACGTTTGTCCACCCACAGTACTCTGTCTGTGACTCTCTCTCCAGCTCTTTAATAAATATTTCACTCGCACTTGAATCCGCCTTGTATCTCCTGACAAAACGAACTGACCTTAAAATGGATTCAGCGAGTGCCTCAGACGTCAGCGACTTCCTCTCGAACATGGCCGCGCGTCTTGAAAGACAAGACAAGCAGATGGTCGCTACAGGTCGTGCGGTGCAAGCCTTAGTAGCGCAGGTCTCCGAGCTCACTGACCAGGTTCAACTTCTCAGAACCGAGCCTGCAACATCACCCGCTGCGCCAGCTCCCCAGCGTTTACCCCCATTTCGCCACTCTCCACTCAACCCGAGCCACGCCTACCACCTTCCGCGTCATACTCTGGTGAGCCGCGTCTCTGCCAAGCCTTTCTCACCAGGTGCTCATTGTTTTTCTCGCTCCAACCCCAGACTTTTTCTACCGAGCGGTCTAAGGTGGCTCTGGTGCTGACACTGCTGTCTGGGAAGGCGGCTTTGTGGTGGACAGCGGTGTGGGAGAACCAACATCCGTGCTGTTCCTCGTTCCAGGCGCTAGCCGAGGAGATGAAGAGAGTTTTTGATCGTGCTGTGACGGGACGTGAAGCGGCTCGGAGGCTGGCCGATTTACGTCAAGGTGAGCTCTCTGTCTCTGATTACTCCATCGAATTCCGCACCCTGGCGGCTGAGTGCAACAGGAGCAGTGGGATATGTTCCTGCATGGCCTGGCAGATTGCATCCAGAAGGAGATCTTCATGCTGGCGCTTCCAACGACCCTGGATGAGCTTATTGCTCTCGCCATTCGGGTGGACGCGCGCCTGCAGCAGCAGGAACAACAGGGGCTACGACGCGCAGTTCCAGCAGCCACAGATCTCCTTGCCCTTTTTCCCACCGATGCGGCCAGCCCAGCGTACGATCCAGAGCCAATGCAGGTGGGTAGAGCTCGGCTATCCCGGGAGGAGAAGGATCGCCGCCGGACAAGAGGTTTGTGTCTCTACTGTGTCCCATATTGCCTCGGTCTGCCCATTAAAATCCAATGCCCGGCAGTAGGTCGGAGGTTACTGTCGAGTGGTATTTCTGCGGGTAAAACCTCTTCCACCACTCTCCTCCCGGTTCGGCTGCAGTGGGGAAGCACCCTTCATCCCGGTCATGCCGCTGATTCCCTGCTGGCTCCTGTGGTCCTTGGTCACCCCTGGCTCACACTCCATAACCCTCACATTGATTGGCATTCTAATACACTTTTATTGTGGAGTGAACAGTGTCATGCTAATTGTCTTGTGTCTGCTTGTTCGTCTGTGTCTAGTTCTGTTTTCCAGAAGGAATCGGTGGACCTGTCTAACGTGCCTAAGGAGTACAAGGAAGGAAGTGTTCAGTAAGTCTCGGGCCGCTTCTCTCCCTCCGCACCGTCCCTATGACTGTGCCATAGATTTATTGCCAGGTAAGTCTCCGCCTAAAGGCAAGCTTTACTCGCTCTCTGCCCCTGAGAGGGAGGCCATGGAGAAATATATTTCTGATCCTTTGGCAGCCGGGCTCATCCGTCATTCCTCTTCCCCCGCAGGCGCCGGGTCCTTTTTTGTGGTTAAAAAAGGACGAATCTCTCCGGCCGTGTATTGATTACCGGGGGCTGAACAGCATCACGGTAAGAAACACTTATCCCTTGCCGCTGATGTCTTCAGCTTTCGAGCGGCTGCAGGGGGCATCTTTTTTCACCAAATTGGACCTGCGCAACGCCTATCATCTGGTTCGCATAAGGGAGGGGGATGAGTGGAAACCTGCCTTTAATACCCCCAGGTGGCATTTCGAATACCTGGTTATGCCGTTTGGCCTGTCTAACGCTCCAGCGGTTTTCCAGGCACTCGTGATTGACGTGCTGAGAGATATGGTTGACCAGTTCATATATGTCTACCTGGATGACATACTGATTTTTTCCTCCTCTCTCCAGGAACATGTTCTGCACATCAGACGAGTGCTCCTTCGGCTGCTCGAGAATGGGCTTTTTGTCAAGGCGGAGAAATGCGTTTTTCATGCACAGTCAGTCCCGTTTTTGGGGTTCATCGTTTCATCCGAGGGGGTGCGCATGGATCCCGACAAGATCAAGGCTGTGGTGGATTGGCCAACCCCTGACTCCCGCAAGGCCCTGCAGAGGTTTCTGGGGTTCGCCAATTTTTACCAGCGTTTTATTCGCAACTTCAGCCAACTAACCGCCCCTCTGACTGCCTTAACCTCCTCCAAGACTGCGTTCAGGTGGTCTAGCGCAGCCCACGCTGCATTTTCTAACCTCAAGAGCCGCTTTGTTTCGGCCCCTATTCTCATTGCCCCTGACCCTTCGCGTCAGTTTGTGGTGGAGGTCGATGCTTTGGAGGTGGGGGTTGGCGCGGTTCTTTCCCAGCGCTCCTCCGCGGACAGAAAGATGCATCCTTGCGCCTTTTTTTCTCATCGTTTGTCCATCGCCGAACAGAATTATGACATTGGTAATAGAGAGTTGTTGGCAATTAAGTTGGCCTTGGAGGAGTGGCGTTATTGGTTGGAAGGGTCGGGGGTGCCTTTTATCGTCTGAATGGATCATAAGAACCTTGAATACATCAGGTTGGCCGAACGTCTCAACTCCAGGCAGGCTCAGTGGGCTCTTTTTTTCGGTCGCTTCATCTTTTCCATCATACCGTCCGGGCTCTAAAAACATCAAGCCCGATGCTTTGTCCCGCGTTTTTGATTGTTCCGATCAACAGACCACTCCCGAGCTTATTTTACCTGAGAGACTTGTGGTCTCCAGCATCACTTGGGAGATTGAGTCTAAGGTCCGCACGGCCTTACAAGGGGTAACGCCTCCGTCCGGGTGCCCACCGGGTCAGTTATTTGTGCCGGAGGTTTTAAGGTCCGACGTCATCCGCTGGAGCCATTGCTCTAAGGTTGCTTGTCATCCAGGGATTAATCTTTCCGCCTTTTTGATCAAACAACAGTTCTGGTGGCCATTGATGGCTCGTGACATTCGGGATTTTGTTTTGGCCTGTTCAGTCTGTGCTAGTTGTAAGACTTCCAATCGTCCCACGGAGGGTCTCCTTCAACCGCTGTCTGTCCCTTCGAGACCCTGGTCCCACATAGCACTAGATTTCGTTTCCGCCCTACCTCCGTCCCAGGGTAACACGGTGGTTTTGACCGTGGTGGACCGGTTCTCGAAGGCGGCCCATTTTATTCCCCTGCCCAAATTGAGCGAGTGTTACGATGTTTGGTTTCTCAGAACCCATCCTCTTGGAGCCAACAGCTCCCTTGTGTGGAGTACGCACACAATTCATTGCCAGTGTCATCCACGGGCCTCTCTCTGTTTGAGTGTAGCTTAGGGTACCAGCCACCTATTTTTCCTAGTCTGGAATCTGAAGTCGCGGTCCCCTCTGCCCACGCTTTCGTCCAGAAGTGTCGCCGCAAGTGGAGAACTGCTCGTCAGACGCTTCTCCGGGTGGGTGAGTGCTCGAAGGCTCAGGCTGATCGCCACCGGTCGAAGCCTACGTTGTCGGTCAAAAAGTGTGGCTTTTTAGTAAAGATATTCCGCTTGGCTCCGTATCTAGTAAGTTGGCCCCTGAATTCATTGGCCCATTCACTGTAACTAAAGCTTCTTAGCGCAGTGGCAGTCCGCCTCAAACTGCCTCCAGCGTACAGGAGAATCTATCCCATTTTTATGTAGCCAAATTGATTTTTATGAATTGAATTTTATGTAGCCGTTTTTCACTCTTCTATTAATCTGCCGGCCCCCGTGAAAATGTTCTTCAGTAGTATCAGGACTGTTATGTCTACTGCATCAATCTCAATCTCAATCAGATATTCAGCTGAGGGAAAGGTGAAAAGAAGTTCTGCATAAATATACTATATTTTTGTCGTCTAAATTGCAAAGAGAAGGAACACAGGCGAAAATTTCCACATGTTCTTGCAGTTCCTGGAGTGGGTTTGTTTTACCTGTGGGTGTTACAGCTGGACACGTAGAGTTATCTATGAAGTAAAAACAACAGAATGATTAAAAGATTCTAATAAATACTTTTTATTTAGCTTACTCTCACTTAGAGAAATTTATGATAAGGAACATATCTTCAAATGTGTTTAATGCAATACAGTGATAAATATCTAGAGAATTTGATTTCTTTTTGACATTCATTATTAGTGGGCCGTATTTTTAAACTTGGTCAGTTTTTATTTTTGTGTTGAACAGGGATTTAGAAATGACCACTAAGACAGACATCATTCACAATATTATTAAAACTGACCAATGTGTACTACTGAAGTATCGGAAGAGCATTCATCACACATGCTCAGTTTCCATGTTACATATAATACATACTAGACAGCTCACTGATTGGTTGGCAGAAGCGTCCATCATATGGAATAGCGTTGATGCAGCTACATGAGGCATTGGTGATGTCATCACAAGCCCCATATACTGTGCACTTTTCACACGGCCAGAAATACTGATCCTCACACCTGCACTGATATTCAGTACCATTCAAACTGCACACTGTGGAAGACAAAATCATGACACTGTTTCTTTTGTTGCTAAATATTTTAACTTATTCTCACTACATATCTGTTACAATAGGTAAAGACATTCTCTAAAATGCTCTATATGACTTTATTGACTGTACAGTTGGCTCACGTGATAAACTGCTTTAACAAAGGTCTTAAACAATAACACATTTTGACTGTGAGATTCAGCAGACAGAAAAAATCAGTTACCTGTAGTGATGTTCATTTCAGTGATATTGATGTTACTATCTATTAAGGGAAAATTGGATGTCTGCAAAAGGTTCCTTAAGAGTTTCAGGACTGTTATATCTACTGCACCAATCTCAATCTCAATCAGATATTCAGCTGAGGGAAAGGTCAAAAGACGTTCGGCATGAATATACACTAACATTGTACTCAAAATTTGAAAATAAAGGAAGACAGGTGAGATTTTGCACATATTCTTTTAGTTACTGGAGTGTGTTTGTTTTACCTGTGGATGTTACAGGTGGACATGTAGAGTTATCTGTAAAATGACAACAACAGCATGATTAAAAAGTACTAATAAGTACAGGTTAGCTAAACCACCCTAATTAGGAGAACTGTGCCATGAGAATTATCGTGTCAGACATATTAAGTGCTATACAAAGTTAAATATCTAAAGCCCATGATCGACTTTTAACACTTATTAATATGGTGCCTTATTTTTACCTTTGGTCAGTTTTCATTTCTGTATTGAACAGGTGTTTTAAAAATGACCACAAAGACAGACATTCTTCAGAAAACTATGAAAACGGACCAATGATGAAGTATTGGAAGAGCATTCATCACATATGCTCAATTTCCATGTTACATATAATACATACTAGCCAGCTCACTGATTGGTTGGCAGAAGCGTCCATCATTTGGAATAGAGTTGATGCAGCTACATGAGGCATTGGTGATGTCATCACAAGCCCCATATACTGTGCACTTTTCACACGGCCAGAAATACTGATCCTCACACCTGCACTGATATTCAGTACCATTCAAACTGCACACTGTGGAAGACAAAATCATAACAATGTTTGTCTTTTTTGCCAAATATTTTAATATAATTTCCCTATGTATCTGTTACAATATGTAAAGGCAATGTTTTAAATGTTCTATATGATGTTATTGACTGTAATGTAGGCTTACATGATAAACTGCTATAACAAAGGTCTTAAAGAATAAAACACTTTGACTGTGAGATTCAGCAGACAGAGAAAATCAGTTACCTGTAGTGATGTTCATTTCAGTGATATTGATGTTACTATCTATTAAGGGAAAACTGGATGTCTGCAAAAGGTTCTTCAGTAGTATCAGGACTGTTATGTCTACTGCATCAATCTCAATCTCAATCAGATATTCAGCTGAGGGAAAGGTGAAAAGAAGTTCTGCATAAATATACTATATTTTTGTTGTCTAAATTGCAAAGAGAAGGAACACAGGTAAAAATTTCCACATGTTCTTGCAGTTCCTGGAGTGGGTTTGTTTTACCTGTGGGTGTTACAGCTGGACATGTAGAGTTATCTATGAAGTAAAAACAACAGAATGATTAAAAGATTCTAATAAATACTTTTTATTTAGCTTACTCTCACTTAGAGAAATTTATGATAAGGAACATATCTTCAAACGTGTTTAATGCAACACAGAGATAAAAATCTAGAGACTTTTATGTCTTTTTGACATTCATTATTAGTGGGCCTTATTTTTAAGTTTGGTCAGTTTTTATTTTTGTGTTCAACAATGATGAAGTATAGGAAGATCATTCATCACACATGCTCAATTTCCATGTGACACATAATACATACTAGACAGCTCACTGATTGGTTGGCAGAAGCGTCCATCATTTGGAATAGCGTTGATGCAGCTACATGAGGCATTGGTGATGTCATCACAAGCCCCATATACTGTGCACTTTTCACACGGCCAGAAATACTGATCCTCACACCTGCACTGATATTCAGTACCATTCAAACTGCACACTGTGGAAGACAAAATCATGACAAGGTTTCTTTTGTTGCTAAATATTTTAACTTATTCTCACTACATATCTGTTACAATAGGTAAAGACATTCTCTAAAATGCTCTATATGACTTTATTGACTGTACAGTTGGCTCACGTGATAAACTGCTATAACACACGTATTAAACAATAACACATTTTGACTGTGAGATTCAGCAGACAGAGAAAAATCAGTTACCTGTAGTGATGTTCATTTCAGTGATATTGATGTTACTATCTATTAAGGGAAAATTGGATGTCTGCAAAAGGCTCCTTAAGAGATTGAGGACTGTTATGTCTACTGCGTCAATCTCAATCTCAATCAGATATTCAGCTGAGGGAAAGGTGAAAAGAAGTTCGGCATGAATATACACTAACATTGTACTCAAAATTTCAAAATAAAGGAAGACAGGTGAGATTTTGCACATATTCTTTTAGTTACTGGAGTGTGTTTGTTTTACCTGTGGAGGGTACAGCTGGACATGTAGAGTTATCTATACAATGAAAAAAACAGCATGATTAAAAGGTACTAATAAGTACAGGTTAGCTAAAAATGACAAAAAAGACCGACATTCTTCAGAAAACTATTAAAATTGACGAATGATGAAGTATGGGAAGAGCATTCATCACACATGCTCAGTTTCCATGTTACATATCATACATACTAGACAGCTCACTGATTGGTCGGCAGAAGCGTCCATCATTTGGAATAGCGTTGATGCAGCTACATGAGGCATTGGTGATGTCATCACAAGCCCCATATACTGTGCACTTTTCACACGGCCAGAAATACTGATCCTCACACCTGCACTGATATTCAGTACCATTCAAACTGCACACTGTGGAAGACAAAATCATGACAAGGTTTCTTTTGTTGCTAAATATTTTAACTTATTCTCGCTACATATCTGTTACAATAGGTAAAGACATTCTCTAAAATGCTCTATATGACTTTATTGACTGTACAATTGGCTCAAGCGATAAACTGCTATAACACACGTATTAAACAATAACACATTTTGACTGTGAGATTCAGCAGACAGAGAAAAATCAGTTACCTGTAGTGATGTTCATTTCAGTGATATTGATGTTACTATCTATTAAGGGAAAACTGGATGTCTGCAAAAGGTTCTTGAGTAGTATCAGGACTGTTATGTCTACTGCATCAATCTCAATCTCAATCAGATATTCAGCTGAGGGAAAGGTGAAAAGAAGTTCTGCATAAATGTACTATAATTTTGTCGTCTAAATTGCAAAGAGAAGGAACACAGGCGAAAATTTCCACATATTCTTGCAGTTCCTGGAGTGGGTTTGTTTTACCTGTGGGTGTTACAGCTGGACACGTAGAGTTATCTATGAAGTAAAAACAACAGAATGATTAAAAGATTCTAATAAATACTTTTTATTTAGCTTACTCTCACTTAGAGAAATTTATGATAAGGAACATATCTTCAAATGTGTTTAATGCAATACAGTGCTAAATATCTAGAGAATTTGATTTCTTTTTGACATTCATTATTAGTGGGCCTTATTTTTAAATTTAGTCAGTTTTTATTTTTGTGTTCAACAATGATGAAGTATTGGAAGAGCATTCATCACACATGCTCAGTTTCCATGTTACATATCATACATACTAGACAGCTCACTGATTGGTCGGCAGAAGCGTCCATCATTTGGAATAGCGTTGATGCAGCTACATGAGGCATTGGTGATGTCATCACAAGCCCCATATACTGTGCACTTTTCACACGGCCAGAAATACTGATCCTCACACCTGCACTGATATTCAGTACCATTCAAACTGCACACTGTGGAAGACAAAATCATGACACTGTTTCTTTTGTTGCTAAATATTTTAACTTATTCTCGCTACATATCTGTTACAATAGGTAAAGACATTCTCTAAAATGCTCTATATGACTTTATTGACTGTACAGTTGGCTCACGTGATAAACTGCTATAACACACGTATTAAACAATAACACATTTTGACTGTGAGATTCAGCAGACAGAGAAAAATCAGTTACCTGTAGTGATGTTCATTTCAGTGATATTGATGTTACTATCTATTAAGGGAAAATTGGATGTCTGCAAAAGGCTCCTTAAGAGTTTCAGGACTGTTATGTCCACTGCGTCAATCTCAATCTCAATCAGATATTCAGCTGAGGGAAAGGTGAAAAGAAGTTCGGCATGAATATACACTAACATTGTACTCAAAATTGCAAAATACAGGAAGACAGGTGAGATTTTGCACATATTCTTTTAGTTACTGGAGTGTGTTTGTTTTACCTGTGGAGGGTACAGCTGGACATGTAGAGTTATCTATACAATGAAAAAAACAGCATGATTAAAAGGTACTAATAAGTACAGGTTAGCTAAAAATGACAAAAAAGACCAACATTCTTCAGAAAACTATTAAAATTGACGAATGATGAAGTATGGGAAGAGCATTCATCACACATGCTCAGTTTCCATGCTACACATAATACATACTAGACAGCTCACTGATTGGTCGGCAGAAGCGTCCATCATTTGGAATAGTGTTGATGCAGCTACATGAGGCATTGGTAATGTCATCACAAGCCCCATATACTGTGCACTTTTCACACGGCCAGAAATACTGATCCTCACACCTGCACTGATATTCAGTACCATTCAAACTGCACACTGTGGAAGACAAAATCATGACAAGGTTTCTTTTGTTGCTAAATATTTTAACTTATTCTCGCTACATATCTGTAACAATAGGTAAAGACATTCTCTAAAATGCTCTATATGACATTATTGACTGTACAATTGGCTCAAGCGATAAACTGCTATAACAAATGTGTTAAACAATAACACATTTTGACTGTGAGATTCAGCAGACAGAGAAAAATCAGTTACCTGTAGTGATGTTCATTTCAGTGATATTGATGTTACTATCTATTAAGGGAAAACTGGACGTCCGCAAAAGGTTCTTCAGTAGTATCAGGACTGTTATGTCTACTGCATCAATCTCAATCTCAATCAGATATTCAGCTGAGGGAAAGGTGAAAAGAAGTTCTGCATAAATGTACTGTAATTTTGTCGTCTAAATTGCAAAGAGAAGGAACACAGGCGAAAATTTCCACATATTCTTGCAGTTCCTGGAGTGGGTTTGTTTTACCTGTGGGTGTTACAGCTGGACACGTAGAGTTATCTATGAAGTAAAAACAACAGAATGATTAAAAGATTCTAATAAATACTTTTTATTTAGCTTACTCTCACTTAGAGAAATTTATGATAAGGAACATATCTTCAAATGTGTTTAATGCAATACAGTGCTAAATATCTAGAGAATTTGATTTCTTTTTGACATTCATTATTAGTGGGCCTTATTTTTAAATTTGGTCAGTTTTTATTTTTGTGTTCAACAATGATGAAGTATTGGAAAAGCATTCATCACACATGCTCAGTTTCCATGTTAGATATCATACATACTAGACAGCTCACTGATTGGTTGGCAGAAGCGGCCATCATTTGGAATAGCGTTGATGCAGCTACATGAGGCATTGGTGATGTCATCACAAGCCCCATATACTGTGCACTTTTCACACGGCCAGAAATACTGATCCTCACACCTGCACTGATATTCAGTACCATTCAAACTGCACACTGTGGAAGACAAAATCATGACAAGGGTTCTTTTGTTGCTAAATATTTTAACTTATTCTCGCTACATATCTGTTACAATAGGTAAAGACATTCTCTAAAATGCTCTGTATGACTTTATTGACTGTACAATTGGCTCACGTGATAAACTGCTATAACACACGTATTAAACAATAACACATTTTGACTGTGAGATTCAGCAGACAGAGAAAAATCAGTTACCTGTAGTGATGTTCATTTCAGTGATATTGATGTTACTATCTATTAAGGGAAAATTGGATGTCTGCAAAAGGCTCCTTAAGAGATTGAGGACTGTTATGTCTACTGCATCAATCTCAATCTCAATCAGATATTCAGCTGAGGGAAAGGTGAAAAGAAGTTCGGCATGAATATACACTAACATGGTACTCAAAATTTCAAAATAAAGGAAGACAGGTGAGATTTTGCACATATTCTTTTAGTTACTGGAGTGTGTTTGTTTTACCTGTGGAGGGTACAGCTGGACATGTAGAGTTATCTATACAATGAAAAAAACAGCATGATTAAAAGGTACTAATAAGTACAGGTTAGCTAAAAATGACAAAAAAGACCGACATTCTTCAGAAAACTATTAAAATTGACGAATGATGAAGTATGGGAAGAGCATTCATCACACATGCTCAGTTTCCATGTTACACGTAATACATACTAGACAGCTCACTGATTGGTTGGCAGAAGCGTCCATCATTTGGAATAGCGTTGATGCAGCTACATGAGGCATTGGTGATGTCATCACAAGCCCCATATACTGTGCACTTTTCACACGGCCAGAAATACTGATCCTCACACCTGCACTGATATTCAGTACCATTCAAACTGCACACTGTGGAAGACAAAATCATGACAAGGTTTCTTTTGTTGCTAAATATTTTAACTTATTCTCGCTACATATCTGTTACAATAGGTAAAGACATTCTCTAAAATGCTCTATATGACTTTATTGACTGTACAGTTGGCTCACGTGATAAACTGCTATAACACACGTATTAAACAATAACACATTTTGACTGTGAGATTCAGCAGACAGAGAAAAATCAGTTACCTGTAGTGATGTTCATTTCAGTGATATTGATGTTACTATCTATTAAGGGAAAATTGGATGTCTGCAAAAGGCTCCTTAAGAGATTGAGGACTGTTATGTCTACTGCATCAATCTCAATCTCAATCAGATATTCAGCTGAGGGAAAGGTGAAAAGAAGTTCGGCATGAATATACACTAACATGGTACTCAAAATTTCAAAATAAAGGAAGACAGGTGAGATTTTGCACATATTCTTTTAGTTACTGGAGTGTGTTTGTTTTACCTGTGGAGGGTACAGCTGGACATGTAGAGTTATCTATACAATGAAAAAAACAGCATGATTAAAAGGTACTAATAAGTACAGGTTAGCTAAAAATGACAAAAAAGACCGACATTCTTCAGAAAACTATTAAAATTGACGAATGATGAAGTATGGGAAGAGCATTCATCACACATGCTCAGTTTCCATGTTACACGTAATACATACTAGACAGCTCACTGATTGGTTGGCAGAAGCGTCCATCATTTGGAATAGCGTTGATGCAGCTACATGAGGCATTGGTGATGTCATCACAAGCCCCATATACTGTGCACTTTTCACACGGCCAGAAATACTGATCCTCACACCTGCACTGATATTCAGTACCATTCAAACTGCACACTGTGGAAGACAAAATCATGACAAGGTTTCTTTTGTTGCTAAATATTTTAACTTATTCTCGCTACATATCTGTTACAATAGGTAAAGACATTCTCTAAAATGCTCTATATGACTTTATTGACTGTACAGTTGGCTCACGTGATAAACTGCTATAACACACGTATTAAACAATAACACATTTTGACTGTGAGATTCAGCAGACAGAGAAAAATCAGTTACCTGTAGTGATGTTCATTTCAGTGATATTGATGTTACTATCTATTAAGGGAAAATTGGATGTCTGCAAAAGGCTCCTTAAGAGATTGAGGACTGTTATGTCTACTGCATCAATCTCAATCTCAATCAGATATTCAGCTGAGGGAAAGGTGAAAAGAAGTTCGGCATGAATATACACTAACATGGTACTCAAAATTGCAAAATACAGGAAGACAGGTGAGATTTTGCACATATTCTTTTAGTTACTGGAGTGTGTTTGTTTTACCTGTGGAGGGTACAGCTGGACATGTAGCGTTATCTATACAATGAAAAAAACAGCATGATTAAAAGGTACTAATAAGTACAGGTTAGCTAAAAATGACAAAAAAGACCGACATTCTTCAGAAAACTATTAAAATTGACGAATGATGAAGTATGGGAAGAGCATTGATCACACATGCTCAGTTTCCACGTTACACATAATACATACTAGACAGCTCACTGATTGGTCGGCAGAAGCGTCCATCATTTGGAATAGCGTTGATGCAGCTACATGAGGCATTGGTGATGTCATCACAAGCCCCATATACTGTGCACTTTTCACACGGCCAGAAATACTGATCCTCACACCTGCACTGATATTCAGTACCATTCAAACTGCACACTGTGGAAGACAAAATCATGACAAGGTTTCTTTTGTTGCTAAATATTTTAACTTATTCTCGCTACATATCTGTTACAATAGGTAAAGACATTCTCTAAAATGCTCTATATGACTTTATTGACTGTACAGTTGGCTGACGTGATAAACTGCTATAACACACGTATTAAACAATAACACATTTTGACTGTGAGATTCAGCAGACAGAGAAAAATCAGTTACCTGTAGTGATGTTCATTTCAGTGATATTGATGTTACTATCTATTAAGGGAAAACTGGATGTCTGCAAAAGGTTCTTGAGTAGTATCAGGACTGTTATGTCTACTGCATCAATCTCAATCTCAATCAGATATTCAGCTGAGGGAAGGGTGAAAAGAAGTTCTGCATAAATGTACTATAATTTTGTCGTCTAAATTGCAAAGAGAAGGAACACAGGCGAAAATTTCCACATGTTCTTGCAGTTCCTGGAGTGGGTTTGTTTTACCTGTGGGTGTTACAGCTGGACACGTAGAGTTATCTATGAAGTAAAAACAACAGAATGATTAAAAGATTCTAATAAATACTTTTTATTTAGCTTACTCTCACTTAGAGAAATTTATGATAAGGAACAAATCTTCAAATGTGGTTAATGCAATAGAGTGCAAAATATCTAGAGAATCTGATCTCTTTTTGACATTCATTGTTAGTGGGCCTTATTTTTAAATTTGGTCAGTTTTTATTTTTGTGTTCAACAATGATGAAGTATGGGAAGAGCATTCATCACACATGCTCAGTTTCCATGTTACACGTAATACATACTAGACAGCTGACTGATTGGTCGGCAGAAGCGTCCATCATTTGGAATAGCGTTGATGCAGCTACATGAGGCATTGGTAATGTCATCACAAGCCCCATATACTGTGCACTTTTCACACGGCCAGAAATACTGATCCTCACACCTGCACTGATATTCAGTGCCATTCAAACTGCACACTGTGGAAGACAAAATCATGACACTGTTTCTTTTGTTGCAAAATATTTTAACTTATTCTCGCTACATATCTGTTACAATAGGTAAAGACATTCTCTAAAATGCTCTATATGACTTTATTGACTGTAAAGTTGGCTCACGTGATAAACTGCTATAACACACGTATTAAACAATAACACATTTTGACTGTGAGATTCAGCAGACAGAGAAAAATCAGTTACCTGTAGTGATGTTCATTTCAGTGATATTGATGTTACTATCTATTAAGGGAAAATTGGATGTCTGCAAAAGGCTCCTTAAGATATTGAGGACTGTTATGTCTACTGCGTCAATCTCAATCTCAATCAGATATTCAGCTGAGGGAAAGGTGAAAAGAAGTTCTGCATAAATGTACTATAATTTTGTCGTCTAAATTGCAAAGAGAAGGAACACAGGCGAAAATTTCCACATATTCTTGCAGTTCCTGGAGTGGGTTTGTTTTACCTGTGGGTGTTACAGCTGGACACGTAGAGTTATCTATGAAGTAAAAACAACAGAATGATTAAAAGATTCTAATAAATACTTTTTATTTAGCTTACTCTCACTTAGAGAAATTTATGATAAGGAACATATCTTCAAATGTGTTTAATGCAATACAGTGCTAAATATCTAGAGAATTTGATTTCTTTTTGACATTCATTATTAGTTGGCCTTATTTTTAAATTTGGTCAGTTTTTATTTTTTTGTTCAACAATGATGAAGTATGGGAAGAGCATTCATCACACATGCTCAGTTTCCATGTTACATATCATACATACTAGACAGCTCACTGATTGGTCGGCAGAAGCGTCCATCATTTGGAATAGCGTTGATGCAGCTACATGAGGCATTGGTAATGTCATCACAAGCCCCATATACTGTGCACTTTTCACACGGCCAGAAATACTGATCCTCACACCTGCACTGATATTCAGTGCCATTCAAACTGCACACTGTGGAAGACAAAATCATGACACTGTTTCTTTTGTTGCAAAATATTTTAACTTATTCTCGCTACATATCTGTTACAATAGGTAAAGACATTCTCTAAAATGCTCTATATGACTTTATTGACTGTAAAGTTGGCTCACGTGATAAACTGCTATAACACACGTATTAAACAATAACACATTTTGACTGTGAGATTCAGCAGACAGAGAAAAATCAGTTACCTGTAGTGATGTTCATTTCAGTGATATTGATGTTACTATCTATTAAGGGAAAATTGGATGTCTGCAAAAGGCTCCTTAAGATATTGAGGACTGTTATGTCTACTGCGTCAATCTCAATCTCAATCAGATATTCAGCTGAGGGAAAGGTGAAAAGAAGTTCTGCATAAATGTACTATAATTTTGTCGTCTAAATTGCAAAGAGAAGGAACACAGGCGAAAATTTCCACATATTCTTGCAGTTCCTGGAGTGGGTTTGTTTTACCTGTGGGTGTTACAGCTGGACACGTAGAGTTATCTATGAAGTAAAAACAACAGAATGATTAAAAGATTCTAATAAATACTTTTTATTTAGCTTACTCTCACTTAGAGAAATTTATGATAAGGAACATATCTTCAAATGTGTTTAATGCAATACAGTGCTAAATATCTAGAGAATTTGATTTCTTTTTGACATTCATTATTAGTTGGCCTTATTTTTAAATTTGGTCAGTTTTTATTTTTTTGTTCAACAATGATGAAGTATGGGAAGAGCATTCATCACACATGCTCAGTTTCCATGTTACATATCATACATACTAGACAGCTCACTGATTGGTCGGCAGAAGCGTCCATCATTTGGAATAGCGTTGATGCAGCTACATGAGGCATTGGTAATGTCATCACAAGCCCCATATACTGTGCACTTTTCACACGGCCAGAAATACTGATCCTCACACCTGCACTGATATTCAGTGCCATTCAAACTGCACACTGTGGAAGACAAAATCATGACACTGTTTCTTTTGTTGCAAAATATTTTAACTTATTCTCGCTACATATCTGTTACAATAGGTAAAGACATTCTCTAAAATGCTCTATATGACTTTATTGACTGTAAAGTTGGCTCACGTGATAAACTGCTATAACACACGTATTAAACAATAACACATTTTGACTGTGAGATTCAGCAGACAGAGAAAAATCAGTTACCTGTAGTGATGTTCATTTCAGTGATATTGATGTTACTATCTATTAAGGGAAAATTGGATGTCTGCAAAAGGCTCCTTAAGAGTTTCAGGACTGTTATGTCTACTGCGTCAATCTCAATCTCAATCAGATATTCAGCTGAGGGAAAGGTGAAAAGAAGTTCTGCATAAATGTACTATAATTTTGTCGTCTAAATTGCAAAGAGAAGGAACACAGGCGAAAATTTCCACATATTCTTGCAGTTCCTGGAGTGGGTTTGTTTTACCTGTGGGTGTTACAGCTGGACACGTAGAGTTATCTATGAAGTAAAAACAACAGAATGATTAAAAGATTCTAATAAATACTTTTTATTTAGCTTACTCTCACTTAGAGAAATTTATGATAAGGAACATATCTTCAAATGTGTTTAATGCAATACAGTGCTAAATATCTAGAGAATTTGATTTCTTTTTGACATTCATTATTAGTTGGCCTTATTTTTAAATTTGGTCAGTTTTTATTTTTTTGTTCAACAATGATGAAGTATGGGAAGAGCATTCATCACACATGCTCAGTTTCCATGTTACATATCATACATACTAGACAGCTCACTGATTGGTCGGCAGAAGCGTCCATCATTTGGAATAGCGTTGATGCAGCTACATGAGGCATTGGTAATGTCATCACAAGCCCCATATACTGTGCACTTTTCACACGGCCAGAAATACTGATCCTCACACCTGCACTGATATTCAGTGCCATTCAAACTGCACACTGTGGAAGACAAAATCATGACACTGTTTCTTTTGTTGCAAAATATTTTAACTTATTCTCGCTACATATCTGTTACAATAGGTAAAGACATTCTCTAAAATGCTCTATATGACTTTATTGACTGTAAAGTTGGCTCACGTGATAAACTGCTATAACACACGTATTAAACAATAACACATTTTGACTGTGAGATTCAGCAGACAGAGAAAAATCAGTTACCTGTAGTGATGTTCATTTCAGTGATATTGATGTTACTATCTATTAAGGGAAAATTGGATGTCTGCAAAAGGCTCCTTAAGAGATTGAGGACTGTTATGTCTACTGCGTCAATCTCAATCTCAATCAGATATTCAGCTGAGGGAAAGGTGAAAAGAAGTTCGGCATGAATATACACTAACATTGTACTCAAAATTTCAAAATAAAGGAAGACAGGTGAGATTTTGCACATATTCTTTTAGTTACTGGAGTGTGTTTGTTTTACCTGTGGAGGGTACAGCTGGACATGTAGAGTTATCTATACAATGAAAAAAACAGCATGATTAAAAGGTACTAATAAGTACAGGTTAGCTAAAAATGACGAAAAAGACCGACATTCTTCAGAAAACTATTAAAATTGACGAATGATGAAGTATGGGAAGAGCATTCATCACACATGCTCAGTTTCCATGTTACACGTAATACATACTAGACAGCTCACTGATTGGTCGGCAGAAGCGTCCATCATTTGGAATAGCGTTGATGCAGCTACATGAGGCATTGGTGATGTCATCACAAGCCCCATATACTGTGCACTTTTCACACGGCCAGAAATACTGATCCTCACACCTGCACTGATATTCAGTACCATTCAAACTGCACACTGTGGAAGACAAAATCATGACAAGGTTTCTTTTGTTGCTAAATATTTTAACTTATTCTCGCTACATATCAGTTACAATAGGTAAAGACATTCTCTAAAATGCTCTATATGACTTTATTGACTGTACAATTGGCTCAAGCAATAAACTGCTATAACAAATGTGTTAAACAATAACACATTTTGACTGTGAGATTCAGCAGACAGAGAAAAATCAGTTACCTGTAGTGATGTTCATTTCAGTGATATTGATGTTACTATCTATTAAGGGAAAACTGGACGTCCGCAAAAGGTTCTTGAGTAGTATCAGGACTGTTATGTCTACTGCATCAATCTCAATCTCAGTCAGATATTCAGCTGAGGGAAAGGTGAAAAGAAGTTCTGCATAAATGTACTATAATTTTGTCGTCTAAATTGCAAAGAGAAGGAACACAGGCGAAAATTTCCACATGTTCTTGCAGTTCCTGGAGTGGGTTTGTTTTACCTGTGGGTGTTACAGCTGGACACGTAGAGTTATCTATGAAGTAAAAACAACAGAATGATTAAAAGATTCTAATAAATACTTTTTATTTAGCTTACTCTCACTTAGAGAAATTTATGATAAGGAACATATCTTCAAACGTGTTTAATGCAACACAGAGATAAAAATCTAGAGACTTTTATGTCTTTTCGACATTCATTATTAGTGGGCCTTATTTTTAAATTTGGTCAGTTTTTATTTTTGTGTTCAACAATGATGAAGTATTGGAAGAGCATTCATCACACATGCTCAATTTCCATGTTACACATAATACATACTAGACAGCTCACTGATTGGTCGGCAGAAGCGTCCATCATTTGGAATAGCGTTGATGCAGCTACATGAGGCATTGGTGATGTCATCACAAGCCCCATATACTGTGCACTTTTCACACGGCCAGAAATACTGATCCTCACACCTGCACTGATATTCAGTACCATTCAAACTGCACACTGTGGAAGACAAAATCATGACAAGGTTTCTTTTGTTGCTAAATATTTTAACTTATTCTCGCTACATATCTGTTACAATAGGTAAAGACATTCTCTAAAATGCTCTATATGACTTTATTGACTGTACAGTTGGCTCACGTGATAAACTGCTATAACACACGTATTAAACAATAACACATTTTGACTGTGAGATTCAGCAGACAGAGAAAAATCAGTTACCTGTAGTGATGTTCATTTCAGTGATATTGATGTTACTATCTATTAAGGGAAAATTGGATGTCTGCAAAAGGCTCCTTAAGATATTGAGGACTGTTATGTCTACTGCGTCAATCTCAATCTCAATCAGATATTCAGCTGAGGGAAAGGTGAAAAGAAGTTCTGCATAAATGTACTATAATTTTGTCGTCTAAATTGCAAAGAGAAGGAACACAGGCGAAAATTTCCACATATTCTTGCAGTTCCTGGAGTGGGTTTGTTTTACCTGTGGGTGTTACAGCTGGACACGTAGAGTTATCTATGAAGTAAAAACAACAGAATGATTAAAAGATTCTAATAAATACTTTTTATTTAGCTTACTCTCACTTAGAGAAATTTATGATAAGGAACATATCTTCAAATGTGTTTAATGCAATACAGTGCTAAATATCTAGAGAATTTGATTTCTTTTTGACATTCATTATTAGTGGGCCTTATTTTTAAATTTGGTCAGTTTTTATTTTTTTGTTCAACAATGATGAAGTATGGGAAGAGCATTCATCACACATGCTCAGTTTCCATGTTACATATCATACATACTAGACAGCTCACTGATTGGTCGGCAGAAGCGTCCATCATTTGGAATAGCGTTGATGCAGCTACATGAGGCATTGGTAATGTCATCACAAGCCCCATATACTGTGCACTTTTCACACGGCCAGAAATACTGATCCTCACACCTGCACTGATATTCAGTGCCATTCAAACTGCACACTGTGGAAGACAAAATCATGACACTGTTTCTTTTGTTGCAAAATATTTTAACTTATTCTCGCTACATATCTGTTACAATAGGTAAAGACATTCTCTAAAATGCTCTATATGACTTTATTGACTGTAAAGTTGGCTCACGTGATAAACTGCTATAACACACGTATTAAACAATAACACATTTTGACTGTGAGATTCAGCAGACAGAGAAAAATCAGTTACCTGTAGTGATGTTCATTTCAGTGATATTGATGTTACTATCTATTAAGGGAAAATTGGATGTCTGCAAAAGGCTCCTTAAGATATTGAGGACTGTTATGTCTACTGCGTCAATCTCATTCTCAATCAGATATTCAGCTGAGGGAAAGGTGAAAAGAAGTTCTGCATAAATGTACTATAATTTTGTCGTCTAAATTGCAAAGAGAAGGAACACAGGCGAAAATTTCCACATATTCTTGCAGTTCCTGGAGTGGGTTTGTTTTACCTGTGGGTGTTACAGCTGGACACGTAGAGTTATCTATGAAGTAAAAACAACAGAATGATTAAAAGATTCTAATAAATACTTTTTATTTAGCTTACTCTCACTTAGAGAAATTTATGATAAGGAACATATCTTCAAATGTGTTTAATGCAATACAGTGCTAAATATCTAGAGAATTTGATTTCTTTTTGACATTCATTATTAGTTGGCCTTATTTTTAAATTTGGTCAGTTTTTATTTTTTTGTTCAACAATGATGAAGTATGGGAAGAGCATTCATCACACATGCTCAGTTTCCATGTTACATATCATACATACTAGACAGCTCACTGATTGGTCGGCAGAAGCGTCCATCATTTGGAATAGCGTTGATGCAGCTACATGAGGCATTGGTAATGTCATCACAAGCCCCATATACTGTGCACTTTTCACACGGCCAGAAATACTGATCCTCACACCTGCACTGATATTCAGTGCCATTCAAACTGCACACTGTGGAAGACAAAATCATGACACTGTTTCTTTTGTTGCAAAATATTTTAACTTATTCTCGCTACATATCTGTTACAATAGGTAAAGACATTCTCTAAAATGCTCTATATGACTTTATTGACTGTAAAGTTGGCTCACGTGATAAACTGCTATAACACACGTATTAAACAATAACACATTTTGACTGTGAGATTCAGCAGACAGAGAAAAATCAGTTACCTGTAGTGATGTTCATTTCAGTGATATTGATGTTACTATCTATTAAGGGAAAATTGGATGTCTGCAAAAGGCTCCTTAAGAGTTTCAGGACTGTTATGTCTACTGCGTCAATCTCAATCTCAATCAGATATTCAGCTGAGGGAAAGGTGAAAAGAAGTTCGGCATGAATATACACTAACATTGTACTCAAAATTTCAAAATAAAGGAAGACAGGTGAGATTTTGCACATATTCTTTTAGTTACTGGAGTGTGTTTGTTTTACCTGTGGAGGGTACAGCTGGACATGTAGAGTTATCTATACAATGAAAAAAACAGCATGATTAAAAGGTACTAATAAGTACAGGTTAGCTAAAAATGACAAAAAAGACCGACATTCTTCAGAAAACTATTAAAATTGACGAATGATGAAGTATGGGAAGAGCATTGATCACACATGCTCAGTTTCCATGTTACACGTAATACATACTAGACAGCTCACTGATTGGTTGGCAGAAGCGTCCATCATTTGGAATAGCGTTGATGCAGCTACATGAGGCATTGGTGATGTCATCACAAGCCCCATATACTGTGCACTTTTCACACGGCCAGAAATACTGATCCTCACACCTGCACTGATATTCAGTACCATTCAAACTGCACACTGTGGAAGACAAAATCATGACAAGGTTTCTTTTGTTGCTAAATATTTTAACTTATTCTCGCTACATATCTGTTACAATAGGTAAAGACATTCTCTAAAATGCTCTATATGACTTTATTGACTGTACAGTTGGCTGACGTGATAAACTGCTATAACACACGTATTAAACAATAACACATTTTGACTGTGAGATTCAGCAGACAGAGAAAAATCAGTTACCTGTAGTGATGTTCATTTCAGTGATATTGATGTTACTATCTATTAAGGGAAAATTGGATGTCTGCAAAAGGCTCCTTAAGATATTGAGGACTGTTATGTCTACTGCGTCAATCTCAATCTCAATCAGATATTCAGCTGAGGGAAAGGTGAAAAGAAGTTCTGCATAAATGTACTATAATTTTGTCGTCTAAATTGCAAAGAGAAGGAACACAGGCGAAAATTTCCACATATTCTTGCAGTTCCTGGAGTGGGTTTGTTTTACCTGTGGGTGTTACAGCTGGACACGTAGAGTTATCTATGAAGTAAAAACAACAGAATGATTAAAAGATTCTAATAAATACTTTTTATTTAGCTTACTCTCACTTAGAGAAATTTATGATAAGGAACATATCTTCAAATGTGTTTAATGCAATACAGTGCTAAATATCTAGAGAATTTGATTTCTTTTTGACATTCATTATTAGTGGGCCTTATTTTTTAATTTGGTCAGTTTTTATTTTTGTGTTCAACAATGATGAAGTATGGGAAGAGCATTCATCACACATGCTCAGTTTCCATGTTACATATCATACATACTAGACAGCTCACTGATTGGTCGGCAGAAGCGTCCATCATTTGGAATAGCGTTGATGCAGCTACATGAGGCATTGGTAATGTCATCACAAGCCCCATATACTGTGCACTTTTCACACGGCCAGAAATACTGATCCTCACACCTGCACTGATATTCAGTACCATTCAAACTGCACACTGTGGAAGACAAAATCATGACAAGGTTTCTTTTGTTGCAAAATATTTTAACTTATTCTCGCTACATATCTGTTACAATAGGTAAAGACATTCTCTAAAATGCTCTATATGACTTTATTGACTGTACAGTTGGCTCACGTGATAAACTGCTATAACACACGTATTAAACAATAACACATTTTGACTGTGAGATTCAGCAGACAGAGAAAAATCAGTTACCTGTAGTGATGTTCATTTCAGTGATATTGATGTTACTATCTATTAAGGGAAAATTGGATGTCTGCAAAAGGCTCCTTAAGAGTATCAGGACTGTTATGTCTACTGCGTCAATCTCAATCTCAATCAGATATTCAGCTGAGGGAAAGGTGAAAAGAAGTTCGGCATGAATATACACTAACATTGTACTCAAAATTTCAAAATAAAGGAAGACAGGTGAGATTTTGCACATATTCTTTTAGTTACTGGAGTGTGTTTGTTTTACCTGTGGAGGGTACAGCTGGACATGTAGAGTTATCTATACAATGAAAAAAACAGCATGATTAAAAGGTACTAATAAGTACAGGTTAGCTAAAAATGACAAAAAAGACCGACATTCCTGAGAAAACTATTAAAATTGACGAATGATGAAGTATGGGAAGAGCATTCATCACACATGCTCAGTTTCCATGCTACACGTAATACATACTAGACAGCTCACTGATTGGTTGGCAGAAGCGTCCATCATTTGGAATAGCGTTGATGCAGCTACATGAGGCATTGGTGATGTCATCACAAGCCCCATATACTGTGCACTTTTCACACGGCCAGAAATACTGATCCTCACACCTGCACTGATATTCAGTACCATTCAAACTGCACACTGTGGAAGACAAAATCATGACAAGGTTTCTTTTGTTGCTAAATATTTTAACTTATTCTCGCTACATATCAGTTACAATAGGTAAAGACATTCTCTAAAATGCTCTATATGACTTTATTGACTGTACAATTGGCTCAAGCGATAAACTGCTATAACAAATGTGTTAAACAATAACACATTTTGACTGTGAGATTCAGCAGACAAAGAAAAATCAGTTACCTGTAGTGATGTTCATTTCAGTGATATTGATGTTACTATCTATTAAGGGAAAATTGGATGTCTGCAAAAGGCTCCTTAAGAGTTTCAGGACTGTTATGTCTACTGCGTCAATCTCAATCTCAATCAGATATTCAGCTGAGGGAAAGGTGAAAAGAAGTTCGGCATGAATATACACTAACATTGTACTCAAAATTTCAAAATACAGGAAGACAGGTGAGATTTTGCACATATTCTTTTAGTTACTGGAGTGTGTTTGTTTTACCTGTGGAGGGTACAGCTGGACATGTAGAGTTATCTATACAATGAAAAAAACAGCATGATTAAAAGGTACTAATAAGTACAGGTTAGCTAAAAATGACAAAAAAGACCGACATTCTTCAGAAAACTATTAAAATTGACGAATGATGAAGTATGGGAAGAGCATTCATCACACATGCTCAGTTTCCATGCTACATATCATACATACTAGACAGCTCACTGATTGGTCGGCAGAAGCGTCCATCATTTGGAATAGCGTTGATGAAGCTACATGAGGCATTGGTGATGTCATCACAAGCCCCATATACTGTGCACTTTTCACACGGCCAGAAATACTGATCCTCACACCTGCACTGATATTCAGTACCATTCAAACTGCACACTGTGGAAGACAAAATCATGACAAGGTTTCTTTTGTTGCAAAATATTTTAACTTATTCTCGCTACATATCTGTTACAATAGGTAAAGACATTCTCTAAAATGCTCTATATGACTTTATTGACTGTACAGTTGGCTGACGTGATAAACTGCTATAACACACGTATTAAACAATAACACATTTTGACTGTGAGATTCAGCAGACAGAGAAAAATCAGTTACCTGTAGTGATGTTCATTTCAGTGATATTGATGTTACTATCTATTAAGGGAAAATTGGATGTCTGCAAAAGGCTCCTTAAGATATTGAGGACTGTTATGTCCACTGCGTCAATCTCAATCTCAATCAGATATTCAGCTGAGGGAAAGGTGAAATGAAGTTCGGCATGAATATACACTAACATTGTACTCAAAATTTCAAAATAAAGGAAGACAGGTGAGATTTTGCACATATTCTTTTAGTTACTGGAGTGTGTTTGTTTTACCTGTGGAGGGTACAGCTGGACATGTAGAGTTATCTATACAATGAAAAAAACAGCATGATTAAAAGGTACTAATAAGTACAGGTTAGCTAAAAATGACAAAAAAGACCGACATTCCTGAGAAAACTATTAAAATTGACGAATGATGAAGTATGGGAAGAGCATTCATCACACATGCTCAGTTTCCATGCTACACGTAATACATACTAGACAGCTCACTGATTGGTTGGCAGAAGCGTCCATCATTTGGAATAGCGTTGATGCAGCTACATGAGGCATTGGTGATGTCATCACAAGCCCCATATACTGTGCACTTTTCACACGGCCAGAAATACTGATCCTCACACCTGAACTGATATTCAGTACCATTCAAACTGCACACTGTGGAAGACAAAATCATGACAAGGTTTCTTTTGTTGCAAAATATTTTAACTTATTCTCGCTACATATCTGTTACAATAGGTAAAGACATTCTCTAAAATGCTCTATATGACTTTATTGACTGTACAATTGGCTCAAGCGATAAACTGCTATAACAAATGTGTTAAACAATAACACATTTTGACTGTGAGATTCAGCAGACAGAGAAAAATCAGTTACCTGTAGTGATGTTCATTTCAGTGATATTGATGTTACTATCTATTAAGGGAAAATTGGATGTCTGCAAAAGGCTCCTTAAGAGTATCAGGACTGTTATGTCTACTGCGTCAATCTCAATCTCAATCAGATATTCAGCTGAGGGAAAGGTGAAAAGAAGTTCGGCATGAATATACACTAACATTGTACTCAAAATTTCAAAATAAAGCAAGACAGGTGAGATTTTGCACATATTCTTTTAATTACTGGAGTGTGTTTGTTTTACCTGTGGAGGGTACAGCTGGACATGTAGAGTTATCTATACAATGAAAAAAACAGCATGATTAAAAGGTACTAATAAGTACAGGTTAGCTAAAAATGACAAAAAAGACCGACATTCTTCAGAAAACTATTAAAATTGACGAATGATGAAGTATGGGAAGAGCATTGATCACACATGCTCAGTTTCCACGTTACACGTAATACATACTAGACAGCTCACTGATTGGTTGGCAGAAGCGTCCATCATTTGGAATAGCGTTGATGCAGCTACATGAGGCATTGGTGATGTCATCACAAGCCCCATATACTGTGCACTTTTCACACGGCCAGAAATACTGATCCTCACACCTGCACTGAT
Source organism: Pangasianodon hypophthalmus (assembly GCF_027358585.1). Taxonomy (NCBI): domain Eukaryota; kingdom Metazoa; phylum Chordata; class Actinopteri; order Siluriformes; family Pangasiidae; genus Pangasianodon; species Pangasianodon hypophthalmus. Next base: position 19,673,162 of record NC_069726.1, on the reverse strand, counting down.
ATTCAGTACCATTCAAACTGCACACTGTGGAAGACAAAATCATGACAAGGTTTCTTTTGTTGCTAAATATTTTAACTTATTCTCGCTACATATCTGTTACAATAGGTAAAGACATTCTCTAAAATGCTCTATATGACTTTATTGACTGTACAGTTGGCTGACGTGATAAACTGCTATAACACACGTATTAAACAATAACACATTTTGACTGTGAGATTCAGCAGACAGAGAAAAATCAGTTACCTGTAGTGATGTTCATTTCAGTGATATTGATGTTACTATCTATTAAGGGAAAATTGGATGTCTGCAAAAGGCTCCTTAAGATATTGAGGACTGTTATGTCTACTGCGTCAATCTCAATCTCAATCAGATATTCAGCTGAGGGAAAGGTGAAAAGAAGTTCTGCATAAATGTACTATAATTTTGTCGTCTAAATTGCAAAGAGAAGGAACACAGGCGAAAATTTCCACATATTCTTGCAGTTCCTGGAGTGGGTTTGTTTTACCTGTGGGTGTTACAGCTGGACACGTAGAGTTATCTATGAAGTAAAAACAACAGAATGATTAAAAGATTCTAATAAATACTTTTTATTTAGCTTACTCTCACTTAGAGAAATTTATGATAAGGAACATATCTTCAAATGTGTTTAATGCAATACAGTGCTAAATATCTAGAGAATTTGATTTCTTTTTGACATTCATTATTAGTGGGCCTTATTTTTAAATTTGGTCAGTTTTTATTTTTGTGTTTAACAATGATGAAGTATGGGAAGAGCATTCATCACACATGCTCAGTTTCCATGTTACATATCATACATACTAGACAGCTCACTGATTGGTCGGCAGAAGCGTCCATCATTTGGAATAGTGTTGATGCAGCTACATGAGGCATTGGTAATGTCATCACAAGCCCCATATACTGTGCACTTTTCACACGGCCAGAAATACTGATCCTCACACCTGCACTGATATTCAGTACCATTCAAACTGCACACTGTGGAAGACAAAATCATGACAAGGTTTCTTTTGTTGCTAAATATTTTAACTTATTCTCGCTACATATCTGTTACAATAGGTAAAGACATTCTCTAAAATGCTCTATATGACTTTATTGACTGTACAATTGGCTCACGTGATAAACTGCTATAACACACGTATTAAACAATAACACATTTTGACTGTGAGATTCAGCAGACAGAGAAAAATCAGTTACCGGTAGTGATGTTCATTTCAGTGATATTGATGTTACTATCTATTAAGGGAAAATTGGATGTCTGCAAAAGGCTCCTTAAGAGTATCAGGACTGTTATGTCTACTGCGTCAATCTCAATCTCAATCAGATATTCAGCTGAGGGAAAGGTGAAAAGAAGTTCGGCATGAATATACACTAACATTGTACTCAAAATTTCAAAATAAAGGAAGACAGGTGAGATTTTGCACATATTCTTTTAGTTACTGGAGTGTGTTTGTTTTACCGGTGGAGGGTACAGCTGGACATGTAGAGTTATCTATACAATGAAAAAAACAGCATGATTAAAAGGTACTAATAAGTACAGGTTAGCTAAAAATGACAAAAAAGACCGACATTCTTCAGAAAACTATTAAAATTGACGAATGATGAAGTATGGGAAGAGCATTCATCACACATGCTCAGTTTCCATGCTACACATTATACATACTAGACAGCTCACTGATTGGTCGGCAGAAGCGTCCATCATTTGGAATAGCGTTGATGCAGCTACATGAGGCATTGGTGATGTCATCACAAGCCCCATATACTGTGCACTTTTCACACGGCCAGAAATACTGATCCTCACACCTGCACTGATATTCAGTACCATTCAAACTGCACACTGTGGAAGACAAAATCATGACAAGGTTTCTTTTGTTGCTAAATATTTTAACTTATTCTCGCTACATATCTGTTACAATAGGTAAAGACATTCTCTAAAATGCTCTGTATGACTTTATTGACTGTACAATTGGCTCAAGCGATAAACTGCTATAACAAATGTGTTAAACAATAACACATTTTGACTGTGAGATTCAGCAGACAGAGAAAAATCAGTTACCTGTAGTGATGTTCATTTCAGTGATATTGATGTTACTATCTATTAAGGGAAAACTGGATGTCTGCAAAAGGTTCTTGAGTAGTATCAGGACTGTTATGTCTACTGCATCAATCTCAATCTCAATCAGATATTCAGCTGAGGGAAGGGTGAAAAGAAGTTCTGCATAAATGTACTATAATTTTGTCGTCTAAATTGCAAAGAGAAGGAACACAGGCGAAAATTTCCACATGTTCTTGCAGTTCCTGGAGTGGGTTTGTTTTACCTGTGGGTGTTACAGCTGGACACGTAGAGTTATCTATGAAGTAAAAACAACAGAATGATTAAAAGATTCTAATAAATACTTTTTATTTAGCTTACTCTCACTTAGAGAAATTTATGATAAGGAACAAATCTTCAAATGTGGTTAATGCAATACAGTGCTAAATATCTAGAGAATCTGATCTCTTTTTGACATTCATTGTTAGTGGGCCTTATTTTTAAATTTGGTGAGTTTTTATTTTTGTGTTCAACAATGATGAAGTATGGGAAGAGCATTCATCACACATGCTCAGTTTCCATGTTACACGTAATACATACTAGACAGCTCACTGATTGGTTGGCAGAAGCGTCCATCATTTGGAATAGCGTTGATGCAGCTACATGAGGCATTGGTAATGTCATCACAAGCCCCATATACTGTGCACTTTTCACACGGCCAGAAATACTGATCCTCACACCTGCACTGATATTCAGTACCATTCAAACTGCACACTGTGGAAGACAAAATCATGACAAGGTTTCTTTTGTTGCTAAATATTTTAACTTATTCTCGCTACATATCTGTTACAATAGGTAAAGACATTCTCTAAAATGCTCTATATGACTTTATTGACTGTACAATTGGCTCAAGCAATAAACTGCTATAACAAATGTGTTAAACAATAACACATTTTGACTGTGAGATTCAGCAGACAGAGAAAAATCAGTTACCTGTAGTGATGTTCATTTCAGTGATATTGATGTTACTATCTATTAAGGGAAAACTGGACGTCCGCAAAAGGTTCTTCAGTAGTATCAGGACTGTTATGTCTACTGCATCAATCTCAATCTCAGTCAGATATTCAGCTGAGGGAAAGGTGAAAAGAAGTTCTGCATAAATGTACTATAATTTTGTCGTCTAAATTGCAAAGAGAAGGAACACAGGCGAAAATTTCCACATGTTCTTGCAGTTCCTGGAGTGGGTTTGTTTTACCTGTGGGTGTTACAGCTGGACACGTAGAGTTATCTATGAAGTAAAAACAACAGAATGATTAAAAGATTCTAATAAATACTTTTTATTTAGCTTACTCTCACTTAGAGAAATTTATGATAAGGAACATATCTTCAAACGTGTTTAATGCAACACAGAGATAAAAATCTAGAGACTTTTATGTCTTTTCGACATTCATTATTAGTGGGCCTTATTTTTAAATTTGGTCAGTTTTTATTTTTGTGTTCAACAATGATGAAGTATTGGAAGAGTATTCATCACACATGCTCAATTTCCATGTTACACATAATACATACTAGACAGCTCACTGATTGGTCGGCAGAAGCGTCCATCATTTGGAATAGCGTTGATGCAGCTACATGAGGCATTGGTGATGTCATCACAAGCCCCATATACTGTGCACTTTTCACACGGCCAGAAATACTGATCCTCACACCTGCACTGATATTCAGTACCATTCAAACTGCACACTGTGGAAGACAAAATCATGACAAGGTTTCTTTTGTTGCTAAATATTTTAACTTATTCTCGCTACATATCTGTTACAATAGGTAAAGACATTCTCTAAAATGCTCTATATGACTTTATTGACTGTACAATTGGCTCACGTGATAAACTGCTATAACACACGTATTAAACAATAACACATTTTGACTGTGAGATTCAGCAGACAGAGAAAAATCAGTTACCTGTAGTGATGTTCATTTCAGTGATATTGATGTTACTATCTATTAAGGGAAAATTGGATGTCTGCAAAAGGCTCCTTAAGATATTGAGGACTGTTATGTCTACTGCGTCAAACTCAATCTCAATCAGATATTCAGCTGAGGGAAAGGTGAAAAGAAGTTCTGCATAAATGTACTATAATTTTGTCGTCTAAATTGCAAAGAGAAGGAACACAGGCGAAAATTTCCACATGTTCTTGCAGTTCCTGGAGTGGGTTTGTTTTACCTGTGGGTGTTACAGCTGGACACGTAGAGTTATCTATGAAGTAAAAACAACAGAATGATTAAAAGATTCTAATAAATACTTTTTATTTAGCTTACTCTCACTTAGAGAAATTTATGATAAGGAACATATCTTCAAACATGTTTAATGCAACACAGAGATAAAAATCTAGAGACTTTTATGTCTTTTTGACATTCATTATTAGTGGGCCTTATTTTTAAATTTGGTCAGTTTTTATTTTTGTGTTCAACAATGATGAAGTATTGGAAGAGCATTCATCACACATGCTCAATTTCCATGTTACACATAATACATACTAGACAGCTCACTGATTGGTCGGCAGAAGCGTCCATCATTTGGAATAGCGTTGATGCAGCTACATGAGGCATTGGTGATGTCATCACAAGCCCCATATACTGTGCACTTTTCACACGGCCAGAAATACTGATCCTCACACCTGCACTGATATTCAGTACCATTCAAACTGCACACTGTGGAAGACAAAATCATGACAAGGTTTCTTTTGTTGCAAAATATTTTAACTTATTCTCGCTACATATCTGTTACAATAGGTAAAGACATTCTCTAAAATGCTCTATATGACTTTATTGACTGTACAATTGGCTCACGTGATAAACTGCTATAACACACGTATTAAACATTTTGACTGTGAGATTCAGCAGACAGAGAAAAATCAGTTACCTGTAGTGATGTTCATTTCAGTGATATTGATGTTACTATCTATTAAGGGAAAATTGGATGTCTGCAAAAGGCTCCTTAAGAGACTGAGGACTGTTATGTCTACTGCGTCAATCTCAATCTCAATCAGATATTCAGCTGAGGGAAAGGTGAAAAGAAGTTCTGCATAAATGTACTATAATTTTGTCGTCTAAATTGCAAAGAGAAGGAACACAGGCGAAAATTTCCACATATTCTTGCAGTTCCTGGAGTGGGTTTGTTTTACCTGTGGGTGTTACAGCTGGACACGTAGAGTTATCTATGAAGTAAAAACAACAGAATGATTAAAAGATTCTAATAAATACTTTTTATTTAGCTTACTCTCACTTAGAGAAATTTATGATAAGGAACAAATCTTCAAATGTGGTTAATGCAATAGAGTGCAAAATATCTAGAGAATCTGATCTCTTTTTGACATTCATTATTAGTGGGCCTTATTTTTAAATTTGGTCAGTTTTTATTTTTGTGTTCAACAATGATGAAGTATGGGAAGAGCATTCATCACACATGCTCAGTTTCCATGTTACACGTAATACATACTAGACAGCTCACTGATTGGTTGGCAGAAGCGTCCATCATTTGGAATAGCGTTGATGCAGCTACATGAGGCATTGGTAATGTCATCACAAGCCCCATATACTGTGCACTTTTCACACGGCCAGAAATACTGATCCTCACACCTGCACTGATATTCAGTACCATTCAAACTGCACACTGTGGAAGACAAAATCATGACAAGGTTTCTTTTGTTGCTAAATATTTTAACTTATTCTCGCTACATATCTGTTACAATAGGTAAAGACATTCTCTAAAATGCTCTATATGACTTTATTGACTGTACAGTTGGCTGACGTGATAAACTGCTATAACACACGTATTAAACAATAACACATTTTGACTGTGAGATTCAGCAGACAGAGAAAAATCAGTTACCTGTAGTGATGTTCATTTCAGTGATATTGATGTTACTATCTATTAAGGGAAAATTGGATGTCTGCAAAAGGCTCCTTAAGATATTGAGGACTGTTATGTCTACTGCGTCAATCTCAATGTCAATCAGATATTCAGCTGAGGGAAAGGTGAAAAGAAGTTCTGCATAAATGTACTATAATTTTGTCGTCTAAATTGCAAAGAGAAGGAACACAGGTTAAAATTTCCACATGTTCTTGCAGTTCCTGGAGTGGGTTTGTTTTACCTGTGGGTGTTACAGCTGGACACGTAGAGTTATCTATGAAGTAAAAACAACAGAATGATTAAAAGATTCTAATAAATACTTTTTATTTAGCTTACTATCACTTAGAGAAATTTATGATAAGGAACAAATCTTCAAATGTGTTTAATGCAACACAGAGATAAAAATCTAGAGAATTTTATGTCTTTTTGACATTCATTATTACTGGGCCTTATTTTTAAATTTGGTCAGTTTTTATTTTTGTGTTCAACAATGATGAAGTATTGGAAGAGCATTCATCACACATGCTCAATTTCCATGTTACACATAATACATACTAGACAGCTCACTGATTGGTTGGCAGAAGCGTCCATCATTTGGAATAGCGTTGATGCAGCTACATGAGGCATTGGTGATGTCATCACAAGCCCCATATACTGTGCACTTTTCACACGGCCAGAAATACTGATCCTCACACCTGCACTGATATTCAGTACCATTCAAACTGCACACTGTGGAAGACAAAATCATGACAAGGTTTCTTTTGTTGCTAAATATTTTAACTTATTCTCGCTACATATCTGTTACAATAGGTAAAGACATTCTCTAAAATGCTCTGTATGACTTTATTGACTGTACAATTGGCTCAAGCGATAAACTGCTATAACAAATGTGTTAAACAATAACACATTTTGACTGTGAGATTCAGCAGACAGAGAAAAATCAGTTACCTGTAGTGATGTTCATTTCAGTGATATTGATGTTACTATCTATTAAGGGAAAATTGGATGTCTGCAAAAGGCTCCTTAAGAGTATCAGGACTGTTATGTCCACTGCGTCAATCTCAATCTCAATCAGATATTCAGCTGAGGGAAAGGTGAAAAGAAGTTCGGCATGAATATACACTAACATTGTACTCAAAATTTCAAAATAAAGGAAGACAGGTGAGATTTTGGACATATTCTTTTAGTTACTGGAGTGTGTTTGTTTTACCTGTGGAGGGTACAGCTGGACATGTAGAGTTATCTATACAATGAAAAAAACAGCATGATTAAAAGGTACTAATAAGTACAGGTTAGCTAAAAATGACAAAAAAGACCGACATTCTTGAGAAAACTATTAAAATTGACGAATAATGAAGTATGGGAAGAGCATTCATCAAACATGCTCAGTTTCCATGCTACACGTAATACATACTAGACAGCTCACTGATTGGTCGGCAGAAGCGTCCATCATTTGGAATAGCGTTGATGCAGCTACATGAGGCATTGGTGATGTCATCACAAGCCCCATATACTGTGCACTTTTCACACGGCCAGAAATACTGATCCTCACACCTGCACTGATATTCAGTACCATTCAAACTGCACACTGTGGAAGACAAAATCATGACAAGGTTTCTTTTGTTGCTAAATATTTTAACTTATTCTCGCTACATATCTGTTACAATAGGTAAAGACATTCTCTAAAATGCTCTGTATGACTTTATTGACTGTACAATTGGCTCAAGCGATAAACTGCTATAACAAATGTGTTAAACAATAACACATTTTGACTGTGAGATTCAGCAGACAGAGAAAAATCAGTTACCTGTAGTGATGTTCATTTCAGTGATATTGATGTTACTATCTATTAAGGGAAAACTGGATGTCTGCAAAAGGTTCTTGAGTAGTATCAGGACTGTTATGTCTACTGCATCAATCTCAATCTCAATCAGATATTCAGCTGAGGGAAGGGTGAAAAGAAGTTCTGCATAAATGTACTATAATTTTGTCGTCTAAATTGCAAAGAGAAGGAACACAGGCGAAAATTTCCACATGTTCTTGCAGTTCCTGGAGTGGGTTTGTTTTACCTGTGGGTGTTACAGCTGGACACGTAGAGTTATCTATGAAGTAAAAACAACAGAATGATTAAAAGATTCTAATAAATACTTTTTATTTAGCTTACTCTCACTTAGAGAAATTTATGATAAGGAACAAATCTTCAAATGTGGTTAATGCAATACAGTGCTAAATATCTAGAGAATCTGATCTCTTTTTGACATTCATTGTTAGTGGGCCTTATTTTTAAATTTGGTGAGTTTTTATTTTTGTGTTCAACAATGATGAAGTATGGGAAGAGCATTCATCACACATGCTCAGTTTCCATGTTACACGTAATACATACTAGACAGCTCACTGATTGGTTGGCAGAAGCGTCCATCATTTGGAATAGCGTTGATGCAGCTACATGAGGCATTGGTAATGTCATCACAAGCCCCATATACTGTGCACTTTTCACACGGCCAGAAATACTGATCCTCACACCTGCACTGATATTCAGTACCATTCAAACTGCACACTGTGGAAGACAAAATCATGACAAGGTTTCTTTTGTTGCTAAATATTTTAACTTATTCTCGCTACATATCTGTTACAATAGGTAAAGACATTCTCTAAAATGCTCTATATGACTTTATTGACTGTACAATTGGCTCAAGCAATAAACTGCTATAACAAATGTGTTAAACAATAACACATTTTGACTGTGAGATTCAGCAGACAGAGAAAAATCAGTTACCTGTAGTGATGTTCATTTCAGTGATATTGATGTTACTATCTATTAAGGGAAAACTGGACGTCCGCAAAAGGTTCTTCAGTAGTATCAGGACTGTTATGTCTACTGCATCAATCTCAATCTCAGTCAGATATTCAGCTGAGGGAAAGGTGAAAAGAAGTTCTGCATAAATGTACTATAATTTTGTCGTCTAAATTGCAAAGAGAAGGAACACAGGCGAAAATTTCCACATGTTCTTGCAGTTCCTGGAGTGGGTTTGTTTTACCTGTGGGTGTTACAGCTGGACACGTAGAGTTATCTATGAAGTAAAAACAACAGAATGATTAAAAGATTCTAATAAATACTTTTTATTTAGCTTACTCTCACTTAGAGAAATTTATGATAAGGAACATATCTTCAAACGTGTTTAATGCAACACAGAGATAAAAATCTAGAGACTTTTATGTCTTTTCGACATTCATTATTAGTGGGCCTTATTTTTAAATTTGGTCAGTTTTTATTTTTGTGTTCAACAATGATGAAGTATTGGAAGAGTATTCATCACACATGCTCAATTTCCATGTTACACATAATACATACTAGACAGCTCACTGATTGGTCGGCAGAAGCGTCCATCATTTGGAATAGCGTTGATGCAGCTACATGAGGCATTGGTGATGTCATCACAAGCCCCATATACTGTGCACTTTTCACACGGCCAGAAATACTGATCCTCACACCTGCACTGATATTCAGTACCATTCAAACTGCACACTGTGGAAGACAAAATCATGACAAGGTTTCTTTTGTTGCTAAATATTTTAACTTATTCTCGCTACATATCTGTTACAATAGGTAAAGACATTCTCTAAAATGCTCTATATGACTTTATTGACTGTACAATTGGCTCACGTGATAAACTGCTATAACACACGTATTAAACAATAACACATTTTGACTGTGAGATTCAGCAGACAGAGAAAAATCAGTTACCTGTAGTGATGTTCATTTCAGTGATATTGATGTTACTATCTATTAAGGGAAAATTGGATGTCTGCAAAAGGCTCCTTAAGATATTGAGGACTGTTATGTCTACTGCGTCAAACTCAATCTCAATCAGATATTCAGCTGAGGGAAAGGTGAAAAGAAGTTCTGCATAAATGTACTATAATTTTGTCGTCTAAATTGCAAAGAGAAGGAACACAGGCGAAAATTTCCACATGTTCTTGCAGTTCCTGGAGTGGGTTTGTTTTACCTGTGGGTGTTACAGCTGGACACGTAGAGTTATCTATGAAGTAAAAACAACAGAATGATTAAAAGATTCTAATAAATACTTTTTATTTAGCTTACTCTCACTTAGAGAAATTTATGATAAGGAACATATCTTCAAACATGTTTAATGCAACACAGAGATAAAAATCTAGAGACTTTTATGTCTTTTTGACATTCATTATTAGTGGGCCTTATTTTTAAATTTGGTCAGTTTTTATTTTTGTGTTCAACAATGATGAAGTATTGGAAGAGCATTCATCACACATGCTCAATTTCCATGTTACACATAATACATACTAGACAGCTCACTGATTGGTCGGCAGAAGCGTCCATCATTTGGAATAGCGTTGATGCAGCTACATGAGGCATTGGTGATGTCATCACAAGCCCCATATACTGTGCACTTTTCACACGGCCAGAAATACTGATCCTCACACCTGCACTGATATTCAGTACCATTCAAACTGCACACTGTGGAAGACAAAATCATGACAAGGTTTCTTTTGTTGCAAAATATTTTAACTTATTCTCGCTACATATCTGTTACAATAGGTAAAGACATTCTCTAAAATGCTCTATATGACTTTATTGACTGTACAATTGGCTCACGTGATAAACTGCTATAACACACGTATTAAACATTTTGACTGTGAGATTCAGCAGACAGAGAAAAATCAGTTACCTGTAGTGATGTTCATTTCAGTGATATTGATGTTACTATCTATTAAGGGAAAATTGGATGTCTGCAAAAGGCTCCTTAAGAGACTGAGGACTGTTATGTCTACTGCGTCAATCTCAATCTCAATCAGATATTCAGCTGAGGGAAAGGTGAAAAGAAGTTCTGCATAAATGTACTATAATTTTGTCGTCTAAATTGCAAAGAGAAGGAACACAGGCGAAAATTTCCACATATTCTTGCAGTTCCTGGAGTGGGTTTGTTTTACCTGTGGGTGTTACAGCTGGACACGTAGAGTTATCTATGAAGTAAAAACAACAGAATGATTAAAAGATTCTAATAAATACTTTTTATTTAGCTTACTCTCACTTAGAGAAATTTATGATAAGGAACAAATCTTCAAATGTGGTTAATGCAATAGAGTGCAAAATATCTAGAGAATCTGATCTCTTTTTGACATTCATTATTAGTGGGCCTTATTTTTAAATTTGGTCAGTTTTTATTTTTGTGTTCAACAATGATGAAGTATGGGAAGAGCATTCATCACACATGCTCAGTTTCCATGTTACACGTAATACATACTAGACAGCTCACTGATTGGTTGGCAGAAGCGTCCATCATTTGGAATAGCGTTGATGCAGCTACATGAGGCATTGGTAATGTCATCACAAGCCCCATATACTGTGCACTTTTCACACGGCCAGAAATACTGATCCTCACACCTGCACTGATATTCAGTACCATTCAAACTGCACACTGTGGAAGACAAAATCATGACAAGGTTTCTTTTGTTGCTAAATATTTTAACTTATTCTCGCTACATATCTGTTACAATAGGTAAAGACATTCTCTAAAATGCTCTATATGACTTTATTGACTGTACAGTTGGCTGACGTGATAAACTGCTATAACACACGTATTAAACAATAACACATTTTGACTGTGAGATTCAGCAGACAGAGAAAAATCAGTTACCTGTAGTGATGTTCATTTCAGTGATATTGATGTTACTATCTATTAAGGGAAAATTGGATGTCTGCAAAAGGCTCCTTAAGATATTGAGGACTGTTATGTCTACTGCGTCAATCTCAATGTCAATCAGATATTCAGCTGAGGGAAAGGTGAAAAGAAGTTCTGCATAAATGTACTATAATTTTGTCGTCTAAATTGCAAAGAGAAGGAACACAGGTTAAAATTTCCACATGTTCTTGCAGTTCCTGGAGTGGGTTTGTTTTACCTGTGGGTGTTACAGCTGGACACGTAGAGTTATCTATGAAGTAAAAACAACAGAATGATTAAAAGATTCTAATAAATACTTTTTATTTAGCTTACTATCACTTAGAGAAATTTATGATAAGGAACAAATCTTCAAATGTGTTTAATGCAACACAGAGATAAAAATCTAGAGAATTTTATGTCTTTTTGACATTCATTATTACTGGGCCTTATTTTTAAATTTGGTCAGTTTTTATTTTTGTGTTCAACAATGATGAAGTATTGGAAGAGCATTCATCACACATGCTCAATTTCCATGTTACACATAATACATACTAGACAGCTCACTGATTGGTTGGCAGAAGCGTCCATCATTTGGAATAGCGTTGATGCAGCTACATGAGGCATTGGTGATGTCATCACAAGCCCCATATACTGTGCACTTTTCACACGGCCAGAAATACTGATCCTCACACCTGCACTGATATTCAGTACCATTCAAACTGCACACTGTGGAAGACAAAATCATGACAAGGTTTCTTTTGTTGCTAAATATTTTAACTTATTCTCGCTACATATCTGTTACAATAGGTAAAGACATTCTCTAAAATGCTCTGTATGACTTTATTGACTGTACAATTGGCTCAAGCGATAAACTGCTATAACAAATGTGTTAAACAATAACACATTTTGACTGTGAGATTCAGCAGACAGAGAAAAATCAGTTACCTGTAGTGATGTTCATTTCAGTGATATTGATGTTACTATCTATTAAGGGAAAATTGGATGTCTGCAAAAGGCTCCTTAAGAGTATCAGGACTGTTATGTCCACTGCGTCAATCTCAATCTCAATCAGATATTCAGCTGAGGGAAAGGTGAAAAGAAGTTCGGCATGAATATACACTAACATTGTACTCAAAATTTCAAAATAAAGGAAGACAGGTGAGATTTTGGACATATTCTTTTAGTTACTGGAGTGTGTTTGTTTTACCTGTGGAGGGTACAGCTGGACATGTAGAGTTATCTATACAATGAAAAAAACAGCATGATTAAAAGGTACTAATAAGTACAGGTTAGCTAAAAATGACAAAAAAGACCGACATTCTTGAGAAAACTATTAAAATTGACGAATAATGAAGTATGGGAAGAGCATTCATCAAACATGCTCAGTTTCCATGCTACACGTAATACATACTAGACAGCTCACTGATTGGTCGGCAGAAGCGTCCATCATTTGGAATAGCGTTGATGCAGCTACATGAGGCATTGGTGATGTCATCACAAGCCCCATATACTGTGCACTTTTCACACGGCCAGAAATACTGATCCTCACACCTGCACTGATATTCAGTACCATTCAAACTGCACACTGTGGAAGACAAAATCATGACAAGGTTTCTTTTGTTGCTAAATATTTTAACTTATTCTCGCTACATATCTGTTACAATAGGTAAAGACATTCTCTAAAATGCTCTATATGACTTTATTGACTGTACAGTTGGCTGACGTGATAAACTGCTATAACACACGTATTAAACAATAACACATTTTGACTGTGAGATTCAGCAGACAGAGAAAAATCAGTTACCTGTAGTGATGTTCATTTCAGTGATATTGATGTTACTATCTATTAAGGGAAAATTGGATGTCTGCAAAAGGCTCCTTAAGAGTATCAGGACTGTTATGTCCACTGCGTCAATCTCAATCTCAATCAGATATTCAGCTGAGGGAAAGGTGAAAAGAAGTTCGGCATGAATATACACTAACATTGTACTCAAAATTTCAAAATAAAGGAAGACAGGTGAGATTTTGCACATATTCTTTTAGTTACTGGAGTGTGTTTGTTTTACCTGTGGAGGGTACAGCTGGACATGTAGAGTTATCTATACAATGAAAAAAACAGCATGATTAAAAGGTACTAATAAGTACAGGTTAGCTAAAAATGACAAAAAAGACTGACATTCTTGAGAAAACTATTAAAATTGACGAATGATGAAGTATGGGAAGAGCATTCATCACACATGCTCAGTTTCCATGCTACACGTAATACATACTAGACAGCTCACTGATTGGTCGGCAGAAGCGTCCATCATTTGGAATAGCGTTGATGCAGCTACATGAGGCATTGGTGATGTCATCACAAGCCCCATATACTGTGCACTTTTCACACGGCCAGAAATACTGATCCTCACACCTGCACTGATATTCAGTACCATTCAAACTGCACACTGTGGAAGACAAAATCGTGACAAGGTTTCTTTTGTTGCTAAATATTTTAACTTATTCTCGCTACATATCTGTTACAATAGGTAAAGACATTCTCTAAAATGCTCTATATGACTTTATTGACTGTACAATTGGCTCAAGCGATAAACTGCTATAACAAATGTGTTAAACAATAACACATTTTGACTGTGAGATTCAGCAGACAGAGAAAAATCAGTTACCTGTAGTGATGTTCATTTCAGTGATATTGATGTTACTATCTATTAAGGGAAAATTGGATGTCTGCAAAAGGCTCCTTAAGAGTTTCAGGACTGTTATGTCTACTGCGTCAATCTCAATCTCAATCAGATATTCAGCTGAGGGAAAGGTGAAAAGAAGTTCGGCATGAATATACACTAACATTGTACTCAAAATTTCAAAATACAGGAAGACAGGTGAGATTTTGCACATATTCTTTTAGTTACTGGAGTGTGTTTGTTTTACCTGTGGAGGGTACAGCTGGACATGTAGAGTTATCTATACAATGAAAAAAACAGCATGATTAAAAGGTACTAATAAGTACAGGTTAGCTAAAAATGACAAAAAAGACCGACATTCTTCAGAAAACTATTAAAATTGACGAATGATGAAGTATGGGAAGAGCATTCATCACACATGCTCAGTTTCCATGCTACATATCATACATACTAGACAGCTCACTGATTGGTTGGCAGAAGCGGCCATCATTTGGAATAGCGTTGATGCAGCTACATGAGGCATTGGTGATGTCATCACAAGCCCCATATACTGTGCACTTTTCACACGGCCAGAAATACTGATCCTCACACCTGCACTGATATTCAGTACCATTCAAACTGCACACTGTGGAAGACAAAATCATGACAAGGTTTCTTTTGTTGCTAAATATTTTAACTTATTCTCGCTACATATCTGTTACAATAGGTAAAGACATTCTCTAAAATGCTCTATATGACTTTATTGACTGTAAAGTTGGCTCACGTGATAAACTGCTATAACACACGTATTAAACAATAACACATTTTGACTGTGAGATTCAGCAGACAGAGAAAAATCAGTTACCTGTAGTGATGTTCATTTCAGTGATATTGATGTTACTATCTATTAAGGGAAAATTGGATGTCTGCAAAAGGCTCCTTAAGAGTATCAGGACTGTTATGTCTACTGCGTCAATCTCAATCTCAATCAGATATTCAGCTGAGGGAAAGGTGAAAAGAAGTTCGGCATGAATATACACTAACATTGTACTCAAAATTTCAAAATAAAGGAAGACAGGTGAGATTTTGCACATATTCTTTTAGTTACTGGAGTGTGTTTGTTTTACCTGTGGAGGGTACAGCTGGACATGTAGAGTTATCTATACAATGAAAAAAACAGCATGATTAAAAGGTACTAATAAGTACAGGTTAGCTAAAAATGACAAAAAAGACCGACATTCTTCAGAAAACTATTAAAATTGACGAATGATGAAGTATACGAAGAGCATTCATCACACATGCTGAGGTTCCACGTTACACGTAATACATACTAGACAGCTCACTGATTGGTTGGCAGAAGCGTCCATCATTTGGAATAGCGTTGATGCAGCTACATGAGGCATTGGTGATGTCATCACAAGCCCCATATACTGTGCACTTTTCACACGGCCAGAAATACTGATCCTCACACCTGCACTGATATTCACTACCATTCAAACTGCACACTGTGGAAGACAAAATCATGACAAGGTTTCTTTTGTTGCTAAATATTTTAACTTATTCTCGCTACATATCTGTTACAATAGGTAAAGACATTCTCTAAAATGCTCTATATGACTTTATTGACTGTACAATTGGCTCAAGCGATAAACTGCTATAACAAATGTGTTAAACAATAACACATTTTGACTGTGAGATTCAGCAGACAGAGAAAAATCAGTTACCTGTAGTGATGTTCATTTCAGTGATATTGATGTTACTATCTATTAAGGGAAAATTGGATGTCTGCAAAAGGCTCCTTAAGAGTATCAGGACTGTTATGTCTACTGCGTCAATCTCAATCTCAATCAGATATTCAGCTGAGGGAAAGGTGAAAAGAAGTTCGGCATGAATATACACTAACATTGTACTCAAAATTTCAAAATAAAGGAAGACAGGTGAGATTTTGCACATATTCTTTTAGTTACTGGAGTGTGTTTGTTTTACCTGTGGAGGGTACAGCTGGACATGTAGAGTTATCTATACAATGAAAAAAACAGCATGATTAAAAGGTACTAATAAGTACAGGTTAGCTAAAAATGACAAAAAAGACCGACATTCTTCAGAAAACTATTAAAATTGACGAATGATGAAGTATGGGAAGAGCATTCATCACACATGCTCAGTTTCCATGCTACACATAATACATAGTAGACAGCTCACTGATTGGTCGGCAGAAGCGTCCATCATTTGGAATAGCGTTGATGCAGCTACATGAGGCATTGGTGATGTCATCACAAGCCCCATATACTGTGCACTTTTCACACGGCCAGAAATACTGATCCTCACACCTGCACTGATATTCAGTACCATTCAAACTGCACACTGTGGAAGACAAAATCATGACAAGGTTTCTTTTGTTGCTAAATATTTTAACTTATTCTCGCTACATATCTGTTACAATAGGTAAAGACATTCTCTAAAATGCTCTATATGACTTTATTGACTGTACAATTGGCTCAAGCGATAAACTGCTATAACAAATGTGTTAAACAATAACACATTTTGACTGTGAGATTCAGCAGACAGAGAAAAATCAGTTACCTGTAGTGATGTTCATTTCAGTGATATTGATGTTACTATCTATTAAGGGAAAACTGGATGTCTGCAAAAGGTTCTTGAGTAGTATCAGGACTGTTATGTCTACTGCGTCAATCTCAATCTCAATCAGATATTCAGCTGAGGGAAAGGTGAAAAGAAGTTCTGCATAAATGTACTATAATTTTGTCGTCTAAATTGCAAAGAGAAGGAACACAGGTGAAAATTTCCACATGTTCTTGCAGTTCCTGGAGTGGGTTTGTTTTACCTGTGGGTGTTACAGCTGGACACGTAGAGTTATCTATGAAGTAAAAACAACAGAATGATTAAAAGATTCTAATAAATACTTTTTATTTAGCTTACTCTCACTTAGAGAAATTTATGATAAGGAACATATCTTCAAACGTGTTTAATGCAACACAGAGATAAAAATCTAGAGACTTTTATGTCTTTTCGACATTCATTATTAGTGGGCCTTATTTATAAATTTGGTGAGTTTTTATTTTTGTGTTCAACAATGATGAAGTATTGGAAGAGCATTCATCACACATGCTCAGTTTCCATGTTACATATCATACATACTAGACAGCTCACTGATTGGTTGGCAGAAGCGTCCATCATTTGGAATAGCGTTGATGCAGGTACATGAGGCATTGGTAATGTCATCACAAGCCCCATATACTGTGCACTTTTCACACGGCCAGAAATACTGATCCTCACACCTGCACTGATATTCAGTACCATTCAAACTGCACACTGTGGAAGACAAAATCATGACAAGGTTTCTTTTGTTGCAAAATATTTTAACTTATTCTCGCTACATATCTGTTACAATAGGTAAAGACATTCTCTAAAATGCTCTGTATGACTTTATTGACTGTACAGTTGGCTCACGTGATAAACTGCTATAACACACGTATTAAACAATAACACATTTTGACTGTGAGATTCAGCAGACAGAGAAAAATCAGTTACCTGTAGTGATGTTCATTTCAGTGATATTGATGTTACTATCTATTAAGGGAAAATTGGATGTCTGCAAAAGGCTCATTAAGAGTATCAGGACTGTTATGTCTACTGCGTCAATCTCAATCTCAATCAGATATTCAGCTGAGGGAAAGGTGAAAAGAAGTTCGGCATGAATATACACTAACATTGTACTCAAAATTTCAAAATAAAGGAAGACAGGTGAGATTTTGCACATATTCTTTTAGTTACTGGAGTGTGTTTGTTTTACCTGTGGAGGGTACAGCTGGACATGTAGAGTTATCTATACAATGAAAAAAACAGCATGATTAAAAGGTACTAATAAGTACAGGTTAGCTAAAAATGACAAAAAAGACCGACATTCTTCAGAAAACTATTAAAATTGACGAATGATGAAGTATGGGAAGAGCATTCATCACACATGCTCAGTTTCCATGTTACACGTAATACATACTAGACAGCTGACTGATTGGTTGGCAGAAGCGTCCATCATTTGGAATAGCGTTGATGCAGCTACATGAGGCATTGGTGATGTCATCACAAGCCCCATATACTGTGCACTTTTCACACGGCCAGAAATACTGATCCTCACACCTGCACTGATATTCAGTACCATTCAAACTGCACACTGTGGAAGACAAAATCATGACAAGGTTTCTTTTGTTGCAAAATATTTTAACTTATTCTCGCTACATATCTGTTACAATAGGTAAAGACATTCTCTAAAATGCTCTATATGACTTTATTGACTGTACAATTGGCTCAAGCGATAAACTGCTATAACAAATGTGTTAAACAATAACACATTTTGACTGTGAGATTCAGCAGACAGAGAAAAATCAGTTACCTGTAGTGATGTTCATTTCAGTGATATTGATGTTACTATCTATTAAGGGAAAATTGGATGTCTGCAAAAGGCTCCTTAAGAGTATCAGGACTGTTATGTCTACTGCGTCAATCTCAATCTCAATCAGATATTCAGCTGAGTGAAAGGTCAAAAGAAGTTCGGCATGAATATACACTAACATTGTACTCAAAATTTCAAAATAAAGGAAGACAGGTGAGATTTTGCACATATTCTTTTAATTACTGGAGTGTGTTTGTTTTACCTGTGGAGGGTACAGCTGGACATGTAGAGTTATCTATACAATGAAAAAAACAGCATGATTAAAAGGTACTAATAAGTACAGGTTAGCTAAAAATGACAAAAAAGACCGACATTCTTCAGAAAACTATTAAAATTGACGAATGATGAAGTATGGGAAGAGCATTGATCACACATGCTCAGTTTCCACGTTACACGTAATACATACTAGACAGCTCACTGATTGGTTGGCAGAAGCGTCCATCATTTGGAATAGCGTTGATGCAGCTACATGAGGCATTGGTGATGTCATCACAAGCCCCATATACTGTGCACTTTTCACACGGCCAGAAATACTGATCCTCACACCTGCACTGATATTCAGTACCATTCAAACTGCACACTGTGGAAGACAAAATCATGACAAGGTTTCTTTTGTTGCTAAATATTTTAACTTATTCTCGCTACATATCTGTTACAATAGGTAAAGACATTCTCTAAAATGCTCTATATGACTTTATTGACTGTACAGTTGGCTGACGTGATAAACTGCTATAACACACGTATTAAACAATAACACATTTTGACTGTGAGATTCAGCAGACAGAGAAAAATCAGTTACCTGTAGTGATGTTCATTTCAGTGATATTGATGTTACTATCTATTAAGGGAAAATTGGATGTCTGCAAAAGGCTCCTTAAGATATTGAGGACTGTTATGTCTACTGCGTCAATCTCAATCTCAATCAGATATTCAGCTGAGGGAAAGGTGAAAAGAAGTTCTGCATAAATGTACTATAATTTTGTCGTCTAAATTGCAAAGAGAAGGAACACAGGCGAAAATTTCCACATGTTCTTGCAGTTCCTGGAGTGGGTTTGTTTTACCTGTGGGTGTTACAGCTGGACACGTAGAGTTATCTATGAAGTAAAAACAACAGAATGATTAAAAGATTCTAATAAATACTTTTTATTTAGCTTACTCTCACTTAGAGAAATTTATGATAAGGAACATATCTTCAAATGTGTTTAATGCAATACAGTGCTAAATATCTAGAGAATTTGATTTCTTTTTGACATTCATTATTAGTGGGCCTTATTTTTAAATTTGGTCAGTTTTTATTTTTGTGTTTAACAATGATGAAGTATGGGAAGAGCATTCATCACACATGCTCAGTTTCCATGTTACATATCATACATACTAGACAGCTCACTGATTGGTCGGCAGAAGCGTCCATCATTTGGAATAGTGTTGATGCAGCTACATGAGGCATTGGTGATGTCATCACAAGCCCCATATACTGTGCACTTTTCACACGGCCAGAAATACTGATCCTCACACCTGCACTGATATTCAGTACCATTCAAACTGCACACTGTGGAAGACAAAATCATGACAAGGTTTCTTTTGTTGCAAAATATTTTAACTTATTCTCGCTACATATCTGTTACAATAGGTAAAGACATTCTCTAAAATGCTCTATATGACTTTATTGACTGTACAATTGGCTCACGTGATAAACTGCTATAACACACGTATTAAACAATAACACATTTTGACTGTGAGATTCAGCAGACAGAGAAAAATCAGTTACCTGTAGTGATGTTCATTTCAGTGATATTGATGTTACTATCTATTAAGGGAAAATTGGATGTCTGCAAAAGGCTCCTTAAGAGTTTCAGGACTGTTATGTCTACTGCGTCAATCTCAATCTCAATCAGATATTCAGCTGAGGGAAAGGTGAAAAGAAGTTCGGCATGAATATACACTAACATTGTACTCAAAATTTCAAAATACAGGAAGACAGGTGAGATTTTGCACATATTCTTTTAGTTACTGGAGTGTGTTTGTTTTACCTGTGGAGGGTACAGCTGGACATGTAGAGTTATCTATACAATGAAAAAAACAGCATGATTAAAAGGTACTAATAAGTACAGGTTAGCTAAAAATGACAAAAAAGACCGACATTCTTCAGAAAACTATTAAAATTGACGAATGATGAAGTATGGGAAGAGCATTCATCACACATGCTCAGTTTCCATGCTACACATAATACATAGTAGACAGCTCACTGATTGGACACGTAGAGTTATCTATGAAGTAAAAACAACAGAATGATTAAAAGATTCTAATAAATACTTTTTATTTAGCTTACTCTCACTTAGAGAAATTTATGATAAGGAACAAATCTTCAAATGTGGTTAATGCAATAGAGTGCAAAATATCTAGAGAATCTGATCTCTTTTTGACATTCATTATTAGTGGGCCTTATTTTTAAATTTGGTGAGTTTTTATTTTTGTGTTCAACAATGATGAAGTATGGGAAGAGCATTCATCACACATGCTCAGTTTCCATGTTACACGTAATACATACTAGACAGCTCACTGATTGGTTGGCAGAAGCGGCCATCATTTGGAATAGCGTTGATGCAGCTACATGAGGCATTGGTAATGTCATCACAAGCCCCATATACTGTGCACTTTTCACACGGCCAGAAATACTGATCCTCACACCTGCACTGATATTCAGTACCATTCAAACTGCACACTGTGGAAGACAAAATCATGACAAGGTTTCTTTTGTTGCTAAATATTTTAACTTATTCTCGCTACATATCTGTTACAATAGGTAAAGACATTCTCTAAAATGCTCTATATGACTTTATTGACTGTACAATTGGCTCAAGTGATAAACTGCTATAACAAATGTGTTAAACAATAACACATTTTGACTGTGAGATTCAGCAGACAGAGAAAAATCAGTTACCTGTAGTGATGTTCATTTCAGTGATATTGATGTTACTATCTATTAAGGGAAAACTGGACGTCCGCAAAAGGTTCTTCAGTAGTATCAGGACTGTTATGTCTACTGCATCAATCTCAATCTCAATCAGATATTCAGCTGAGGGAAAGGTGAAAAGAAGTTCTGCATAAATGTACTATAATTTTGTCGTCTAAATTGCAAAGAGAAGGAACACAGGCGAAAATTTCCACATGTTCTTGCAGTTCCTGGAGTGGGTTTGTTTTACCTGTGGGTGTTACAGCTGGACACGTAGAGTTATCTATGAAGTAAAAACAACAGAATGATTAAAAGATTCTAATAAATACTTTTTATTTAGCTTACTCTCACTTAGAGAAATTTATGATAAGGAACATATCTTCAAACGTGTTTAATGCAACACAGAGATAAAAATCTAGAGACTTTTATGTCTTTTCGACATTCATTATTAGTGGGCCTTATTTTTAAATTTGGTCAGTTTTTATTTTTGTGTTCAACAATGATGAAGTATTGGAAGAGCATTCATCACACATGCTCAGTTTCCATGTTACACATAATACATACTAGACAGCTCACTGATTGGTCGGCAGAAGCGTCCATCATTTGGAATAGCGTTGATGCAGCTACATGAGGCATTGGTAATGTCATCACAAGCCCCATATTCTGTGCACTTTTCACACGGCCAGAAATACTGATCCTCACACCTGCACTGATATTCAGTACCATTCAAACTGCACACTGTGGAAGACAAAATCATGACAAGGTTTCTTTTGTTGCTAAATATTTTAACTTATTCTCGCTACATATCTGTTACAATAGGTAAAGACATTCTCTAAAATGCTCTATATGACTTTATTGACTGTACAATTGGCTCAAGTGATAAACTGCTATAACAAATGTGTTAAACAATAACACATTTTGACTGTGAGATTCAGCAGACAGAGAAAAATCAGTTACCTGTAGTGATGTTCATTTCAGTGATATTGATGTTACTATCTATTAAGGGAAAATTGGATGTCTGCAAAAGGCTCCTTAAGATATTGAGGACTGTTATGTCTACTGCGTCAATCTCAATCTCAATCAGATATTCAGCTGAGGGAAAGGTGAAAAGAAGTTCTGCATAAATGTACTATAATTTTGTCGTCTAAATTGCAAAGAGAAGGAACACAGGCGAAAATTTCCACATGTTCTTGCAGTTCCTGGAGTGGGTTTGTTTTACCTGTGGGTGTTACAGCTGGACACGTAGAGTTATCTATGAAGTAAAAACAACAGAATGATTAAAAGATTCTAATAAATACTTTTTATTTAGCTTACTCTCACTTAGAGAAATTTATGATAAGGAACAAATCTTCAAATGTGGTTAATGCAATAGAGTGCAAAATATCTAGAGAATCTGATCTCTTTTTGACATTCATTATTAGTGGGCCTTATTTTTAAATTTGGTGAGTTTTTATTTTTGTGTTCAACAATGATGAAGTATTGGAAGAGCATTCATCACACATGCTCAGTTTCCATGTTACACGTAATACATACTAGACAGCTCACTGATTGGTTGGCAGAAGCGTCCATCATTTGGAATAGCGTTGATGCAGCTACATGAGGCATTGGTGATGTCATCACAAGCCCCATATACTGTGCACTTTTCACACGGCCAGAAATACTGATCCTCACACCTGCACTGATATTCAGTACCATTCAAACTGCACACTGTGGAAGACAAAATCATGACAAGGTTTCTTTTGTTGCTAAATATTTTAACTTATTCTCGCTACATATCTGTTACAATAGGTAAAGACATTCTCTAAAATGCTCTATATGACTTTATTGACTGTACAATTGGCTCAAGCGATAAACTGCTATAACAAATGTGTTAAACAATAACACATTTTGACTGTGAGATTCAGCAGACAGAGAAAAATCAGTTACCTGTAGTGATGTTCATTTCAGTGATATTGATGTTACTATCTATTAAGGGAAAACTGGACGTCCGCAAAAGGTTCTTCAGTAGTATCAGGACTGTTATGTCTACTGCATCAATCTCAATCTCAATCAGATATTCAGCTGAGGGAAAGGTGAAAAGAAGTTCTGCATAAATGTACTATAATTTTGTCGTCTAAATTGCAAAGAGAAGGATCACAGGCGAAAATTTCCACATGTTCTTGCAGTTCCTGGAGTGGGTTTGTTTTACCTGTGGGTGTTACAGCTGGACACGTAGAGTTATCTATGAAGTAAAAACAACAGAATGATTAAAAGATTCTAATAAATACTTTTTATTTAGCTTACTCTCACTTAGAGAAATTTATTATGAGGAACATATCTTCAAACGTGTTTAATGCAACACAGAGATAAAAATCTAGAGACTTTTATGTCTTTTTGACATTCATTATTAGTGGGCCTTATTTTTAAATTTGGTCAGTTTTTATTTTTGTGTTCAACAATGATGAAATATTGGAAGAGCATTCATCACACATGCTCAATTTCCATGTTACACATAATACATACTAGACAGCTCACTGATTGGTTGGCAGAAGCGTCCATCATTTGGAATAGTGTTGATGCAGCTACATGAGGCATTGGTGATGTCATCACAAGCCCCATATACTGTGCACTTTTCACACGGCCAGAAATACTGATCCTCACACCTGCACTGATATTCAGTACCATTCAAACTGCACACTGTGGAAGACAAAATCATGACAAGGTTTCTTTTGTTGCTAAATATTTTAACTTATTCTCGCTACATATCTGTTACAATAGGTAAAGACATTCTCTAAAATGCTCTATATGACTTTATTGACTGTACAGTTGGCTCACGTGATAAACTGCTATAACACACGTATTAAACAATAACACATTTTGACTGTGAGATTCAGCAGACAGAGAAAAATCAGTTACCTGTAGTGATGTTCATTTCAGTGATATTGATGTTACTATCTATTAAGGGAAAATTGGATGTCTGCAAAAGGCTCCTTAAGAGATTGAGGACTGTTATGTCTACTGCATCAATCTCAATCTCAATCAGATATTCAGCTGAGGGAAAGGTCAAAAGAAGTTCGGCATGAATATACACTAACATGGTACTCAAAATTTCAAAATAAAGGAAGACAGGTGAGATTTTGCACATATTCTTTTAGTTACTGGAGTGTGTTTGTTTTACCTGTGGAGGGTACAGCTGGACATGTAGAGTTATCTATACAATGAAAAAAACAGCATGATTAAAAGGTACTAATAAGTACAGGTTAGCTAAAAATGACAAAAAAGACAGACATTCTTCAGAAAACTATTAAAATTGACGAATGATGAAGTATGGGAAGAGCATTCATTACACATGCTCAGTTTCCATGTTACACGTAATACATACTAGACAGCTCACTGATTGGTTGGCAGAAGCGTCCATCATTTGGAATAGCGTTGATGCAGCTACATGAGGCATTGGTAATGTCATCACAAGCCCCATATACTGTGCACTTTTCACACGGCCAGAAATACTGATCCTCACACCTGCACTGATATTCAGTACCATTCAAACTGCACACTGTGGAAGACAAAATCATGACAAGGTTTCTTTTGTTGCTAAATATTTTAACTTATTCTCGCTACATATCTGTTACAATAGGTAAAGACATTCTCTAAAATGCTCTATATGACTTTATTGACTGTACAATTGGCTCAAGTGATAAACTGCTATAACAAATGTGTTAAACAATAACACATTTTGACTGTGAGATTCAGCAGACAGAGAAAAATCAGTTACCTGTAGTGATGTTCATTTCAGTGATATTGATGTTACTATCTATTAAGGGAAAACTGGACGTCCGCAAAAGGTTCTTCAGTAGTATCAGGACTGTTATGTCTACTGCATCAATCTCAATCTCAATCAGATATTCAGCTGAGGGAAAGGTGAAAAGAAGTTCTGCATAAATGTACTATAATTTTGTCGTCTAAATTGCAAAGAGAAGGAACACAGGCGAAAATTTCCACATGTTCTTGCAGTTCCTGGAGTGGGTTTGTTTTACCTGTGGGTGTTACAGCTGGACACGTAGAGTTATCTATGAAGTAAAAACAACAGAATGATTAAAAGATTCTAATAAATACTTTTTATTTAGCTTACTCTCACTTAGAGAAATTTATTATGAGGAACATATCTTCAAACGTGTTTAATGCAACACAGAGATAAAAATCTAGAGACTTTTATGTCTTTTTGACATTCATTATTAGTGGGCCTTATTTTTAAATTTGGTCAGTTTTTATTTTTGTGTTCAACAATGATGAAATATTGGAAGAGCATTCATCACACATGCTCAATTTCCATGTTACACATAATACATACTAGACAGCTCACTGATTGGTTGGCAGAAGCGTCCATCATTTGGAATAGTGTTGATGCAGCTACATGAGGCATTGGTGATGTCATCACAAGCCCCATATACTGTGCACTTTTCACACGGCCAGAAATACTGATCCTCACACCTGCACTGATATTCAGTACCATTCAAACTGCACACTGTGGAAGACAAAATCATGACAAGGTTTCTTTTGTTGCTAAATATTTTAACTTATTCTCGCTACATATCTGTTACAATAGGTAAAGACATTCTCTAAAATGCTCTATATGACTTTATTGACTGTACAGTTGGCTCACGTGATAAACTGCTATAACACACGTATTAAACAATAACACATTTTGACTGTGAGATTCAGCAGACAGAGAAAAATCAGTTACCTGTAGTGATGTTCATTTCAGTGATATTGATGTTACTATCTATTAAGGGAAAATTGGATGTCTGCAAAAGGCTCCTTAAGATATTGAGGACTGTTATGTCTACTGCGTCAATCTCAATCTCAATCAGATATTCAGCTGAGGGAAAGGTGAAAAGAAGTTCTGCATAAATGTACTATAATTTTGTCGTCTAAATTGCAAAGAGAAGGAACACAGGCGAAAATTTCCACATGTTCTTGCAGTTCCTGGAGTGGGTTTGTTTTACCTGTGGGTGTTACAGCTGGACACGTAGAGTTATCTATGAAGTAAAAACAACAGAATGATTAAAAGATTCTAATAAATACTTTTTATTTAGCTTACTCTCACTTAGAGAAATTTATGATAAGGAACAAATCTTCAAATGTGGTTAATGCAATAGAGTGCAAAATATCTAGAGAATCTGATCTCTTTTTGACATTCATTATTAGTGGGCCTTATTTTTAAATTTGGTGAGTTTTTATTTTTGTGTTCAACAATGATGAAGTATTGGAAGAGCATTCATCACACATGCTCAGTTTCCATGTTACACGTAATACATACTAGACAGCTCACTGATTGGTTGGCAGAAGCGTCCATCATTTGGAATAGCGTTGATGCAGCTACATGAGGCATTGGTGATGTCATCACAAGCCCCATATACTGTGCACTTTTCACACGGCCAGAAATACTGATCCTCACACCTGCACTGATATTCAGTACCATTCAAACTGCACACTGTGGAAGACAAAATCATGACAAGGTTTCTTTTGTTGCTAAATATTTTAACTTATTCTCGCTACATATCTGTTACAATAGGTAAAGACATTCTCTAAAATGCTCTATATGACTTTATTGACTGTACAATTGGCTCAAGCGATAAACTGCTATAACAAATGTGTTAAACAATAACACATTTTGACTGTGAGATTCAGCAGACAGAGAAAAATCAGTTACCTGTAGTGATGTTCATTTCAGTGATATTGATGTTACTATCTATTAAGGGAAAACTGGACGTCCGCAAAAGGTTCTTCAGTAGTATCAGGACTGTTATGTCTACTGCATCAATCTCAATCTCAATCAGATATTCAGCTGAGGGAAAGGTGAAAAGAAGTTCTGCATAAATGTACTATAATTTTGTCGTCTAAATTGCAAAGAGAAGGATCACAGGCGAAAATTTCCACATGTTCTTGCAGTTCCTGGAGTGGGTTTGTTTTACCTGTGGGTGTTACAGCTGGACACGTAGAGTTATCTATGAAGTAAAAACAACAGAATGATTAAAAGATTCTAATAAATACTTTTTATTTAGCTTACTCTCACTTAGAGAAATTTATTATGAGGAACATATCTTCAAACGTGTTTAATGCAACACAGAGATAAAAATCTAGAGACTTTTATGTCTTTTTGACATTCATTATTAGTGGGCCTTATTTTTAAATTTGGTCAGTTTTTATTTTTGTGTTCAACAATGATGAAATATTGGAAGAGCATTCATCACACATGCTCAATTTCCATGTTACACATAATACATACTAGACAGCTCACTGATTGGTTGGCAGAAGCGTCCATCATTTGGAATAGTGTTGATGCAGCTACATGAGGCATTGGTGATGTCATCACAAGCCCCATATACTGTGCACTTTTCACACGGCCAGAAATACTGATCCTCACACCTGCACTGATATTCAGTACCATTCAAACTGCACACTGTGGAAGACAAAATCATGACAAGGTTTCTTTTGTTGCTAAATATTTTAACTTATTCTCGCTACATATCTGTTACAATAGGTAAAGACATTCTCTAAAATGCTCTATATGACTTTATTGACTGTACAGTTGGCTCACGTGATAAACTGCTATAACACACGTATTAAACAATAACACATTTTGACTGTGAGATTCAGCAGACAGAGAAAAATCAGTTACCTGTAGTGATGTTCATTTCAGTGATATTGATGTTACTATCTATTAAGGGAAAATTGGATGTCTGCAAAAGGCTCCTTAAGAGATTGAGGACTGTTATGTCTACTGCATCAATCTCAATCTCAATCAGATATTCAGCTGAGGGAAAGGTCAAAAGAAGTTCGGCATGAATATACACTAACATGGTACTCAAAATTTCAAAATAAAGGAAGACAGGTGAGATTTTGCACATATTCTTTTAGTTACTGGAGTGTGTTTGTTTTACCTGTGGAGGGTACAGCTGGACATGTAGAGTTATCTATACAATGAAAAAAACAGCATGATTAAAAGGTACTAATAAGTACAGGTTAGCTAAAAATGACAAAAAAGACAGACATTCTTCAGAAAACTATTAAAATTGACGAATGATGAAGTATGGGAAGAGCATTCATTACACATGCTCAGTTTCCATGTTACACGTAATACATACTAGACAGCTCACTGATTGGTTGGCAGAAGCGTCCATCATTTGGAATAGCGTTGATGCAGCTACATGAGGCATTGGTGATGTCATCACAAGCCCCATATACTGTGCACTTTTCACACGACCAGAAATACTGATCCTCACACCTGCACTGATATTCAGTACCATTCAAACTGCACACTGTGGAAGACAAAATCATGACAAGGTTTCTTTTGTTGCTAAATATTTTAACTTATTCTCACTACATATCTGTTACAATAGGTAAAGACATTCTCTATAATGCTCTATATGACTTTATTGACTGTACAATTGGCTCAAGCGATAAACTGCTATAACAAATGTGTTAAACAATAACACATTTTGACTGTGAGATTCAGCAGACAGAGAAAAATCAGTTACCTGTAGTGATGTTCATTTCAGTGATATTGATGTTACTATCTATTAAGGGAAAACTGGACGTCCGCAAAAGGTTCATAAGTAGTATCAGGACTGTTATGTCTACTGCATCAATCTCAATCTCAATCAGATATTCAGCTGAGGGAAAGGTGAAAAGAAGTTCTGCATAAATGTACTATAATTTTGTCGTCTAAATTGCAAAGAGAAGGAACACAGGCGAAAATTTCCACATGTTCTTTTAGTTACTGGAGTGTGTTTGTTTTACCTGTGGATGTTACAGCTGGACATGTAGAGTTATCTATAAAATGAAAACAACAGCATGATTAAAAAGTACTAATAAGTACAGGTTAGCTAAACCACCCTAATTTGGAGAACTATGCCATGAGAATTATCGTTTCAGACATATTAAGTGCTATACAAAGTTAAATATCTAAAGCCCATGATCTGCTTTTAACACTCATTAACATGGTGCCTTATTTTTACCTTTGGTCAGTTTTCATTTCTGTATTGAACAGGTGTTTTAAAAATGACCACAAAGACAGACGTGATGAAGTATTGGAAGAGCATTCATCACACGTGCTCAATTTCCATGTTACATATCATACATACTAGACAGCTCACTGATTGGTTGGCAGAAGCGTCCATCATTTGGAATAGCGTTGATGCAGCTACATGAGGCATTGGTGATGTCATCACAAGCCCCATATACTGTGCACTTTTCACATGGCCAGAAATACTGATCCTCACACCTGCACTGATATTCAGTACCATTCAAACTGCACACTGTGGAAGACAAAATCATGACAATGTTTATTTTTTGCTAAATATTTAGGGTAATGTCACTGCATATCTATGTCATTGGGAAAAGACAATGTCTAGAATGCTCTATATGACTATTCACTATACTATTCTGTTCACATAATAAACTGCTATAGCACATGTCTTCAAACATAACAGTCTTTTATGTAAGATTCAGCAGACAGAGAAAAGTCAGTTACCTGTAGTGATGTTCATTTCAGTGATATCGTTTTTACTATTTTGTTATTATTCAGGCTAAACTCAGTGTCGCTGAAAGGTTCCTCAGTAGTTTTAGGACTGCCATATCTACTGCAACAATCTCAATCTCAATCTTTTCACATGGCCAGAAATACTGATCCTCACAGCTGCACTTATATTCACTACCATCCAAACTGCATAATTTAGTATTGAAAAATCATGACAATGTGTGTTTTTGCTAAATATTTTAAGGTAATTGCTCAGTCTTTTCTTTATTCTTGTTTTTTTTGTCCATCTGCTTATGGTACTGTTATTTATGGTTTCACAAAAGTAAAAAAATTTCAAGCCA
Source organism: Pangasianodon hypophthalmus (assembly GCF_027358585.1). Taxonomy (NCBI): domain Eukaryota; kingdom Metazoa; phylum Chordata; class Actinopteri; order Siluriformes; family Pangasiidae; genus Pangasianodon; species Pangasianodon hypophthalmus. Next base: position 19,642,560 of record NC_069726.1, on the reverse strand, counting down.
ATTGTTAACAGCAATAATTATGTGACTGGTAAAAATTTGTACATTTTTTTTCTTCAAAGTTATGGATGTTTTAGCCATGCTAGCTCATTTGTTCCAGCCAGCCCTGTACTGTATATAGGACTGATACAATTCTGGTGTAAAACCTTCACATTCCTGAACAAAGGTGTACATGACAGTGTGACACATAGACAATTTTATCTCAATTTGAGGGAAGCTTAAAAATAAATAGAAGTAAATACATGTTGGATTGCTTGACTCACAGCTTGCTCAAGTTCCCAGATGCCCAGGAATGGCTAGTGTTATTGTGATTGACCGCCATAGGGTAATAAATCTACTTCTAACATTTGTGTATCTTTATGTATACAAATCACTTAATTAAGTTTTACATGGCCATTTACCAATTTCTCTGAGTATTTCAGAATTAAACGGGCTGGTTTTGTTACTGTGTCTTTATGACTGCTGTATCTTGACCTTAATGTCACAGTATAAGATCTCCCATTGATTCTTTACCCAGATTGAATGCAAAGAATGCATCCCACTTGGTTTCTATGTTAACTGCAAGGTAATGTAAGGTATCTAATTTGTTAAAATAGTAAACACTTTTTTACTTTGTTGAGGCTTATTTAAGGAATGAATAGCTCTAACAGGCTCAAACTTTGAAGGAGTTTGCTATGAGCCATTGATCCTGTATCTGTTCATAGTGTACCCAGCTATTTCCTGTATAGTTACTGATCTATTAAATCATTTTTGTTTCTTTCAGAGCACAGTCTTGTCGTGCATATCGTTGTTGAGTCCAAGCTTTGTTTTCCCTTATTATTTTTTTTTCCCGTCCTGCAATTTTTCTAGTTTCTACTTTTCTAGTGGTCTTGATCTGTGCCTATGTCTTCAGTTGTGATTATAGATATGCCTGTGTTAACCCTGTTTGCCTGTGATGTGACCTATGCTATGGACTTTGACCATGATTTTTGTATTTATCTTAATAAAGAGCACATTGATTTCATGCATTTGCTTTCTGCTTCACTGCCAAAGGACATAGCAATTCTATATTTCTAGATAATGGTGGTTAGTCCACCCAAGACAGAGATCCACGGTGACATCTCTCCAGCCAAGACAGAGACCAGCAACATGGCCTCTCCAGCCAACACTCAGGCCTGTGGCACAGCATCTCTATCCATGATCGGGACCTGGAGTACGGCCTTTCCATCCGAGAATGAGGCATATGCCGAGGTCTTTGCAGCCAAAAATGAGGTTTATGCCCAGGCCTCCCCAGCCATAAATGATGCCTATGCCCAAGCCCTCTTGCGATGACTGAGGCCTGCAAACAGACCTCTCTTGCTATGACCAAGGCACAGACATTTACATTTACGGCATTTGGCAGACGCCCTTATCCAGAGCGGCTTACAAATATCTCATTTATACAACTGAGCAGTTGAGGGTTAAGGGCCTTGCTCAAGGGCCCAGCAGTGGCAGTTTGGTGGTGCTGGGATTTGAACTCTCAACCTTCCAATCAGAAGTCCAACATCTTAACCACTGAGCTACCACTTCCCCACCACAGCTACCACAGACCTATCCTGTCTGGCTTGAGTTCTTTTATGAGGCCTATCCTGTCCAGCTTGAGGCCTTATATGAGGCCTCTCATGTCCAGCTTGAGGCCTTCTACAAGGCCTCTCCTGGCCAACTTGAGGCTTACAACAAGGCCTCTCCTGGCCAGCTTGAGGCCAATGGCAAGAGCTCTTGTAAGCAGATCAAGGACTTTGTTGTTGCTCAAATCCTCCCTGCCCCACAGAGGATATCACACCTCCTGCCAAGGAAAATCACTTGTTCCGGCTTGTTCCACCTGCCTGCTCCACCAAGAATGTCGCTTCTCTCCCTAGCTTTGCTGGGTATGCTTCTCCCCCATCTGGCTTTGAAGAACATTGCTTTCCCCTCAGACTTTGCAGAGAATGTCACTCCCCTCTGGCTCCACTGTGGACATCTCTCCCCACTTGGGCTCCACTGTAGACTTCACGCTACCTCCTAGGCTTCACTGGGAACATTAATCCGAGTGCTTGCTCTGCTGAGGATGTTGTTCCACCTGCTTGCTCTGCTGAGGACATCCCTTTGCCTGCCTGCTCCGCAAAGGACATCACTCTGCCTGCCTGCTCCACTGAGGATGTTGCTACTCTCTTCCCTACTTCTCCCAACTGTGTGCCAAACAGCTGCACACAAGCCTAGGATCACTATATGCAATGCCATCTGTCAGATGGAATGGTGTAAAGCACATCCCCACTGAACTCTGGAGGAGTGGAAATGTGTTCTCTAGAGTGCTGAATCACTGGCAATCTGATGGATGAATCTGGGTTTGGTGGATGCCAGGAGAACACTACCTACTGGAAGGCATCATGCCAACAGTAAAGATTGGTGAAGGAGGGATAACGTTCTGAGGCTGTTTTTCAGGGTTTGGACTAGGCCCCTTAGTTCCAGTATAGAGTAATATTAATGCTACAGGATGCAGAGACATTTTAGACAACTGTATGCTTCCAACTTTGTGGCAACAGTTTGAGGAATGCCTTTATTGTTCCCCTACTGAAGCATCATGGCTCTGTGCACAAAGCGAGGTCCATATAGACACAGTTTGATGAGTTTGGTGTGGAGGAACTCCAGTGGCCAGGACAGAGCCCTGAACTCAACCCCACTAAACATCTTTGAAATAAATTGGAACAATGATTGTGCACCAGGCCTTCTTCTCCAGTATCAGTGCCTGATCTCACTAACGCTCCCACAGACACACTCCAAAATCTTGTAGCAAGCCTTCCCAGAAGAGTGGAGGCTGTTATAACCACAAAGGAGGGACCAACACAAAATTAATGCCATGGTTTTGGGATGAGATGTTCAACAAGCTCTTATACTGTAGGTGTGATGGTCAGGTGTCCACACACTTTTGGCCATATAGTGTATCATGGTGCATTTTGGGATTTAAAGAGTGAACTGAATATTCTTCCCTTTGTTTTCAGACACAAATGCAAGATTAGCAAGCTGGCGGTCTCCGCACCAGGAAGTGAAAAGTTTCCACTTCAGGGCGTACAGTTTCCTTGTAGAGGGAGCTCTGGACTGGAGGATGGTCTCCACAACCTCGGTTGAGAGACCGGAAGCGCGGAGTTGTGCCCCCTCAGAGGCCACACCCACAGCTTCCACAGCTCCGGGCGGGGGTGAAGATGGCCCCCCGCCTGTGAGAGGAGATCCCTCCTGATCGGAATCTCCCATGGGGAGCCGTCTAGGAGGGAAATCAGGTCCGAGAACCATACTCGGCCCGGCCAGAACGGGGCTACTAACAGTAGACGAATTCCGTCCCGGCGCACTCTCTCCAGAACTCCCGGGAGCAGAGCGACCGGAGGAAAGGCGTACAGACGCAGCCTCGGCCACGGCTGTACCATGGCATCCAGTCCAAGGGGTGCTGGATGAGTCAGAGAGAACCAAAGGGGACAGTGCGACGTCTCCTGCATCGCAAACAGATCCACCTGGGCTCTGCCGAACATACGCCATATGAGCTCCACCACCTCGGGGTGGAGTCTCCATTCCCCAGGCACCGGCCCCTGCCTCGACAGGGCGTCCGCTCCCACGTTGAGATGACCAGGGATGTAGGCCGCTCTCAATGAGAGGAGGTTCCCTTGGGACCACACAAGGATCTGGAGCGCCAGCCTGTAAAGGGGGCGCGAACGCAGACCTTCCTGGCGGTTGATGTAAGAGACCACCGTCGTGTTGTCGGTGCGCACCAACACGTGGCAGCCTCTTAGGTCTGGGAGAAAGTGTTTCAGAGCTAGAAACACGGCCAGCATCTCCAGGCGGTTGATGTGCCAAGTGAGATGGCGGCCGCTCCACAGACCACGGGCAGGACGGCCACTCATGACCGCTCCCCATCCGGTGAGGGACGCATCCGTCGCTAGCACTACGCGGCGACCAGGAGCTCCCAGGACCGGGCCCTGAGACAAGAACCCAGGTTGTCTCCACACAGCTAAGGCATGGCGGCATCGCCGCGTGACCTTGATCATGCGGAGCGGGTTTCCTCTGTTTCGGAAAAAAACCCTGGTCTTGAGCCACCACTGTAGGGGTCTCATGTGCAGCAGGCCAAACGGTATCACGTTGGACGCAGCTGCCAACAGGCCCAGCAGTCTCTGAAACTGCTTTACAGTAAGTGACCGGCCTACTTTCACTCTCGCGACCGCTGTGAGGACCGACTCGATCCGAGCAGGAGACAAACGTGCCTGCATCGTGGTCGAATCCCACACGACGCCTAGATAAGCGGTTCTCTGAGCTGGAGAAAGCACGCTTTTCTCGGCGTTTAGTCTTAACCCCAGTTCCTTCATATGGGCGAGAACGACATCTCGATGCTGAGCCGCCATCTGCTCTGAATGAGCTAAAATCAACCAGTCGTCGATATAGTTCAGTATGCGGATGCCCTGTAGTCGCATAGGAGCCAGGGCAGCATCCACGCACTTCGTGAAGGTGCGGGGTGAGAGTGCTAGGCCGAAGGGAAGAACCCGATACTGGTAAGCTTCACCCCCGAAAGCGAACCTCAGGAACTTCCTGTGCGGGGGAAGGATGGAGATGTGGAAATACGCATCTTTTAGGTCGATCGTGATGAACCAGTCCTCGGACCTGATCTGAGACACGACCTGAGTGACTGTAAGCATCCTGAACTTCAGTCGAGCGACTGAGAGGTTCAATCGCCGCAAGTCCAAAATGGGACGCAGCCCTCCCCCCTTCTTGGGAACAATGAAGTACTGGCTGTAGAACCCTGACTCTCTGTCGTGAGGAGGGACCACCTCGATGGCCTCCTTCCTCAGGAGAGTATGTACTTCCTGCTCCAATACCAGAGCCTGCTCGGGACCCACCACAGTGGGAAGAACCCCAGAAAAACGAGGTGGAGGCGAGCCGAACTGAATTCGGTAGCCTCTTTCTACAGTACGCAGGACCGAATGAGACACATTCGGCAGAAGTTTCCACACTGCCAGAAAGCTCACTAAGGGAATCAGTCTCTCGAGACTGACCTCTGGTGTAATAGAAGCGGTTAGCTGGGTGCCCTGAGGCGGCGAACCGACATGGGGGAAATGAGCTAACCGCTGCGAAGGCCTCAGGAGAGGCCGCGAGCCTCCCAGACCCGCTACGTTGCCGGGCGAGAACTGGGAGAGGCGCTCGCCGGAGACCGGGGGTTGGCAGATCGACCTCCTGAGGGCACTGGGGGGACCCGGGCACCGTGAGATGAGGTGTACGCCGCGTCGCCCCAGAGGGGCCCGCCCTCGGAAGCCCTGGGCCAAAACCGTCAGGGCTTCTTAGCCGCGGCCCTTCTGGACATGAGGACGGTCCTCAGATCCGCCTTAGTGCCCAAAGGGCCGGGCCCAGAGCGTCGTCGCGACTCCTGCTCCCGCCTCGGGGGAGCACGGGAGGAGACGCTCTGTTTTTGGGCCTCCCTGTAGGAGGGGGCCGTACACAGAGGGGGCTGCCCCCGCCCAGCAGCCCCACGAGCTAGAGAGCGACGGGGGAGGAACCGCTGGAACGCCGCCGCCTGAGCACGGCCTGCTGGTATCTCTCGACAACGGAGTCTACCGCGTCGCCAAACAGGCCCGAGGGAGTAAGCGGGGCGTCCATGAGCACGACCCTGTCCTTCTCTTTCATATCGGACAGGGTCAGCCAGAGATGCCTCCCCGCCGCCACCAGGACTGCCATAGACCAACCGATAGCACGGGAGGTCTCCTTGGTGACGCGGAGGGACAGATCAGCGGCCCGCCTGAGCTCAGCTACCTGCTCAGACGTACTCTCCCCCTGCTCATCCAGCTCTTTAAGCAGGTCGGCCTGGTACGCCTGGTACGCCTGTAACACCGCCATGGTGTGCAGACACGCACCGGCCTGACCTGCTGCCGTGTACGCCTTGCCTACCAGCGCTGAGGTGGTCCGCAGCGGCTTGGTAGGCAACGCCGGAGCCTTCAGGGACAATGCAGCAGCAGGGGACAGATAGCTGGCTAGCGTCTGTTCAACCCTGGGCATCGCCCTGTAACCGGAGTAGTCCAGCCCCGCCACATTAGCGTAATGGGAAGAAGTGGGGCTGAACAACCGGGCTGAAAATGGCCTATTCCAGGAACTCGACACCTCAGTGTGGAGGTCCGGAAAAAAGGGCAGGCTCCGGGGCGGAGGTGGCGCCCTACTGCGTAGAAAACCCTCATCCAGTCTAGAGCCCTGAGGCTCAGGCCGTGACTCAGCGGGCCAGTCAATGTTAAGCTTGGCGACTGCCCGCGTAACCACCTCAAGCAGCTCCCCGTATTGAGGAGACTGCGGCTCAGGGTTGACGCTCTCCACATCGACCTCCTCGGAGGACGATAGGTGGAGTGCCGAGTCCGCTCCCCGGGGGGAAGAAACCGCAGAGCGTGCTTCCGAGCCCAGGGAGGGGACAGTGGACCTGGAGGGTGAAGAAGGAGAAAGGGACGGGCCCGTCTCCATTCCCTCCGCCAGGTCCATCTGCGAGCCCCACGAGTGCAACCGCCACTCTGCCTCGGCAGAAGCGGGGCCGGCACCGCGAGGCACGCTAGTGAGGGCTCCCTCCTCAAAGAGGGCCCAGCGGGAGCGGAGAGTGCGCAGCGGTAAACGCTCGCAAAACATGCTCCGCTCCCAAACAGGCAACGCACAGACTGTGTGTATCCCCGCCCGTAATATATCGCGGACAGGGAGGAACACACAGCCTGAAGCGCTGCCCGCTCTCGCCCTTTGTCTTATCTTTGCCGCCGATAAAACACAAAAAAGACGGAAAAAAGACAGACAATAAACATAGAGCGCTTGCTGAAAACAGGAAGCTAACGCGGGGCTATCGCCGCTCGGGCTTTTATGCTTCCGGGTCGCTACGTCACCCCGCCCGTGACGTCTCGCCCATCCATTGGACGGATTAGACACGTGATTCAGAGCGCGGTCACGCGGGGGCGTTCCCATAGCGTTTCGTGACGCAGCTCGAGTTCCTGAAGGGGAACTTATTTCAGTGCTTCACTGAAGCATTGATTCACTTTACATAACTGAGGGTGAGGGAGTGAGTGCTAGGGTTCATACTAGGCTAGCACTGTCCATTTCTAATCTCTTTAAAGTTTAACAAAGCACACACTTCAACTAAGAAATTCTTAATGATATCAATCCAACAAGGCATATCATACTGTTTCAGGTTTCCAGACATTGGAAAGAAATGGAATAAATTTATATCATCTTTAAAACCATCATCTTAAAAATGATTTACACCATATGACTGCCACATACAAAATGAGAGACATCCAATGTAAACCCACCTTTAAATCCATAAGAACACTTGATTTTTAACAGTGTAAGAATTCCCTTCCCAGGGGTCATAATGAATCTGAAGGTCAGGTCGGACCTTCTTGACCTTATAGTCATATCATATAAGCAATTCCCAGATTGAGATGGGAAACAAATAGTTTAGATTTAAAATATACTAATAATTTAGAAACCTAAATAAATTATACTTAAACATAAACAAATTAACTACAATAATAATAATAGAGCTTACCTGTTGTAATGTTCAACTCATCAATTTCTGTGGTGTTGTCTATTTGCAAAGGACTGATAGACTCAAGTGATGATTTGATTTGGTCAAACAAAATCAATTGTGACACATTCACCTCTATGATCACAATGTATTCTAGTATGTCCATGTTCACTGGAAACAATAATATGATTTTGGTTATTTAGGTGACAGGTATAAAAAGAAAGACATAGATATAATATATAAGTTTACTTTAAAATCGTATAGCAGTATTTTTAATTATAAAGCCAGAATTTTTATTTACCATTTTGTTTTTCCCTTAAGTGATTTGTTTGTCCATCTGTATAACTAAACTGAATTTAGAAAAAAAAAGTTGTTACTCAGGTAAAGCTGCATAATAATTGTTAGTGTAGTTTTAAGGGTATTTATGTTTATCACAATTTATCATCAAAACATGGCCGATCTAACTTCATTTCTCAAAATCCATAGCCATGAAAACATTCAAGCTCACCTGATTACTGATTTCACATACCTGGACTCAGCATATACACTCTGAGTTCAGTCATGACAACACCAAGCTTTTTGTATTTTGTGTGCCCACTATCTGGTTTTGCTCATATTCTGGTTTCCTGGTTTTTGATTCTGGTTTTTTGTCTTTGAAAGTCTGTATGATGATCATCTGACCTAAGCCTGTTTTTGACTGATTGTGCCTTTCACTTTGGATTTGTTAACGTGTTGCAATAAAGTCAAGATGCACTTGCAACTGTCCCTGCTGTCTGATAGAAAATTTCATTGTAACATGGATAGAGCAGGCATGTGTGACTGGAAACATGTGCTAGGCCAGCCTATCATGCAATTTCCTTCATCTCTTGCCCAGACCAAATGGCACTCACCAGAGCTATGGCCTCACTCTCTTCCAAAGAGTCTTCGAACATTCTCCAGAGGACAAAGAAATTGGAGAACAGCTCCTCTCAGTTTCCCAAGTCAAACGTAGCAAAGCAGAGTATGTGCTGGAATTCAAAACACTTGCAGCAGGGAGCAGCTGGAATGAACCAGGGCATAAGGCAGCCTAAAGCTCAATCCTGATGTAATCACCAGACTAGCATGCCGTGACAACTAAGTTTCCCTGGACTCTCTCTGATTCCTCCATTTGTCTGGACCAACTATTGCAGAATCCAAGAGGAAAGCTCACAGAGATGTCACAGAGTGGATGTGCAAGTCAAGAACCCATTTGAACCTAGGCAAAGAGACCATGTCAGACTCTCCACTGTGGAAAGCAAAAAGACGAGAGAAATCCAGCTTCTACTGTGGGAGCCCCATGTACCAAGCTGCTCAGTGCCATTCAGGCCATAGTAAGAGCCCATCACAGCACCCTCATGAACAAGTCAACTCAACTCCTCAGTGAGTTATGGTAAGTCAATCTGTATACTTATCTAACCAGACATTGACCATACCAGTGCTGATTTTGGATTCTGCAGCAGCTGGAAACTTCATTGACCTAAACCTCATCAATAACTGAACATCATCCAGCCTTTGCCCCTGGACAGAGGACCTATCGAAGGAGGCTCAATCAAACAATGCATAGCAGAGATCATGCTCCAAGTCAATGCCTTGATCATGAGAAAATTTAATTCCCGGTGATGTTCCCCATCATCTCAGGATTCCCCTGGATGCAGAAACACAACCCTCATATCACTTAGAAAATGAAGAATCCTCTGACATCCTCCGATGGTCACCCCAGTGCCAAGCAAGCTATCTCCAATCTATTCCCCTAGAAAATAAATATATCCATTATCAGCGACAGAGAACAAGGCTATGGAGGAGTATATTGAGGACACACTGAAATAGCAGTAGAGTCGTCCCTTCATCTCTCCTGACTCAGATGGATACTTTTTTTATGGAAGAGAAAGGGGGTGGACTCAGGCCATGCACTGACTATTGTGGACTCAGCCAAATGACTGTAAAATACAGGTATACCTTGCCCCTACCAAGGGAATAAAACTACAAAAATTCCTTGGCTTTGCCTATTTCTACAGGATGTTTTTTAAAAATCCCCCAAAAAACCTGAAACATCCCAACCCCTCACAGCCATTCATAGTCGAGGTAGACCTTCCTACAACATAAGTACTAGTGGCCAAATATGATCACAAATATCAATAAATTCATCTTGTCATGCATCTCATGTGTGCAAGCTAAGGTTCCACAATCTCTCCAAACATCCCTGATCAACCTTGTCTCTCAATTTCATCACTGACCTCTCACTTTTACAGAAAAACACAGTAAACATAGTCATTATGGACCATTTCTCAAAGTCACTACACCTCGTCCCATTACCTACACTCCCTTCTGCATTTATACTGATGAGCTACTGTTTAACCACATCGTGTCGTAGGTTTGGAGAAATTTCATGGACAAACTGGGACTCACTGTCAGCCTCACATCCCTGGACCATCCACAGGCCAACAGCCAAGTGAAATAAGCTTACCACGTAATTGGCCAATTTCTGCAAACCTTCTGCACTGACAATCTTGGTCACAATCTCTCAAATGTGTACAAAGGTCAATGCAGTGGATTTGGATTTGGACACTGGATTTGTTTAGGCATATTAACAGATCCCCTTGACTGCAATATCCTGAGAGAAAAATACCTTTTCGACTCCCTCCCTTTCAAGTTGTTCAGAGTCTCGGCCACATTTCAGTGAGTACTAAGGAAAGAATCCTTGATTCAATAATCTTCCACCCATACACTGCTATGGCACTTTTAAAATCTGAGGTCTGTCCTGAGATCCTTAAGACTTACAGCAAATTCAAAGATGTGTTCAATTAGGCATGTGGAAGTACTGTATCTGGACTCCCACTTGTGTCATGGCCTGCCCAAAACCCAAGACCAAAAAGGAGGTGAGGCAGTTTCTGGGGCTAGCTGGCTATTATCGTAGGTTTGTGCCAAATTTTTCAGATGCCACCAGCCTTCTGACTGATCTCACTGAAAAGGGAGCACCAGATCTGGTCCAGTAGGCAGAGCCATGCCAACAGGTCTTTATTCAGAAAAAGCTGTGCTTTGTTGTGGACCACTCTGACATTTCCTGACTTCTTTCTCCCCTTTGTTTTACAGATGGATGCATTGGACAAGGTGGAGGGGGAGGAGTGTCCAGTGCTGTACATCTGACACAAGCTCTCAGTGCAGAAAAGCAAGTACAACACAGTCAAGAAAGAGTGCCTGGACGTCCCCTCCGATGGTCCCCTCCGATACTGTCTGTTGGGATGGGCCTCGCTCTTCAGACCACGCTCCATTCCAGTGGTTCCACCACATGAAGGATACCAAGGTGTGAATAACTCAGTTGCTTCTGGTGCTTTAGCCATTAACGTTCAAGGTGGTCCACAGGTGGGTGACGCAAATGGCTGTGGCAGTTTTCCTCTTTTGTCCAGGGGGTTGGGTTGGGAGGTGAATGGCGGCAGAGATTGGGAGATGGAGTGGTAGGGATGAGAATGCACCTGTTTACTACCTATTTCTGTAAGCAGCTGCCAACTAGCAAGAACTGAGTTGAACTGTATGTGTGTGTATCTGTGTGTGATGTCAAACTGAGACTGAAAATGGCACTGAAAAGTGCTCAAAAGAAAAAAGGGAAACATAAAGAGCCCTGTTTCCCCAATTACACCCAAACCCACAAGAGTGCTGTAATCCCGTTCTGTTTTCTGATTCTGGTTTTTGTCTTTGAAAGTCTGTTTGCTGATCACCTGACCCAAGCCTATTTTTAAGGACAGGACTGCTAATGAAGTCACTTTTTAACTCTGCTGTAAATTACTTTACATTTAGACATCTCTTTTTTTTAACTCATATTTCAGAGCCTTTTTTGTGTTAAACTTTACCTCTACAATCGTATCTGCAATTTCTGGAAGTACTTGTGAGTTTACCACAAGCATATGAACGAGTAGGACGGCAACAATTCCCAGGAAATATTCTGATGTTTGCCCTGTAAAATAAAGTTCAGAAATGGAACATTTAGCCTTGCAAGGTAATTTTCACATAAACCTATCAAACATTATAAAAATATAACAAGTGACTGTAGTTTCAGACAGTGGATGTTTTATTTAGGAAGAACTGTGTCCATAGGCCTGACTTTATTCAGGCCTATGAGTCCCAAACCCATCCTTCTTGAGTCCATCAGTTGTTGATCTTGCAAATAACTCTGCTGAGCAAACTCAACGAATTCTAGAAATTAAATTGAACAACAGCCCAATGTTCTTGGTGCTCATGCAGCTAGTCTTTCATTTAATCCTTTTAATAGATTCTTTATCCAGCCACAGAAGAGAATCTACAAGGAAGTAGGGCTTTTAACAAACATTAGGTCCTTAATTTCCCATCCGAGTTATAAAGAGTTGTGTTATAAGCAAACAGTACCTGAGGCAGAGAAATACTAAAATTGTGCACACTGGTATTCAGACCTCAAATACTATTAACTTAAACAGAGGCATGTCTCAGTTAGGCAAGATTCTGACCTTGGACTTAAGTCCATGATTCAACAAACATCAAATTCAACAAACCAAACTAACAAATTAAAAATGTGATAAAATAGCTTACATCCTACACATACTCAAATACATTATTTGATGACCTCAATTGAGTATCTCGTGGCTTCATTAAATTTTGCTCACAGTTAACTGGCCCAGCCTGTTATAAAAAATATAATGCAAAATAATAGGATGCTGGAAGTGTTATTTGAAAAGCTTCCAAATAATTCCAAACCATTTTCTTCCAAACCATTTTCCACATTATCTATGGACTACAACTATGATAACCAGAATAAGAATTAATCTTAAGTGTCCAAATATGTTTTGTATCATTTTCAATAGTAAATCTATTAGTTTTATATTTTTTAAACATAACAGTCTATTTGTTGGTAAAGGTTTTGTTTGAAAAGTTTGCTTATGGTAACTTTCTTTAAAGATGTTTATATTTTTAATCTCATTAGCGCACAGTCATTGCTACTGTATATGCTACTAAGGTAGACACAGACAACAGGAAAATGTGTGTGCAAAATCGCATTTTAAAATCATAGGCTATTGTTACTGTACTCAGGTCATTAAACATCTGTTCTGGGGGTTTTTGTGGTTACCATAGGGCAGAAATTAAAATTGAGAAAACAGATGGAGAAGAAAGGGGAGATTTTACACGGTTCTTTTTGCCTTCAAAAACTCCCAGATGGTTTAATGGACAAGGGTGTTGTGATTTTACCTTTGTCTTGGCAAATTTAAGTATCCCAGAAGTACAACATCTTTAAGCTCCCATTTAAAAATGAAACACACTGGTGAAAAAAACAGTGATATTGATGGATGACTATGTTTAGCAACCAAAACTAACCTGTGATAATGGCCACTCCAGTAAGGAAATAAACAACATTGCCACAGAGAATGGATCTTATCATGACAAGATACAACAAAGGCTCTATGTTTACCTGGAGATGTAAAATTTCCAGTAAAACTCATCAACTTTAATTTCATTTAGTCTAAATGGATTGCTAGGAATATCACCAGCTACTATGTGACATGACCTGCATGTGGTACCAAAACACCAATGCATTTATGAATCAGCACATTAATCACAGGCTTAATCAGAGCAGAAGACACTAATGACATGGGTCACAGCTATTAGGCCCAGCCTTCCACATCCAGCATATGGCTTAAAGCAAAACTGAGTAGGAGCCAACTGGCAGAGTTTATCATCTGTAACTCTGCTTGGCAGGATGCTTTCACAGAGAGGCAAATACTAGCTGAGGGGAACATCAGTATAATATGAATTTCCAACTAGATTCAACCCCCAATACATCTTGCTCTATGTATCCTCATCATTATCCCATAGACACCCACAGTTTATTAAAATTGTAAACATTCTTGTAGGGGTTGATGGTTGATGTTTATTGTGATACACCTGATCAGATTAACTATAGACTTGGTATTTTAGCAAGACTGAATTAGACTTGGTTTGATTTCCACTAGAAGGAAAAGGCTGAATAGAAGTGTGGAATGTAATCCTTTTGCTTCCTTTAGGTTAGATATTATAACCCAAGCAAGTCTGACATGTTTCCTTCTACACAAGGAAACACATTTACATATAAATGATTCTGTTGTAGAAAAAAGAGAATTCTAAATAATTATTATTGTTGCACATAATAACTTACACTTAATAACTTTAAAATAATAACTTACCTTTATTAGCCATGTTGCTCAGGCAGATTTTGAACTTCAGCTGGTAACACTTCAGTGTCTGTACATATAAAATAAGAGTTATTGGGCACATTCCGCAGCTTAGTAGTATGAACTGATAATAGTTACTCTATTCAGGCTGTCTTTCCTGAATATTGTTGATATAATGATATGAGTTGATATGATAGGAATCAATATCAATATGCCAGTTTTATTCCACCTGGTTCACCTGTTTTTTTTGTTTTTGTTTTTGTTTTTATTTGTCATCTGTCATACAAGTCCCTGTATATGTTGTTACACAGTAAGATATTAGAAGAAGTGCATTAATACATGCCTTGTAGCCAGAACTGGCTTTTATTTTTATCCATTTCTAGATTTTCTCAACATTAATTTAAGGAAACTACATCAGACGTTTTATGTAATAGGAGAGGTGTCTGCATGTAGCTTAATGATTACTCACATATCCTAGATTCACAAATTAAAATTACAATTAAAATAGGATTAATAGTACAATATGCCATTTCATGAATTAAATAACATTCAGTGTCAAAAAAATACAACACAAAATTGATCTTAATATCCATTATAGTTAGTTGTGCTTGAAAGATTTTTCTTTTTAATGTCATTTGTTTATTTCTTTAAGCTTTAAACGCAGACATCATTCTCTCTCTATTTTTGTCTGTAAGTACTTTTGTTATTATTCTTCCATGATATCTACTGTTACAGATTAGACAATATGACATTTCAAATCTGCTGCCTTTTCTCAATTCAGAACTCAGGCCAAAGTACTTTAGTAATAAATAAAAGTTCAAATACAAGTGAAGTCGAGGAAAACCAATTTTAGAACAAGAAACTACAACTACAAGATCAAAAAAATTCTGCCTTCTCTAGGTGATGTTGATTATTCATTAAAGACAAATGCTAATACATGCTTTGTTCTACATTAAAGTAGAATAAACAGAACACAATATTAACTATATGATGGAATTTATAGTTTTTAGTTTTAGTTTAGTTAAATAGTTTTTAGGTCTTACCTTCGCTCTAGCTAGCTGACGTTTATCTCAACAAACATGAGTAGGTTTGCCAGAAACCTCAGGTTATTATTTCTTTCACCTGACCATACAGACGCTTAAGAATAAAATACTAATCCTACTGTTATTTCTACTTGCCAGACCAGTTTCAGACTTCATTGTATTTCTGCATTCTCCTGCTTCCTGATTCCAAGTTATAAGGATACTTAAGGTTAGGTAGGTTTTAGGGATATTACATGATATGGCCAAAACTATGTGAACACCTGACTATCACACCCATACGTGGGCCTTCCCCAAACTGTTGCCATAAAGTTGTAAATACAAATATAAATACTATAAATTTTCAGCACAATAGCATGAGTGCTTCACACATATTTCCAAAGGTAGAAGATAATTTATAACTACACTGGTAGACCATTGTTCTGCAATTTGCTCTGGCACAATATGCTGATAATGTTTATTAGTGCAAGAAATAACATATAGGATTTAAACACATGGCTTTTCACTGCTAGAATACTCATCTACAGCTATACAGGTTGACACTTCATGACCTTAACATTAAAGTGCTGTCAGCCATTCAATCCTAACTCAAATAGAACCTTATAATACTACGATCATGACTTGTGTTCTTATATCAATTAAAACTGCATAATAATGTTCAAACAGTTCAACAACATTACAGTTGTCCATGAACTGTCTATATAATGGGTGATCATACCGAGGTAGTTTTGGTAGCTAAACAATGTCCAGTAGTCATCTGTCAATGTCGCTGTTGTCTGGTGCGAATCTTGACCCACCACAACAGTTTACACACTGGTGTGTTTTGTTTGGAAATGGTAAATTAAAGACATCATACATATGTAATACTGAAATTTGCAGAGACAAAGGTTGCAAACTACAACACCCTTGTCCATTAAACCCCTTTGTTCTCCATTGGTTCAATTTTAATTTCTGCCCTACGGTAACCAAAAAAAAAAAACACTACAGCTATTTATATATATTTTAGTATTTAGAATTAATTTTGTATATTGTAGTTTATGTATGTTTATGTTACAGAAAGTTTTTCCACATTCTATTGTTCTAGCTTTGTTCACGTTGCATTATTTTAACCTTTATTTAACTTTTGGTAGTGTGTTTATGACACTTTTGGGGTGGTGGTGAATTTCTGTATTCTGGTCTGAAGCTTGGACAGACTATGTTGGGCAGGTAAGGTATGACAGCTCAGAAAAATGAAAGATATACACTCATATTTTTTAGACTAAGGTATTATTGGAATACCCGTACTCCTATACTTTGTCAGGTTCCACTTCTGCCAAGAACAGAAAGCTGAGGCTGCAGTGGGCACAGGCTCACCAAAACTGGAGAGTTCAGGCTGTTTTAAGAGCAGAGAGGCCCTACCCAGTATTAGTATAGTGTTCCTAATAAAGTATATATGGTTAATTTGAGTAGTAACAAAATCCAGTAACAAATCCAAACTTGAGAGTTTATTACACAGACAGGGTCAAAGCATGATGAAGCAACCAAAATGTAATCCAAGATTACGAAATCCACAAAAATGTAATCCACAAAAGTTAAACACAAAATGCAAAACAAAACATATCACACACATAAAGCATGGCTCAGAACTTCACAGCAGAGTTATGAGATGAATCGAAGTAAATGGCAATTAATACAATGTAGTTAAGATATAAATTAAGGTCAAGGCAGTTAGTAGATCAAGAGTGGAATCTGACACCAAACAGATATTTGGGAATAAAATATGCATTGTATGGATGCAATATCAAATAATGAAAGATAAATAAGGAAAGTTTTTGTAATCTTTTGTTAATAGTAGTGTTGTTTGAGGAAATGTAGTGGTTTAGGAATACAACAATATTTAATTAAGTTATAAATTGATTTGGCAAAATAGAAAAACAAAATCAGAATACCAATCAGGAAACTAAATTAAAACAAAGTTTGATTTTTATTTAACTATTAATGATGTTTTCAGTATAACCACAAAGCACATAATCTAACATATAATAGTATGTCAGAAGTTTAGCTCATTAGCTATGCTTCCACTAAAACTTCTAAAAAAATATATATGTAGCAAATAAATTGCAAAACATGTTAAGTAATTTGTTTACATCAAAACAATTTCTCCCACTTGGATTTCAATACAGTCAATAAACTACAGATTTTCCCTGCAGATTCCTTGAGCTCTAGCTTTAGCATCTCTAACTTAACTACTGTAGTTTGCTTAATAATGACACTATTTATAACTACATAATGAAGACAGATGTTTCCTCCATTAAAGTATGTGAAGTGTGCTACATTGTGATGTTGTATGGCTAAAACCATCAGCTAAGAATGATGGGACTTGATAGCTGAGTGGTTGTAGATACACTATATGGCCAAAGGTTTGTGGCATGGGTGAGGTCAGGCACTTTTGTTGGACAAGGAAACCTGGTGAACACTCAGCGATCTAATTCATCCCAAAAGTGATCAGTCGGGTAGAGGTCAGGGCTCTGTGCAGGCCACTTCAGTTCTTCCAGTCCCACCTTCTCAAAGTGTGTCTTCATGGACCTTGCCTTGTGCACAGGGGCAAAGTCATGCTGGGACAGGTTTGGGCCTCTTAGTTCCAGTGAAGACAAATTGTAATGTTCTTCAAATTTGTGGCAACAGTTTGGGGAAGAACCACATATGAGTGTGATGGTTAGGTGACCACATACACTACATTGCAAAAAGTTTGCCCAACATCATTGTCTGATCTCACGAATGCTTTTGTGGCTGAATGAGCATAAATCCCCACAGCCATGCTCTAAAATCTAGTGGAAAGCCTTCCCAAAAGAGTGGAGGTTATTATAACAGTGAAAGTGTTATAATATAAGAGACCCAAAAGCTAAATGTATCGTAGTGCTAAAAGTAAGAATTGCATAATATGGAATTGGGTGCAGTCAAAGATATGTACAAAAATAAGTATTGTTATTAAAGGTTATGTGCAATATCATAAGAACAATACTGAGAAGATTATAAAAAACCTATAGTGTTGTTAATTGAATGGAGATTAGGACAGGGAACATTAACATTTTATTCACGTATTATTTAAATATTCAAATGATTTGTGATCCATTCAAAAAATGTGATCCAATTGAGAACTTTCTCATGTTCATGTTCACCTTCATTCTGATTGTACACATCTGACTCAGTTACACATCACTGCCACAGTATATCGGGACTCAATACACGTACACCCTTTGCAAAGTATATGCTCAGTGTCCTGTACCTGCAATACCAAGCCTTTTGTTATACTGCTCTAGTGTTTATGGTCATGACTATGCTTCTGGAGTTTTGGTTTACGTATCTGTCTTTTGCCCAGTTAACTCTATTCGCATATCACCTGACTTCTGCCTTTTTCCTGATTCTGATTCTGCTTTACATTTTGGATTTGTTTACCTGTTTTAAAATAAAGACTCTTAACATCTCTCACCGTCTCCAACGAACAAGCAAACATATTCTGACATAGTAAACGTTGTGATGTATGTAGACTATTATTTTTGTCATGTATGTAGAATAGGCTTCATGTTACTCATACAAGGAAACTTATTAAACTTGCTGTCCATGACAAACAGCCATATTTTACAGATGTGGTAGACAGAGATATAGCTTGCTGAAGTATTCATTTTTGTAGCAAAAAAATTAAGCCCACATATACTTTAATTTAAGGTGGCTTAATACTTATTAGAATTTTCAGTTGCCTTAAATTAGGACAAATTATGATTCTCTAAGGACTCATGGACATCTAGTAATGATAATTCACAGGCAGAGCTACAGTACAGTATCCAATTGGAATTGGCAGGAAATTATGACGTCGTCACGGATATGTTAAATGTAGTCACGCCCCAGCTTTAGGCAGGAAAGAAGTCTGGCAATACAGTGACTGAGCCAGAAGGCAGTCAGTGGAAAAATTTGTTAGAAAGCTAGTAAATGACAGTTATCTAGTTTTTCCTGATTTGTATAATTAGTTGGGAAGTTGAATAGCTAGAGAACTTTTAGCCTAGTGATTATAGCCTAGTGATTAACAACAGTTGTTTGTGTTTCTATGTCTTTTATCATTCTTTTTGTTTTTTCAAGGTAGGTGCTAATACTATCCACCTAATTTGCTTTAAAAGCTGGAATTACACAGATTAGATAATAAAAATACAAATATCAGAAGTATTTGAGATCAAAAGATGAATATGAGATGATAGATCAGAATTTCAGCTTTCATTTCCTGATGTTTACATGTAGGTGTGTTAAACAACATAGAACATGTACCACTATTTCTTTCAGTTGTTGTTTGTTTTGGGTGGTTTCTCCCTTCAGTCTCCACCTCAGGGGATGAAATGCATGCACAGTTGGGTTAAGTTCTGGTGATTGACTTGGCCAGTCCAAAACCTTCCAATTTTGGGGTCTAAAACCTTCCAAAGTCTGATGAAGTTCTTTGTTGTGTTAGTAGTGTGTTTGGGGTCATTGACTACATTTGCATGCACATCAATATTCTGATATTAATTGGAATTTGTCAATATTCTAATTAGTCTTGAGTCATGTAAATGCCGCCATCCAATTGCCAGTCATGTAAGCCCAAGCCATGACACTACCTCCACTATGCATGAAAGATGAGCTTGTACGTTTTGGATCACGTGGTACAGTAGGACCCTTATATTTCTGCTCTCAAAGTCTTCTTTGAGCTGTGGAGGTTGTTGCTGATATCTCTGACTCTTGTTTCTGGGTTTTTCTTCACAGCTCTTACAATGTTTCTATCATCAGCTGCTGTTGTTTTCCTTGGCTGACCTGTTCCATGTCTGGTTGTTAGTACACCAGTGGTTTCTTTCTTCTTCAGGACATTCCAAATTGATGTATTGGCTATTCCCAATGTTTGTGCAATAGCTCTGATCGATTTACCCTCTTTTTTCAGCTTCAAAATGGCTTGCTTTTCTCCCATAGACAGCTATCTGGTCTTTATGGTGGTTTATCCTTTTTAACAATGCAGTCTTCAAAGGCAAAACCAAGGACTCAAACCATGAGTAGACATTCAGAGCTGTTATTTGTTTAAACAATCAATCTAACAGGGCACATATACGCAACAAGAAACACTTGTCAGTCACATGTTCCAATATTTTTGATCACTTGGAAAAATGGGTGGATTCAAACAAAAGGTGCCATGTTCTAATTGCTTAACACATCTATATGTAACTATCAAGAAATTAAAGCTGAAATTCGGATCTATCATCTCATATTCATCTTTTGATCCAGGGCAGTGGTCGCTCAGTGCTTAAGGCATTCGACTACTGATTGGAAGGCTGTAAGTTCAAATCCTGGCACTTCCAAGCTGACATTGCTGGGCCCTTGAGCAAGGCCATTAAGCTCTCAATTGCTCAGTTGTATAAATGAGAAAATGTTAGTCTCTCTGGATAAAGGCATGTGCTCAATGCCATAAATGTAAATCTCAAACCCAAATGTTTACAGTGTATAGCAAAAATAAAAGAATTGCCCTTGCCATCCCAACACTTTCAGAAGGGACACTCTTTGTACATCAAAAAGTGGTTTTTTGACTTGTTTTACTACAAACCTGAAAAGAGAGATTAGAGGTATAATCACCCCTTCAGATTCAGAGAAGTTTGTGTTTGAAGGAACTTTATAATGAAAAATGACATGGTCATACACTATGTAATAAACACAGCCTTATTTATAATTTAAAAAAGGCCATATTAATCAACTTCCAGTTCAGTTACGTACTTCTCCGCCGTAACCTTTGAATGAAAGGAAATCCACTTGAGGATGATGGTCCTGCACTTGTGCTCTGTAATTTAGACACATCCGTCATCGACTTGTAGTAAATCATTTTAACGTTGAAGTGAGAGTGAAGTTTTTTCTAAAGCTCTAGCATATGTAGCATAAACTATATTTACCCTGGTGCGGTTAGAGCTTAAGTTCCTCAGTGAAAACGTTCCTGCCAATGCTTCTCGGACCTGCAACCCAACAAGCCATATCAAAGCATTATTTATAATTGTTTCCAAGTTTAATTGAAGAGACGTTTATTGGTCTTAAAGCACACATACCTTACTGTCCAGCAAAGTTCCAAACACCAAAATAAAGAAACCCTTTTAAAAAAGAGACAAAATATTTTTACTATCTAATACATTAAGTATAAAACTATTTGTACATTAATATTAATTTAAGTGTATGCAATTAGAATTACTAGAGATTAGAGTAAATTAGTGTAACATGACTTTAGTACCTGCAGTGAATTAAGGAATGCAAACACCAAATGAATCCCAAAGTTCGGAGACACCATGGTCCCAATGCCGAATCTCCACGTTAGACCAAAGAGAGGTGTTAAAATCCCTACACATTTAGCAATGACCAGTAGGGGATGTTTGTCATCTGGCTGAGTGGAAGCATTAACTCCTCTCCTCATCATCTTACACAGAACCACAATAAGCACCAGGAGGTTTATAGCTACAATAGTCAGAGCAGGAATCACAAATGCCAGGAGGGCCTTCGTTTCATTCCAGTTTAGCCAGCAATTATAATCTTTTTGAATGTATCCATTGTTTCCAGCTGTAGATGCCACAGTAATGACAGCTATGATTAGCGGGGCTCCATAGCCAACAGTGAAGGCTATGGCCATCATTGTGCCTCTGGTCATTCTGGAAAAGACCATGAGGGTGCGGTAGAGGAGCAAGAGTGCTGACAGCAACATCCATAAGAAAAGGGCAAGATAAAAGAAGTGCATGAAGAATGTCGCTGTACTGCAGGGTCCGTCTCCTTGGTTAACAACAGCTGCTCCAATGATGAAGCATATGTCCGCAATCACAAGGGAGACAGCAATGTTAAATACGGAGACATGGCGCATGTAGGATGTGTCGTTTCTTGTCACTGATTTCCATATAATGATTTCAATGACGAGGCACAAAACCAAGCTGGCCATGGAAATGCCAACACCAATGTAAGTTATGTAATCTAAGATTAAGCCTTTATCCAGGGCAAATGGTGACATCAGGATTGAAAAAGAGGTTGTGTGATTGCACTCACATGTAAATCTTTCAGTTTCATTCCCTAATGTCTTTAATTGACATCCAGTCGAGTCCCATCCACCAACACCATTCAGAAGACTAAAGTTCCAAAAGACACACTGAGGGTTTACAAGTGCCTTATTTTTGATATCAAAAGAAAGGGAGATGTTGTTAATTGTTGAGTTTGTCTCAATCAGGACTACATCTCCATTGATCCTTGTGCCAGTTTGACTGCTGTCATTGTAGGTCAGATTTCGAACAGGTAAGATATTGTCGAAAGCTGAAGAAATTATCACTGTGAGAAAAGTCGGTTCTCTAATCGCTGGAAGACTTATTTGGGTAGTTAAATTTTTTCCAAGTGTTTCAGAAAAGGGGGCAGTAATTTTAGTTTTTCTGAGAGAGGTAGAGTTTGTTGTAATGTTGATGCTTTCGTCCGGGAGTCTGAGTGAAATATTTTCAGTCGATTTCACAAGTTCAGAACTGGCATTCATGGTTGTATTGTTTTCATTTAAAATGATCCATGTGTCCTGTGCACCTACTGATCCAATGACATCAGTAATTTTTAGGAAATCCTAGAAATATATAATCAGTAAATAATCACAAAGCAGAAACAGTAACGTTTAACTGTAACATTGCTACATAGTATAAAATGCTGATTTTAGAACAGATTATATTACCTGATAGTCAATATTAAAGCTATCCCCTCTATTTACATCCTACTTCAAATAGCATATAAACTAAATGCAATCGTTCAAGAGAATTTACTTACTGTCATAAGGGGTTGATTAATTAAAATTGTATCTGAGAGATTGGTAACGATGTTCAGTATTTCTACAATGGTTAATATGGTTGCTGGAGAGTCAGCTATGTTTTGAGCCTCTAATGTAGTATTACTGCTGCAGCTGGCCACAAACTTTGAGATGTCTGCTACCTGTAAATGCTACAGAAAAAAACACAAATTGGTATAAAGAAGCAAATAGAAATCAAACAATGTAGATTTATTTTTTACTGAAAAATTAAAAATCAAATTGCCTCAGCTTCATCTTTTAAATTTTGAAAGATGCGCAGAATACAGTTGTTTTCTATAGGGTCCCACTGGCCTGATGAATTACACTTAGCCGTTTGAGAGCCAACCATGTCTCCTCTGCAGTCACCACTGTGTATTTCTCCAAAATTCCCAGCTCCAAATACACTATCAGAGCATTTAAATACTAAAAAAAAAAAAGAAGAAGGTTTTTTTTTGTTTGTTTATACAAATGTTACTGGGTAATCTGGTTGCCTGATTTTTAACAACAACTAAACACTCAAATGTGAGTCATCTGAAATAAATAAATAAAGTCTCCAGCAGCATTTAATAAATTTTACTTATATTTGATTGCTAAGTCAAACATGTATTTGTAGTTTGTTTGTCTATTTTTAAATCATGAATTATTTAATACATAATGAGCTGTAAAAAGCTGGGTATTTAGTTGTGTATTTGCATTTTTGTGCACAACAATGTACAATGGCTGCCCAAATCATCATTTTCAATGGTATATTTTTATATTTGGTATTATTTTATTACTATAATAAAACTGTGTTATTCTCTTGCTTCAACATGACCAGAAATATACCTCTGCAATCTTTTTTGACCTGTCAATCAAATGATCAGTAAGAGACTTTGGAAACAAAGTGTGTTTTGGTGTTGTAAAGCAAGAGACAAAATAGGTAACATAATTGTTGATGTATGGCACTGGTGGAAATGTCTTGTGTTTTATATATATATATATATATATATATATATATATATATATATATATATATATATATATATATATATAAAATTGCTAGAGACAATTTAGTGCTCTTCAATAGGGAAATTTAAAGCTGATTTCTCCTTGTTTCCAGCTGTTTCTTGACCTGCTTGAATAGTCCATGGCTTTTACAAAAATACCAATATTACTGACCCTAACTTGCCAATCTGCATGAAGTAATTTAGAGGCTCTGGTGATGTGCGCTCTATGTAACAGAAAAATAAGCTTTAACCTGAATACTGGTGTTGAAATGAATTTTTAATCTCTAAAAATTATAAGTTATAACTGTGAATAGTATAACACCAATAATGGCATTGCACTACACTCCTACTGTAATTACAATTAGCAATAAAAATAACTTATTACTTACTTTGGTTTTTTACAGAAATTTTGATGATCTTTGAGTTGTAACTTTGTGTTGTACTTCCACTGAGAGGAAATGTGAGTTGACATGTGACTTGTATCACTTGGCCATTAGTCTGACAGTCCTGTTTGTTAATTTTATAGTCACATAATATGCAGCCTGCTGGTGGGACTGTGCAGCACAATTAAATGGTGAAACGCAATTAGCTTCATTTTCAGACAAACATGGCAAACTAAAATTCAGCCAATCACTGGTGAAGGCAAACTGAATATATGTTTGTAATAATATGTTGTTTGACATTATTTATTGATTTTTGGACTACATATGCAGTTGGGCTGATATTCATGAATACACAAATCACACATAAAACGCTGTGTGTGTTACCTGTTGAAGTTGAGCTGCAAGCTGTGTTCCATTCCACTTTATAAATCTTCTGAACACAACACTGCAGTGTGATTTTTGTATCCTCACATTTTACAACTTTGTCTCTGGTCACTTGGATATCTGGGTATGGCTGAATTGTAATGGTTTGCCAGATAACATAGGGCAGAGAGTTTACTGTTGTTGTGCATGCATATTGACCTGAGAAAGCAGAGAAAATAATAAAATATAAAAATAGAATAATGTGTTTAAACCATCAGGATTTATAAATGCCTTTAAAATGTTTGCATACTGTATATGCTGAGAAGCTAGTACATGTTTTTATAACCAGCACAATATAAAAGCACAGATTTGCTGGATTCATTTGCAAATTAGTTGCACAACCATTTTCTTTCATCACCCCTAAACTCTGCATGGTGTTCCAGAGAACATAAGGGACACAAGCTCTAAGGGCATTTTTAATAAACAAACAAGCAAGCAGATAGATAGATAACTTTGCATGTGTATTTATATTTGTTATTTTGCTAAAACTTTATACTACCATTGTATTTCATCATATTTTCTGTTTTACTACTGTTCTGCCTTTGTCTATCTACCACTTGTTATCTTTATACAATTCATTCATAATTGAACGCAATTTAATGAATGTATTTATCGTGTTTACTTATTATCTATTTGCTGGTTTAACAGAATTGCTTCTGACTTACCACTGTCATCAGGAGTGACACTCTTCACAGTGAGATTAGTGTTATCAATTACATACTTATCTGATGGCTGTAGTTTATTCCCATTCTTGGTCCAGTATATGCCATTATTCACTGGAGGATTGCAGGTCAGTATGAGATTTATCCCAGGATATATATTGTCACCGCTGTTATATAGTCCATCTTTCACTGAAATGAAGAGCCATGTATGTCTCTAAAGTTTTTTATGCAGTTCCCTTTTACACATGTACAGCATTAACACTAGATAATGTATATTCATAACTGAATAAAACTGATGTGAGGTGGGCTTCCCGAAACATCCATAACACTAAATACTTGATTGTCTCGTTTAATTAATGAGCATTTCCCCAAACCCTTCATAACTAACGTAGTATGTAAACTGATTCGGAAATTAACGAGTAACCTGAACTATTCATAATTCACTAAGCACTTCGTTATATGGAGCTTGTGTGCAGTTCTACCTCAAAATTGCAGAGGCTGATAATTTCAGATTAAAAAAAGCCCTCAGTTATCCATTTACTTGAATGGAAGTTATTCAGGCTATTTATTATTAGCAGTAGTAGTAGCCTTAGTATTAATAATAATAATAATAATAATAATAATTTGCCTATAGACTCATGCAGCTTTTTCACCTCTGACTCAGGCTGGGCAGGGTCAACAAAGAATAACTTACAACTCATTTGTTAAATCTCTGATGAGGAAGGCTTTTGTAAAGCACTCGCAAAACAGGCTTTTACATCCTTAATTAAGTTGTTTTGTAATTCACTAAGATTCATCGTTATTGGGAAACACACCCCTGAAGAATGATAGGTCAATAAACAGATAAACAGGTTGATAAATAATAATAATAATAATAATAATAATAATAATAATAATAATAAGCCATTACCACTTTGACTGAATGCAGAATCGCTCACATTGAATCCCTGTGAACGGAGATTGCTAGCAACCTGTTGGTTTGCTGAATTCAAATTAAGGTTATTGTTGGTTGCTTTAATAGTAAAGTCTGCTATCACACTTCCATGTCTGTGAAAAACACAGAACATCATTCAAGACATGACCATTTAACAGAACTGCTGACCTAATGTTTACAACCACTGTATTAAATAATAAAAATATATAGACTATAGTGTGGATCTTTGGTTAATTTGATTAGAAATTCTAAAATAATAATAATAATAATAATAATAATAATAATAATGGAATAAATATTTGATAAATAATATAATTAATTAATATCAAATAATTAAGAAAGATTACAATATATATATATTACAGTAAATAACCTCACCTGAAACCAGTCACTGTTATAGAGTTGGGCTGATAGGCAGGTACATCTCTGTAACTTTTATCAATCTGAGGTTTTAAAAAAATGCCCAGTATATCATATTTTCTTTTTAAGTGACAGTGGAAGTACTATATGCTACAACACTACTACTACTACAAATAATAATAATAAGAAGAAGAAGAAGAAGAAGAATGAATAAATCATCAAGCATATTAAATTGTGTCACACTTACTGAACTCTCAATTATTGTTTTATATGTTAGGTATTTTGCACTAGATTTGTTACTGAGTGCCAAGTCAAATTCTTCATTTACTGCCAGTGAGAAGCTTAATAAATAGACACCTATGAAAAAAAATTACAAAAGGTATTTAAAAAAAACAACAAAACAACAACAATAAAAATGATTCAGGTAAAAACATAAGAAAACAGTTACTGGATCAACTTATAATTAAAATTGTTTAGTTCCAACCCTCAAGCCTTGGAAGATGAATTAAGATAAAAGTAATTGAAATCAGAGTGATTGCAGTCAAAATACATAAATGTGGTACAAACTGTTTGCACAAAATCTTTGTCAATGAAAAAACTATTACATTAAAATTACATTAGGTTTGGAAAGGAAAAGAGCAAGGAATAAAATCATACCTGCAGTTATGTGAGTTGTGGATGTGATGGTTGTCGTTGCAGCAGTTGTTGGTGCTATGGTTGTTAAACAAAGTAAAATATATTTGAATTTAAATTTAAATGACTTTAAAACTTAAAAACAGGAATAGTAAGATCATGTAAAATCAAAAGTCAAAGTACAACATTGTTCAAGAAAATATCCCATGACAGGTCATTGTCACCAGAAGTCTACTCTGTTCATTTCCTGTTTACTTCATGTTTCTGGATTATATAAGCACATCATTGCAAAGTCTTGCCAATTCATCATGTTGTGTAAGTTCTGAGCTATGTTTATTCTGGTTAGCCTTGCTTGTGTATGAATATTCGCCATCCCTTATGTGACTACTCTCTTGGTTTATGCCTACTTATGGAAAGTTCGATGCATGACTTGCGATTGCTTTTGACTACAAATATGGATTGTGTTTAATAAAACATCTACACAAATAAGCTATATATATTGCTTATTTGCACATATATTGCTTTTACAACAGTTCTATAAACAAGAAATTAATATCGATTAAGTGACAACTCAGAGACAATATAGCCAAATTTTCTGTTTATTCTTTGTTTTTTGTTTTTTGTTTTTTGCTATATATTGTAACATAATGTCACTACATACCTGTTACAATAGGCAAAGGCAATCTTTAAAATGCTCTATATGACTTTACTGACTGTATTATTGGCTCACATGAAAACAAGCGCTGTACTCTAGGCTTTCCTCTGCTCCAGCTTGGCCTCACTTTGTCCACCTAGCCACCTTCTTCAGTTTTCGAGTTCCTTCTCTTGAGGAAAAAAAACATTCTATTTTTGAGTTCACTCTTTTCCTTCAGCCGCTTTGAGGAGAGAAGGCATTTGTTCTCTGTTTTCAGTTGTCCCTAGTTTATTGTCTTCAGTTTCACCAAGTGCTCTCTCCAACATGCTACCTGAGCTTTGGTTGTGCATTAGGCAGCGTATTAGTTTCTGAGTGCCAAGGTCCTGGGTTTAATTTCTGCTTTAGGCAGGTGAGAACAGGAAGCCAGTATAATATATTTACTGGGTGATTAAAATATAACAAATCGAGATGGATTTAAAATTAAAATTTCCTCTTGCATTCTAATCAAAGCAAACTTTGCACATGAACCTATTCTCCTGTCTCCCCTGCCTCTCCCATTACAGCTTATTTTTCATGTAACATATCATACATACCAGACAGCTCACTGATTGGTTGGCAGAAGCGTCCATCATTTGGAATAGCGTTGATGCAGCTACATGAGGCATTGGTGATGTCATCACAAGCCCCATATACTGTGCACTTTTCACACGGCCAGAAATACTGATCCTCACACCTGCACTGATATTCAGTACCATTCAAACTGCACACTGTGGAATAGAAAATCATTATAAGGTATGGTTCTTGCTAAATATTTTAAGTTAATTTCATTACATATCTGTTATATTAGGGGAAGACATTCTCTGAAATGCTCTATATGACTTTATTGACTGTACTGTTTTCTCACATGATAAACTACTACAACACATGTCTAGAATAATCTCTCATATATTTTTAGTACTAGATAAAACAGAAACTGAAAGGTCAGTTACCTGTAGTGATGTTAATTTCAGTGGTGTTGATGTTACTATTTACAAAGGGTAAACGGTGTGTCACCGAAAGGTTCCTCAGTAGATTAAGGACTGTTATATTTTCTGCATCAATCTCAATCTCAATCAGATATTCAGCTGAGGGAAAGAAGGTATATAGAAATTTCTTACAAATACACTACAATATTAAAAGCAAAATATTTAAAGAAAATTAGTGAATTGACTCTGGTGAGAACCTGCACATTTTGTGGTAGTAATCGGGGTGTTTTTACCTGTGGGCATTACAGCTGGACATGTAGAGTTATCTATAAAATAAAAACAATGGCATAATTAAAAAGTACTAATAAATAGTGTTATTTAACCCAATCTAAGTCAGAGAAATTTGCCATGATGATATACTTAGCTTCAAACATGTGGAGTGCTATATTAAGTCAAATAGTTAGAACATATTTGTTTCAACATTTATTACTATGGTGCTTTTTTCTACATTTGATCAATTTTTATTTTTGTATTGGATAAGTGTTTTATAAATGACCACTCAGACATACATTGTTCAGAAAAAAAATGAGCATTGTTTGTTAATGAAGGAATGAGAGAGAGCATTCATCAGACATGCTTATTTTTCATGTTACATATCATACATACTAGACAGCTCACTGATTGGTTGGCAGAATTGTCCATCATTTGGAATAGCGTTGATGCAGTTACATGAGGCATTGGTGATGTCATCACAAGCCCCATGTACTGTGCACTTTTCACACGGCCAGAAATACTGATCCTCACACCTGCACTGATATTCAGTACCATTCAAACTGCACACTGTGGAATAAAAGTAAACAGATGTGTAATATTTTTTTGGTAATTTTTAAAACCTTTTTCAAATAAGCAGAAAGCATCAAATATCATTTTTAGTTATATATGTCATATGCCCTAGATGCCTTTTGGGAAGCCAGTAGTGTAGTCTGAAACATTAACATGGCATTAACATTTTGAAGCTGAACCTGGAAATTTGATATTTCTTCAGTGACAGCTGATTGTGCTAATGAATGGCAGGGCTAAAATAAAATCCTACTACCTATCAGTAACTCTTTCTTATTCTTATTCTATTTGCTAGTTTATGTCTAGTTTCTCTTCCAAACACATTTTGAAAAATGAATTATCAAGAAAGTTATCCACTTCATTCATGTTCATTACACATTACATGTTTATTTCGCATGCGACTTTTCATTTGCTACCAATGACATGTTATGGATGTGTCAGCAAAGCAGGCATAAAAACCATTACCCCCAAAGCCATGTTATTCTGTGTAATTAACAAAAATCCTCTTTTCACTCCTTAATATTGTATAGTGAATGTGCATGCAAATCTAAGCAAATTACACAGTGCATTACATGTACTCCCTGGCCACTAGGGTACATGGCTAGCACACTGTGGAAGATGGAAATAATTTTTTTTAATCGAATCTGAAATTAACTATTGTATATTGTAATATTGTAAATATTGTAACACTTACTGCACCCCAGGCCTCCTTCCCTGACAATCAGTCCCTGACCTCATTAATGCTCTTGTTGCTGAATGAGTAGTTTCCTACAGCCACACTCCAAAATCTAGTGGAAAGCCTTCCCAGAAGAGTGGAGGTTATTATAACAGCAAAAGGGGGACTAAATCTGGAATGGGATGTTCAACTAGCAAATGTGGGTGTGATGGTCAGATGTCCACAATCTTTTGGCCATATATTGTATGTCAGGTGTCCACTTCTCTGTCAGCAGAGGTCTCCCTCCCCTGGGCTATAATCAAGTACTTCCTGGTTGCTCCTTGTTAGTATAAAAGGCTAACACATGCATGGCCCCATTGCGATTGTCTTGTTAGCCTTAACCTACTTAACACTACTACACATGGATTCTCAACCATCCCACAAATCCTGTATTGTACATAACTCTGACTGATGAATTCTCAAATTAGATGGTGTGGTTAAATTAAAAAAAAATTACATTTTAAAGTGCAGCTCTGAAAATAGAACATAAATGGAACATAAATTATTAATCTGCATTTATATATTGTGGTTACTATAGTAACAGCTCATTCACAGGGACTTGTATGGCAGACAGATAAACAGATTATTTATTGTCCAAAGCCTATCCCAGGAAGACTGGACTCGAGGCAAAAAAAAACATAAACATTGATATGGTGAAGCTTTCTGCAAAATGTTTGTTTAGCATTTATGGAAGAAATCCCTAGTGTCACTGCTTTGAAAATCTTTGAGATTTTGCAGTTTCTGGGTAACATGTTAAACTATTTTTTTTTCGTCTTATTAATTTCAAGAGGGAAAACACTATGGTTGCACTGATCAGTTTGTATCTCTGCCATTGAAGTATGCAGAATGAATTTAACTTTCTGTTTCCAGAGCGAAGCGTATATTCCATTTTGGCTTATTAATTGCTTTATACTCATTTAAACTAATTTGCCTTCAACGTTAAACCCCAAAATGGAGTTCTCCATTACATCAATCCAACTAGATGTATAATGCTTTTTTTTTTTTTTCAAGTTTTACAGTGTATGACTGTCACAGACAAAATGGCATCGGCCAGAACTTCGTCTTAAGCTGTCTTTGGTCTCAATGGCCCTAAATCACCTGTTGATGTGTACATCACATTATTCTCACAATTCAAGAATTCATTTGTCGGTGACAACAAAATCGGGCAAAATACATAGTCTATCACATTTGAGGCAATTCCCATAGTGTCAAACAAATAGCTTAGATTTGGATACATTTATAATAAAGAACATAAATAAATCCAAAATAATAATAAAAACAGAGCTTACCTGTTGTGACGTTCAAGCTATCGATTTCTGTGGTGTTGTCTATTTGTATTTGACTCATGGACTCCAATAATGATTTGATTTGGTCAATCAAAATCACTTGTGACATATTCACCTCTATGATAACAATGTATTCTACTACATCCGTGTTCACTGGAAATGATAATGTGATTTTGGTTACTTAGGTGATAAGTATGAAAGAACAGACACAGATATAGATATAATATCAGAAATTTTATTTACCATCTCGTTTTTCCCTTAAGTGATTCATTTGTCCATCTGTGTATCTAGACTGAATTTTGAGGGGAAAAAAAAGTTTTCAATTAGGCAAAGTTGCATAATAATTATTCCTATAATAATAAACACAACAGTTTATCAAATAATGCCATATATTAACCTGTTAGCTTTGATGGTGTTTATCACAGTTTATCACACAATCTTTCTTGCTGTAGAAATCTGAAATTTACAATTACTTTAGGACCCAAATTTTAACAAACAATTCTTTAAAGAAGGCTCAGGAATTTGCAAGAATTTAACAACTGTCATTAGTTTATGTGTATAATTTTTGTTCTGTTTGCTACAAAGCATTTCCTTCTATAATACGATAATGCTTATATGTACAATATACTGTATATGTTATATTTCAACAATCTTTGTCTAATTCTTAAGCTTGAACATTTTTCAATTGAACATTTACATCTTCTTATTTCCCTGTATTATTTGGATAGTATTTGAATTCACCATATTCATATATAAAACTATTTTTATTACTTGGTTGTAAATCCTGGTCATCCCTAAGACCCTGCTTTTTTACTGAAAATGACATTTTGTACATAGAGTCCAGACAACTTGTAAGTGTAACAATGTATTTGTGAGGACAGGACTACTGAAGTCACTCTTCAAATCTGCTGGAAATTAAAAAAATTCTTATCCTATTGCATATTAAAATACTTTAATATACTTTAAAATACTTTAATATTAATATTAATAATCTTGTTATTTGACCCTGCTTACTGAAACTCATATTTCAGCAGTAATTGTTCAAACTTTACCTCTTCAATCAAGTTTAAATTTTCAGGGAGTCCTTGTGAGTTCACCACTTGCATATAAATGAGCAGGATGGCAACAAATCCCAGAAAATAACCTTTTGATGTTTTTCCTGTAAAAAAAAAAAAGTTAATAAATAAAATATTTAGTTTTGCAGGATAATAATTATGTAGACTTCTCAAACATAATACAAGTATGGCTTTTGTTTCAAATAGTTGCAGTTTTATTTAAGAACAGCTGCATCTGTAGGTTTGATTCTATTCAGAGTCCCAAATTCATCCTTCTTCATCCAACTTCTGCTGACCTTGCATATAGCTCTGATGAATAAACTCAACTGTTTCTGAGAATTAAAGTAAACAGAAGCATATACACAAAAGCAGTTACTCAAAGAAAATCAATTAAATGAGTAGACCCAAAAGAGAAACACTGTTAACTAAAACATAATAGTGGTTACAGTGTTTAGAGAATGGATCTGAAAGTAAGTCAAGCCAAGCCAAAGGTACACAACTGAAACTAGAAAGATACTGTCAGAGTGTCCCCTGACAATTCCACCCCACACCACCAGATGTCCCCATGACCAGAACACTAGACCACTTCTGGCCACTTCTTCAGTTCTTCAGTTATTAGTGATTTCCTTGGATTGTAGTTTGGCAGGTTGGTTGAATTTTAATTGTTTATTTTTGTGTATTTAATTGTTTACATTTGTGGGTTTTCTTTTTCTCCTGTGCTGTTGTGAAGCATCAGCCTGGACCCCAAATATCCACTGCTGTAGGTGAATAGGTCCTGTCCTGGCAGGCTAGCCAGCTATGTATTGTGGTTTCACAATAAGGGGGTAACTTTCACAGTGACTGCCTTTTCCTTCCTCTCCCCAGAATACACTCTCTGGTGCAGTCAGTGAGATTTCACAGACATTGCTTTTTTTTTGGTTTTTTTTTTTTTGTTTTTTTTTTGCTTCCCCCAGTTGTGGCTGGTTCTACAGCAAGACTCCTGAGACCAAGGCCCCAGTACTTTACCTTGCTCCGGGGCTCTGCTATCCCTGGACTGTTTTTATATGTATATTTTGTACAATCACAGGCTGTATCCAATCCATAGACACTAATAACATTGGTCAGAACTATTCCGCCCAACCTTAAGCATCCAGCATGGATTAAGCATGGTTTAGAAGCACAACTAAACCCGGAACATATGTAGATGATAAAGAATGTGTTAAGGAAGGAGCCAACTGGCAGAGATTATCATCTTTAAACCTGCTTGGCAAGATACCTGCCCTGAGAGGCAAGTACTAGCCAAATGACATTGGCATAATCAGAACTTTCATCTAGATTCAGCAGCTGATACACTCTGGTCTATAAAGTATGTATCCTCATCATAAGTACACAGTCACAGACACAAACTGATAAGTGTACTTAATAAGGGCTTGATGTGTTGACTAACTATATGGTCTCTTTGTGTTAGCAGTTCATATTGTGTTCTGTAATCACTGGAACAGCAAATAAATAAGACCTAATGCACTGCTTCCCCTACACATTTTTTAAACTTTCTTTTTTTTTTTTACAGTTATTCAAGATATCAACACACAGCCTATAGAGAGCATAGACACATCCAGTGATTTTGTTGGTTCATAAAATGTTTTATTGCTCCTGATGTTCACAGAATTTTTTTGTCCATATGTTTTAACCTCTTGAAGTCTTTGCTTATTAGTATAAACTCATATTATTTAATAACTACAAATGATAATTCAGTAACCACAGTGAAGCTAAAGGTAAATGTTTTTTTTTTATTTAAAAGAGAATTGAATGTAAGTCTGAACCCACTGATGTGTTCTGAGACTTTAAGGGGTTAACTGTGCATGCTCAGTTCAAAAGTTACTACCTTGATTCTTGCTTTGGAGGATACCTGCCCTAGGTACATACTGGCTTTGCGGAACTACATAACTTGATGGTCAATCATCAAACCACCATATTAAAATGCAGACAGGTGACAAAAGACAAAACTATATAAAGTGTCAAGGTGTTGAGTCACCATGGGACACCAGTATAGGTTCAATGAGCATTAGACTCAAGTCTAGAACTAAATTGGAAGGATAGACACAGATTTTCTGAAAGATATTCCCTCAGTTGGTTTTTTGATGGTGGTGGTGGAAAGTCACTACTGTCTTTTTATTTTTGAATTATGGTGGTTGTGAGAGTTTCTACACATGAAAATTCAAATCAGGGTCATTACAGCTTACATCATATATTACTTATTCCTCCTTTAGCTATTATATGATGCTAATTGAAGAGCTTAACCCCTTTTTATATTTAGCTGTAAAATTAATAAGAAATTTGTAGAGTAGAATGGACACATGTTTTAAACAAACTTCAAAACTTTAGCTCAAAAAGAAATGCATAATGTAACCCTTTCGCTTCCAGGAGGTTATGTATTATGGCCTAAACAAATTTGAGAGGTTAACTTCAACACAAACACATTTAAATATTAATGATTCTTTTGAAGAAAAAATATTGTTGCATTCCTACAAAATTATAACATACCTTTATTAGCCATGATGCTCAGGCAGATTTTAAACTTCAGCTGGTATCAATTTGGTGTCTCTACATATAAAATACAAGACTTATTGGGTACAGTAAAATAACTTTAATTTTCTTCTCTGACAGAAATGAACCTATTAAAGAGTTTCAGTATTAAAGAATAATGGTAACTCTATTCAGGATATCTCTCTGTTGATTCCTATTAGATCAACTTTTAGTTGAACTTTCCCACTTGATTCAGCTGTATTTTTCAAATGTGGAGCGTCTGCCATACAAGTTCCTGTGCAAATTGTTACTATAGACACAATAATGCACTAGAATGAATGCATTAATATAAGCCTATGATGTGCCTTGCAGCCATAACTACTGTTGATAAAAATGAATCAACACCTTTTGATATTATAATAAGATTATTTTGCATACGGCTTTAATCATAAATTAAAATTAATGTACATTTCAGCACACATTCATTGGTTTAAACATGGAAGCTTTGGTCTGTCATTAATGTGATCTTTTTAGTGATGGCTATTTGATTAGCAATGCAAGAAATTACAGAACGTGAATGCATTTCATTTATGTATATATTTGGTATCATTATAGGAAATTGACATGATTTCTATCAGTTGATATTTCTCATTATTACAGTATACAACTGTTACAAGTTTTTTTAAAGAATTAATATCCTAACATTTTGAAATTGCTACAACACCACTACATGTGTGAAGAAAAGCCCAATTTCTGTAGAATTCAAATTGGCATTTGTCTTATAAAAATCTACAAGGTGTGTAGGACTATGATTATCTTATTGAAATTCATACCAAACATCCTAGCATTTCTGAAAGTTTATTTATTTTAATAAATTTATTTAAATAAATTTCTAGACCTTAATTTGAGCAAACATCAGTAGTTGTTTACATACAATACAATTGCATACATGTATGTAATAGGAGAGCATAGAGGAGTCCATGTGTAGCTTGATGATTATAGTTCTCCTGGATCCACAAATTAAATTAATAAACGTAATTTCTAATATTGATAGCGGTGAGGAGAAACGATTATTATAGGCTACAAGAGCAATAAATTCCAGCCCTCTCAAGGTAATGTTGATTAATCATTAAAGTCAGATACTAACACGTGCTTAGTTTTACTTAAAAATGGAATAAAGTGGACACAATATTAACTATATCATGAAAATTTAGTTTTTAGGTCTTACCTTACCTCAGCCCACGTTTATCTCATTAAACATGAGCAGGTTTGCCAGAAACCTCTTAGCTTTTGAGGTTTTTATAGCTGACAGCTAACCATCCAAATGTCTTATCATTAAAGAGCCATGTTTTTGTACAGACCAGTTCTTTGGGATTTCAGTCTCTTGTTTCCTGATTCCAAGTCATACGAATGTTTAAGGTGAGCAGGTTGATGGGTCTTACACTATATGGCCAAAGGTTTGTGGAGACGTGACCATCACACTTATATGTGGTTCTTCCCCAAATTGCTGCCACAAACTTGGAGGCACAAAATTGTGTAGAATGTCTTTGTATGCTGTAGCATTACTATTTCCCTTCATTGGAACTTAGGGGCCCAATTCTGATCCAGCATGACAATGCCCCTGTGCACAAAGTGAGGTCCGTGAATACATGGTTTGCCAAGACTGGCATAGAAGAACTAGAGTGGCGTGCACAGAGCTTTGACTTCAAACATATTGAACACTTTTGGAATGAACTGGTGTCAGAGCGCCAAACTTTCTTGACTGAGATCAGTGCTCGATCTCACTAATGCTGTTGTAGTTAAATGGGCAAATCCCCACTGTCACATTCCAAAATCTAGTAGAAAGTCTTCCCAGAAGAGTGGAGTATATTATAGTACAAAAGGGGGACCAACTCATATCAATGCCCTTGGCTTTTGTTCAAAAAGCACATATCGGTGTGATGTCAGGTGTCCAAATACTTTTGCATAAGCCAAACCAAAGTAAAACCTGATTTACAAAGGTTTCGGAAACACTGATTTTTTTCATACTCACATGCATGTGTTGATCTCTCTTAAAGTGCAAAGTGCAAATACTCTCAGTGCTACTCTTCCTATTCCAAACAGTGCAAAAATTCAATTTCTTATTCTCAGCTAATTTGACAAACACATTTGCAGTTGCACAAGTGTGTGATTCTTTGCATAAATGTGGACTCCCTAAGATAGTCATAGATCATGCCATGGCCTGTATTACCACTGTTGAGAGAACGAATGCATTGACTTCTACATAATCCACCACTAGGACAGAGAGAATTCCTTTTGTGCTCACTTATAGTCCCACTAATAAAACAGTGGCAGAAATTATACTTATAAACTTCAAAATCTTACAGGATTATCCAGAGACTGTGTTCCTTTTTAAGGAACCTCCACTCATCTCCTACAGATTGGACAAAAACATCCAAGACCTGCTTGTCAGGAGTAAATCAAACGAACAGCCTAAGAGTAAGTACAGTACGTCTGCATTCAACTGTACTGACACGCTCACGCTGACACGGTCTCTTTTTGAGAGGAAAGCGTGTCGGTATTAGTAATTATGACTGATATGTAAATGTGAAATGAAACTTGTCTTGGTCATAGTCCTTTACTACTACCATTACTACTACTATTACTACTACTACTATTACTGGCCTTATGATCAAAGAGATTTTTCATCTTTTCTTGTTTCCCACTGGTCCCTGAGCACAGCTAATGGACCACAATCTGTGTGTCCAAAAAACCAGTTCATTTGGCATAAACCCTGTGCTATATTGAACCACCTCACATATGGCAAGCAGTAGCCATGGCAAACCCTCTTCCCAATCATGTGAGAGCTCAGTGCAGTAAGAGCACAACATTGACTTAAGAGTCTCATGGAAGTGCTCCAGTGCTCCCTGAGACTGTGGGTGATAAGCCCTAGAAAAGTTATGCTTGATCTGATGCTATCTCACAGCTTGAAAAAAATGTGTGTGACATGAAATTACTCCCCTGATCAGTTTGTATTACCTTAGGAATGACAAAGATATGAAGGAGGTTAAAGCTTTCAGGACAGTTTTGGTCTTAATAAGCAAAGGAAAAGCTGCTGGATAATGTGTACTTCTACACATAACTGTCAACAAATATTGACTACCAGATATACTTTTTGGTAAAAGACCAACACAGTCAATTATGAGGTACTCAGAAGGGTTTTCCATCACTGGAATAGGATACTGAAGACGCTGACTTAACCTTTTGATTGGGTTTCCCAGTCAGCTGACATGTGTGACAAAGTTTACAGTATTTGGAGACATCTTGTTTCAACTGAGAAATGGTGGAGTTACCCCGTCATACATCTAGGTGACCAGCAACTCCATCATGAGAAATAGTTAACACCAGTTCCCTAAATTTGAAGGGCACAACAAATTGAATTACTTGATTTACACATTATCAACAACATGGGCCCATTTTCTCAGTAACAAACCTTCTCTGATGTAGTAATCGTATCAACTTTCTTCAACATTGTCTTGACAGATCAATCAAACAAAGGTTTTAGTGTGGGATCTACACTTTGTTGTCTTATCAGGTCTTTCTTAAAGACTGACGGTAAATGGATGAGGAGTGGTTCATTCAAATCCTTCTCAAAGTTAAAATCCACCAAGGAAGGTGAGCACTGAACAGACTGAGAATATGCAGGCCCATCTAGTTGGTTAGCTTTGCTCATTGCCCGAGTGACAGCACATGCAGGGAAAATATTATGGATTTTCTTTACACCCTCATGTGATTGATTTGGGCACAAAGAAGATGAAGTAAGCACCAATGGTAGGGAAATATTTTTCCAAACCACCCGCTAAATCATTTCCATGGATGATATCAATGCCATCCATAGGCAAAGAAGAACGATCACCCATAGCAACCTCCCTACACACTAGATCAGAAGATGAGAAAAAATGTGTAAGGGTACTTTTAATGGAACTAACCCAATGCCAATAACTCGTGTTGATGTACCGGTGTCTGTATTTGGTTAGAATGGTAAAATACCTTCTAGAATAAAACTTTGTGAGGCTCCTGTATCACGTAAAAATTTTAACAGGTTTTCTCACCGAGGTGTCCAAACACACAAACTCCTCTGTAATGAAGGGAGCATAACCTTCATCTTTTTCATAAAAAAGCGATGGTTGTGCAGCAGGAACGACTGACGGCTCAAAGTAGTAATAATAATAATAATAATAATAATAATACAAGCAATCTAAGACAGAGGTAGAAATTCCAGGAAATTAGGGTCATAATGACATTTCTTTGAGGGATCAAGATCTACATGCAGATTTCTATTATTGAATTGAACTGAACATTAAGCTTTGCCTTTCAGTGCTCTGACGCTAGGTCTCCCTCTAATGGGCAAATTGGCGTGACAGCTTAGACAAGTAAAAAAAAAAAAATGACAGTAAATAATAGTGTTGTGTAAAGTGGTTAATTTAGACTTCTCTAAATCCTTTCTAAACAATGTGAACCAAAACTAAGTTCAGACCATGTAATGTAAACAATAGTTAATTTGTTAAGTTGTATTTATTTAAAATGCAGCAGCAGAAGCAGCATCCAGTGCCAAATCTAGATTCAAGAGGTCATTAAACAGACAGGATCAAAGCATGAAAGAAGGCAAAATGTAATCCAACACACAAAAGTTAAAACCAAAATGCAAAACAAGACAGATCACACACAAAAACCATGACTCAGAAATTCACAGCAGAGAACAACTCCTCAGCCTTTTAGGAATAAATATTCTTTTGAATGTGATTGGCTACAGGTGAGTGTGGGCGGTGCTTTGGTTCCAGAAGTCCAGGTTAGATGAGATGTTCCCAGAGGTCACAGTAATGAAACAAACTGTTTGTAAAGGGGCATGTAAAGCTAGCTAGTTGCTCTAATCACAATTTTTCAGTAGAATTCTGGCAATGTAACACATACCTGTCTGAAATCAAAGTGAATAGCTGTAGTTATGAGACTAATCGAGGTAAATGGCAATTAATAGAATGTAGTTAAGATATGAGTTAAGGCAATTAGTAGATCAATTGTTTAGGAATTGGATACCAAATAGATATTTGGGAATAAAATATCTCATCATTGTATGGGTGCAATATTAAATAAGGAAGATGAATTAATAATGAAGAAGATTTTTTTTGTCTTTTGTTAATAGTAGTGTTGTTTGAGGAAATATGGTTGTTTAGAAATTAAGACAATATTTATTTAACTTATAAATTGATTTAGTAAAATGGAAAAACAATCAAAATACCAGTCATGAAACTAAATTAATACAAAGTTTGATTATTATTTAACTATTTAGGATCCTTAAAAAAATTAGTATAACTACAAAACAAATAACACAATGTATATATATATATATATATATATATATATATATATATATATGTGTGTGTGTGTGTGTGTGTGTGTGTGTGTGTGTGTGTGTGTGAGGCAAATAAATTGCAAAATCTGTTAAGTAATTTGTTTACATCAAAACATTTTCTACCAAAATATGTGATATGGTAGACAGTACTGTGTTACTGTGGTAATGTTGTTTGGGTAAAAACATCAGCCAGGAATGATGGGGGTTGACAGCTGACTGGTTGTAGATACACTATATAGTCAAAAGTTTGTGGACACCTGACCAATCATACCCATATGTGCTTTTTGAACATCTCATTCCAAATTTATTTCATCCCAAAGGTGTTCAGTGGGGTTGAGGTCAGGGCTCTGTGCAGGATACTCGAGTTCTTCCACTCCAACCTTCGCAAACTGTGTCTTCGTGGACCTCGCTTTGTGCACAGGGACTTCGTGTGGAAAGCCTTTCCAGGAGAGTGAAGGTTATTATAACAACAAAGCTAGACTAAATCTGGAATGGGATGTTTGGTGATATAATGTACTTTTGGGGATATAGTGTATATCAAAAAGGCATATTGACTGTACAAGCAATTATACTGATAATTTTATTAAAGCAATTCTAAATTCATTCCTTATACATCATTCTGAAATCAACTGTTGTGTGCTTTAGTAGTATTTTTTTTTATTTATCTTATAATATGGATGTATTAGCTATTGTCAACAGCTGAATATGAATTGCTTGCAGTTGAAGACATAACGCCGCTGTTCGATACATTGTACACATCTGCAAAAGACCAAAATATTAGTGGCAATGCAACTCACAAATTAAGACAATCACAATCAAATGCTCACAATCAAATGCTCACATACTTGGTGCATGATAAAGCTAACACATAAGAGAGACAAAAGCTAAATGCAATCATAGTGCTAAAAGTAAGAATTGAATTACAAAAGTGAAATCCTAAAGTGGAATTGGGTGCAGTCAAAGATATGGACAAAAAATAAGCCATACCATTAAAGTTTATGTGCAATATCAAAAGAACAATAATCAGATGAATATTTAATAATAATTAAAAAAAAAAACTATAGTGTCGTTAATTGAATGGAGGTGAGGCCAGGGAGCATTAACATATTCTATGATTTGTGATCCATTCAAAAAGTGTGATCCAATTGAGAAGTGACACAAGGCCTGCTAGACAGATCCAGCCCAGGATACAATTTTATCCAGCCCATGGGATGATTTTAATTTGGTAATATTATTGTCCCACTTCTACACTGCACTACAGTTCCCAACATACACTCTAAACAGCCGTGCGCCCCCTCCTCCCACCCCAACAACCAGCTGAATCACATACCTGACATTCTGGTTAAATAACAGTTTAAGATGCAGCTTAGCCCAACTAAATAGCTCCTATCAACCCAAAAGCAATTGCTAGCTTGTTGGCCAACCGGCTAAAAGGGCAAAAAAAAAAAAAAAAAAAATTAATGCAGGGGTTTTCAAGACAGATGGGAGCTTGAATACCTGTTTACTGCCAATAGAGATAAACTTGTGTGTCTCATATATGTACTTAATGCATGAAGGCTACAACACTGGACTGCATAATGAAACAAAAAACCAGGACAAATATGGGTATTTGGATGGACAGCTGAGGCTACAAAAAAGTGACACAGCTGAAAAAGGGCCTTGAAGCACAGCAGGCTATGTTTAAGAAAGCAAAATCACAGCGTGATAATGCAGTAAAAGCCAGTCTACATGCCGTTCACATGCTATTAATGTTTGGTAGCACATACATCTTTGACAGGATTTAGAGCTGGACTCTGCCTGGGCCATTACAAAACACTGATTTTCTTTTTCGGAAACTATTCCTTCGTTGACTTTGATTTGAGCTTTGGGTCGTTATCATTCTGGAATGTGATTTTTTTTTTTTCTTCATCTTTAGCTGTTTAACAGAGGCTTGCGAATTTTGTGCCAAATTAGGTTATTTGGAACTCTACATGATTTCTGCTACCTTGACTAGAGCCCCAGTCCCAGCTAAAGAGAAGTAGCCCTATAGCATGATTCTGCCACCACCTTGCTTTACCATGGATATGGTGTTCTTTGGATGATAAGATGTCTGGTTTTTGTGTCAAACATATCTTTTAGAATTATGCCTAAAAATTTCTACCTGACACATGACACATTTTGTCAAAAGGTTTGCAGGCTTGGATGTTTTTTTTTTCGGTCATACACAATGTGATAAAATAGCTTTATTGATTAAAGGTCCATATTGATTAAATTTCAGTTCAGTTACGTACTTCTCTGCCGTAACCTCTGAATGAAAGGAAATCCACTTGAGGATGATGGTCCTGCACTCGTACTCTGTAATTTAGACACATCCGTCATCGACTCGTAGTAAATCATTTTAACGTTGAAGTGAGAGTGAAGTTTTTTCTAAAGCTCTAGCATATGTAGCATAAACTATATTTACCCTGGTGCGGTTAGAGCTTAAGTTCCTCAGTGAAAACGTTCCTGCCAATGCTCCTCGCACCTGCAACCACAAAACATGCCATATCAAAGCATTATTTATATTGTTTCAGTGTGAAAAGAGTTTCATGGTCTTAGAGCACACATACCTTACTGTCCAGTAATGTTCCAAACACCAAAATAAAGAAACCCTTCAAAGAGAAAAAATATACTATTTACTATATTAATTATAAAACTTTTTACATTAATATTAATTTATGTGTGTGCAATTAGAATTACAGAGAAAATTAGATTTATATGTCTTCAGTACCTGCAGTGAATTAAGGAATGCGAACACCACATGAATCCCAAAGTTCGGTGACACCATGGTCCCAATGCCGAATCCCCACGTTAGACCAAAGAGAGGTGTTAAAATCGCCACACATCTAGCAATGACCATTAGGGGATGTTTTTCGTCTGGCTGAGTGGAAGCATTAACTCCTCTCCTCATCATCTTACACAGAACCACAATAAGCACCAGGAGGTTTATAGCTACAATAGTCAGAGCAGGAATCACAAATGCCAGGAGGGCCTTCGTTTTATTCCAGTTTAGCCAGCAATTATAATCTTTTTGAATGTATCCTTTGCTTCCAGCTGTAGA
The DNA here is from genome assembly GCF_027358585.1 of Pangasianodon hypophthalmus. Classification (NCBI taxonomy): domain Eukaryota; kingdom Metazoa; phylum Chordata; class Actinopteri; order Siluriformes; family Pangasiidae; genus Pangasianodon; species Pangasianodon hypophthalmus. The sequence continues at coordinate 19,599,142 of NC_069726.1, read as the reverse complement.
TGCCACAGTAATGACAGCTATGATTAGCGGGGCTCCATAGCCAACAGTGAAGGCTATAGCCATCATTGCTCCTCTGGTCATTCTGGAAAAGACCATGAGGGTGCGGTAGAGGAGCAAGAGTGCTGACAGCAACATCCAGAAGAAAAGGGCAAGATAAAAGAAGTGCATGAAGAATGTTGCTGTACTGCAGGGACCCTCTCCTTGGTTAACAACAGCTGCTCCAATGATGAAGCATATGTTTGCAATCAGAAGGGAGACAGCAATGTTGACTATGGAGACATGGCGCATGTAGGATGTGTCGTTTCTTGTCACTGATTTCCATATAATGATTTCAATGATGAGGCACAAAACCAAGCTGGCCAATGAAATGGCCACACCAATGTAAGTTATATAATCTAAGATTATGGTAAAGCCTTTATCCAGGGAAAATGGTGACATCAGGATTGAAAAAGAGGTTGTGTGATTGCACTCACATGTATATCTTTCGATTTCATTCCCCAGTGTCTTTAGTTGACATCCAGTCGAGTCCCATCCACCAACACCATTCAGAAGACTAAAGTTCCAAAAGACACACTGAGGTTTTCCAAGTGTCTTATTTTTGACATCAAAAGAAAGGGAGATATTGTTAATTGTTGTGTTTGTCTCAATTAGGGCTACATCTCCATTGATGCTGGTGCCAGTCTGATTGCTGTCATTGTAGGTCAGTGTTCTAACAGGTAAGATATTGTTAAGAGCTGAAGAAATTATCACTGTGAGGAATGTCTGTGCACTAGTCACTGGAATTTTTATATGGGTAGTTGAATTTTTTCCAAATGTTCCAGAAAAGGGGGCAGTAATGGAAGTTTTAGTGAGAGAAGTGAAGTTTGTTGTTATTGATAGACTTTCATTCGGGAGTCTGCGTGCCATGCGCTCAGTCGAGTCCAGAAGTATACTACTGGTATTCATTGTTGTACTGTTTGTGTTTAAATACACCCATGTGTCTGATGTACCTTCTGTTCCAATGACGTCGGTTGTTTTTAGGAAATCCTTGAAATTGAAATATTCATTAAACACAGCACATCTGAGCAATTTAGTTTGTCAATATAAATAGACATAGAAACTAATCACAAAGCAGAAACAGCTGTTTGGATTCTTTTCAATAAAAAGCAATTAGGAGCTTTGACTGTAAAATTGCTAAATACTATGAAGTGCTGCATTTAGTACAGATTATATAAACTGACAATATTAAAGCTATTCCCACTTGGGTATTTACAATGTACTTCAAATAGCATATAAACTAAATTCAATCATATTCTGAAAAAAGCTGAATTTACTTACCGTCATAATGGTTTGACTGATGACTATTGTTTGTGAGAGATTTGAAATGACTGTTAGTATGTCTACTATTGTTGTTATGGTTGTCGGAGAGTCAATAATGTTTTCAGTCTGTAACGTAGCATTACTGCTGAGGTTGGCCATAAATTGCGGGATGTCTGTTACCTGTAAATTCTACAGAAGCACAAATTGTTACGAAGAAGCAAACAGAAATCACAAAACTAAGATTTATTACGTTATCCCTCATGGAAGTAAGAAAAAAAACATCAAATTGCCTGAGTTTCATCTTTTAAATATCGAAAGACGCGCAGAACACAGTAGTCTTCTATGGGGTTCCAAAGCTTTGATGAATTACACTGAGCTACTTGATAGCCAACCATGTCTCCACTGCAGTCACCAGTATGTTTATCTCCCAGATTTCCAGCTCCAAATACACTGTCAGAGCAGGTAAATTCTAAAAATAAAAAATATGGAAACATGAGGAAATTTTTGCATTTGCAGTTTGTTGTGCAAAACAATGTCCAATGACTAGCAAAATTAAAAAGTGCAAATGTAAAGTCCCTTTGACATCTCATTTTCAAATTCATTCTGCCATATTTAAAAATGAATAATGATCCTTTTATTTAATATTGCACTTACCAACACAATTGGTTTGTGATAATAGATGTGAAAGAGTATACAATATTTTCACATTGCATATGTCCACAATTGGTTCCTCCACCTTCACACCAGTGGAATGATTTACTAGTTTAGGGTCTTTCCTTTATGGTTAGCACTGGCATCAAGGGTGTTCTCAAAGTGTATGAGTTGCCAGAGTTTGTGTGTATATGTGTGGTTTTGCACACTTTATTGTATTGCAGCTAATTTAAAAATGGATTAAATGCATTTTTGGCCAATGATCTATGTACAGTAATCCATAATGACAAGGCAAAAATATGTTCTTAAAGATTTTTGCAAATTTATGTTACTTTCTTTACTGACATCCAAATTTTTTTGTAAGATTTGATTTTCATGATGAGTAATGTTTGGAAATGTACTATTTGTTTTTTTTGTTTTGTTTTTTTTTAATTAAACTCTACTACTTTTACTAAAATATTAACATCAAGAAAAAAATGTCTCGTGAAAACCAAGTACTGCTCATCCAGTGACTAATACCATCCCTACAGTGAAGCATGGTGGTGATGGCATGACCAGCAGAGACCCAAAAGAAAAGTGAAGCTGTAATTGCTGCCAAATGTGTTTCTACAAAGTACTGGGATATATAAATATAATTACCTAAATGAAAGACTTCTATTTTTTATTTATAATACATTTGCAAAAAAAAAATTCTAGCAACTTGTTTTTCACTTTTTTTCACATGGGATATTGTGTTTAGATTGATAGACAAAAAGTACATTTAATCTATTTTAAATTAAATCTATATTACAATAAAGTGTGCAGAAACTGAAGGCGTCATGTATGTGGACAGCAGGTTGTGAAGTAGACAAAGCTTCTGGTTGCTCATGTGAAATCACTAGAACTAAAGGTCAATCACAAAAACTTGACTTTTGTCAGTTGATTCTTTCCTAGTCTGTTTAGCTCATAGGCATGAGCACAATTATGGATGCAGTCCTGAAATTTTGAGTTGGCCACACATCATCCACATGCAGATTTCTTATGTCTGAGTTTTTAATCCAGTAGTGGGAACTCTAGTGGGGAAACTGGGAAAATTGTACCTCAGACCGTGCCAGGGCTGGCTGAATGCTTAGTGCATACTCTGATTTGTTGTTTCAGTGCACTTTTCATCCATCAGGACATCCCCTTGGATATTCTATTATAACGGCAGATGCTGGGGGAAGTGTGTGTGTGTGTGTGTGTGTCTGTGTGTGTGTGTGTCTGTGTGTGTCTGTGTGTTGGGGTCAGGGGTACCTGAGAGTGAAAGGGTGGTGAAAAAATCTGGTGGTTTTATGTCACCCACCACAGGGGCTATCTAAGAGTTGCCCATCTACCAGACAAATGCAATCATCTTGCAGCATTCCTGTGGAGACTGGCAAATTCCTAAGGTAGGTAGGTCAGCTAATTTGGAAAATGTATAGCAGGATGGAACAGATTTTGAAAATCTGTATGCTTTTTACTGCCTTTGCTGTGAAACTGAATTTTCTCAGTGACACAGAAGGCTCACAACACCATGGTACCACAAGTGGCATCTGGACTTGGTGCTAAGCGTCAGCTAGCAAGTCAGCAAACTGCATGCGTTTGGTCAGCATGCAGTTTCTGTGTTGGGGAACAGAATTCAAACATGTCACGCTGAGGTCAACCCCAGCATTTCTGCCAAAGATATTGAAGCATGGTATATTAAAAAAAAAAAAGCCTATCACCTGTCTGCTCTTGTAGATGAGAATATGTCTATGCCAGAGCCCTGTATCCAGTGAGGGCTTTCAAGCACTGTGTGGAAGCGTCTGCTAGCTGACCAACTGTTTGTGTGCGTTTTGGAGAGGCTGTGTAAAGACAGGTTAACCTATTGAGTAAAGGTTGTGATTGCATGGGCATACTTCAATGCAGATGTCATCTTCTTCCATGAAATATAATTTAGTGTCGCTACCTCCTGGGCAGTACTACAAGGAGTGTCACTTCAGCATTCAGCACTTTAGCACTTTAGCATATTTGTACCGTCACCAGATTTTACAGATTAAATGTTCATTACTTGCTCCCCTTGTGCTTTGTGATAAATTTGGTAAAGTGTCAGAACTGGGAGTATCAACACTTTGAGCGATTCTTATCTTCAGTATAGAATGGTCTCTGATGTCTGTTATTGTCTGCTGGGATTCAATGTTACAAACCATTGTGACTACTTAGATATGTGGACAGAAAGCGTCTTGGTAGTCTGGAATGTAAGGAAGCAGAAGGAAGGTTACATATATAACCATTCTTCTTTGACTCCATAAAGGACCACCAGAACTCCTTGATCACAAGATCACAAGAGTGGCCAGAAGACAAACCTGACATAGCTGAGAGGATAGCAGAAGACTCCACTAGTTTCAAAAGGTGGTGGTCCTGTATTTAATTATATAACCATAGTGACATGTGTAACCTTTTCAAAATTTCATATGGAAGAAAAATTCAATATTTCCCCTCGTGAATGGTTTTCCCTGGTTAAAGTTTGGATCAAAACTTAATGTACAATGGAACGATTCCTACTGATGCACCTTTACATACTGGAAAGGTATGACTAACTTGTTTTTACACATAATGTAATTTATAAATAAATGTAATTTTTATTTGTTTGATTCATTTATTTTTGTAAGAAACATTTGATTATCAATTAGTAATGATAAGAATCCTTATGTATTTTTTTATTATGTGATTATAAATTATTATAATTAATGAATGTTGATTGCTGTCTGATGTTCTTAGGTTTCTTATAGTTTTGGGGGGAAATGTAATTAAAAATAAATCATTACTCACCTTGGTTCAGGACTTTTATTTTGATGCTCTTTGAGTTGTAACTACTTCCACTGATAGGTTGTTTTAGTTGACATGTGACCTGTTTTACTTGCTCATTAGTCTGGCAGCCCTCTTTTTTAATTGTATAGTCACATGATATGCAGCCTCCTGGTGAGGATGTGCAAGACAAATGGTTAAACTTGTTAAAAATTGAATTAGCTTCTCTTAGTTTTCATTTTACAATAATTGAAAACATTTCATTTTCAGATCAAACAGGACAAATATTACAATGGATTTTTATTGATTTATTTTTGGTGTACATATTCAGTTGCATGGGTATTCATGACCATCCACATCACATAACAAACTTATGTGTATGACCTTTTGAAGTTGAGCCGCAGGTTGCAGGGTCATTCCATTCTACTTGATAAACCACCTGAACACAACACTCCAGTGTGATTTTTGTATCCTCACATTTTACAACTTTGTCACTGCTCACTTGGATATTGGGGTATGACTGAATTGTAATGGTTTGCCAGATAACATAGGGCAGAGAGTTTACTGTAGTTGTGCATGCATATTGACCTGAGAATAAAGCAGAGAATAAATTACTACTAATAATAATGTAAAATAGGATAATGTGTTTAAAACAAATGATCTGGAAAAGATTTTTATATGTAATAATTTTTAAAGATTTAGTATACATATTATAGTAAGATGCTAATTTAACAGAATTTTTTTTCTGACTTACCATTGTCACTGGGAGTGGCATTCTTTACAGTGAGTTCAGTGTTATTAATTACATATTTATCTGATGGCTGTAATTTATTCCCTTTCAAGGTCCAGGTTATGCCATTATTCACTGGAAGTTTACATTTCAGTGTGAGATTTGTCCCAGGATATATATTGCCCTGGACTGAAATTAGTTCACCTTCCACTGAAATGAAGAAGCAGATATATCTTTTTTTTTTTTTTTTGCAGTTTCCTCTTACACATTTATAGCATTAACACTGCAGATATGGTTCCGAAATAAAAATTACTATAAATTACTGTTGTTGCTAAATGACTATATGTACTGTATATAGATGCTAAATAAAACTGGTGTGGAAAATGATGAGTTGTCAAACAAGTAAACTGGTTGATAAATATGCCTCTGTCTAAAATAGTTATTATTATTATTAATAATAATAATAATAATAATAATAATAATAATAATAAGCTCCTACCACTTTGACTGATTGATGACTCAATCACTTCCAATCCAGCTGAACGGAGATTGCTGGCAAGCTGTTGGTTTGCTGAAGCCAAACTAAGGTTATTACTTGTTGCAGTAATACTGAAGTCTGCAATCACACTGCCAGACCTGTAAAAAAATACAGAACATCATTCATTATATAACCTTTTGAACTTTGGACCAGAATTTGATCATTCTAGATTAACAAAAGTATAGATTATAGGTTGGATCATTGGTTAATTTTACTGGAAATTTAATAATAATAATAATAATAATAATAATAATAATAACGAATTGGTTGATCAAGTAAAAAAATTCATTAGTGAATTCATGAATTCATAATAATTCATGTTCATTTATTAATTAATATACAGTACTTTTAGTACTTAATTAATTTGATTACTTTAAAATCAATTATTAAAATAATAATACATGTTTTAATACTTATTATTGAAACAATATTATTTTGTTCATTAAATAGCATCACCTGAAACCAATAACTGTTGCAGAGTTGGGCTGATATCCAGGTACATTTCTGTAACTATTATCAATCTGAGGGTACAAAATGGCCAGTGTATCATATAGTTTTAAATGATAGCAGAATTACTACATGCCACATCAATAATACTCATAATAATAATAATAATAATAATAATAATAATAATAATAATAATAATTTTACATAACAAAGCATATTATATTGTGTAATACTTACTGATTTCTTAATTTTTGTTTCATATGTTTGGTATTTTGTACTACTTTTTTGGGTAAGGTCAAAGTCAAATTCTTCATTTATTGTCAGTGAGAAGCTTAATACACGGTTGCCTTGAAAAAAATAACAATTATGAAAAATAAAACAAATACTGCATCATCTTATAATTTGGGGATTGTTTAGTTCAAATCGTCAAGCCTTAGAAGATGAATTAAAATAAAAGTAAATAAAATCAAAGTAATTGTATAATATAGTAATTGCATAGTAAATACAATTTCAGAGTGGTATAAATTGTTTCTGCAATATGTTTGTCAACGAAAAAAAAAATTCAATTACATCATATTTGGAAAGAACAAGGATTAAAAATCCATACCTGTGGTTGTGGGGATTGTAGTTGTAGTGGTTGTAGTTGTGGTAGTGGTCGTTGTTGTTGTTGTTGTTGTTGTTGGTGTGGTGCTGGTGGTGGTTGTTGTGTTTGCTGTGGTTGTGGTCATTGTAGTCGTGTTTCTTGTCGTTGCAGCAGCTGTTGTGTTGGCTGTAGATGTAGTGGGTGTAGTTTCGGTGATTGTAGTCGTGTTTCTTGTCGTTGCAGCAGCTGTTGTGTTGGCTGTGGATGTAGTGGGTGTGGTTTCGGTGGTTGTAGTCGTGTTTCTTGTCGTTGCAGCAGCTGTTGTGTTGGCTGTGGATGTAGTGGGTGTAGTTTCGGTGGTTGTAGTCGTGTTTCTTGTCGTTGCAGCAGCTGTTGTGTTGGCTGTGGATGTAGTGGGTGTAGTTTCGGTGGTTGTAGTCGTGTTTCTTGTCGTTGCAGCAGCTGTTGTGTTGGCTATGGATGTAGTGGGTGTAGTTGTGGTGGTTGTTGTTGCAGCAGTTGTTGTGTTGGCTGTGATTACAGTAGATTGTGCCAGTGTGGTAGGTAGAGGTGTTGATGGTGATTAAACAAAGCAAAAAAAAAAAAATCATGATTTTAAAACTCACAAACAGCAATGGTAAGATCATGTAAAATCCTAAGGTCTTACAAAGTTGTTCAATAAAGTAGTTATCTCAGGGCAGGTCATTGTCACCAGAAGTCTAGTCAGTTGCTCATACCCTTTTTACTTTCTGTTTCAATCATTGTGATGTCTTGTCAGCTCATCCTGTTGTGTAAGTTCTGTAACATTTTGAACCTGATTGCCTTGTCTGCGTATCAATATTCACCATCTATTGGATTGTCCCTAATTGTTTGAAGTTGACTGTGTTTGCATGACTGTGTTTGACCTTTTATCTGCTTTTGACTATAATTTTGGATTATCTTTAATAAAACCTCTGCACAAACCTCCACCAAGTCTGGTTCATGCAATATTTCCTCTTAAACAACATTACCTACAGTTTTGAATATTATATTTAAAATAAAGCTCCTTGGAATTTAGAACGAATACAAGTCTATATACATGCATGTGCATATACACTATAGGCAAATACAATATATACAATTTCTGAGGAAGAATCTAACTGCCTATTGTCTTTAAAATAAAGAAAATTAATATTTTCTCTGTCGCTTAATTTACTCTGTCAATGTGCTAGACAACTAAATGTGATTTTTTTTAATCATGTTTCAGTGAAGGTTCAATGAGATACCTCATTTCCAGTACAAAACTGTATGTGTATTAATGAAGTATTGGAAGAGCATCCATCAGACATGCTTATATTTCATGTTACATATCATACATACTAGTCAGCTCACTGATTGGTTGGCAGAACTGTCCGTCATTTGGAATAGCGTTGATGCAGCTACATGAGGCATTGGTGATGTCATCACAAGCCCCATATACTGTGCATTTTTCATTTGGCCAGAAATACTGATCCTCACACCTGCACTGATATTCAGTATCATTCAAACTGCACACTGTGGAATGAAAGAATTTTTTTTTAATCTGTTGAAAACATCAAATATAATTTTTAATTATAAAATGTTATCATTTCTCCTAGATGTCCTATGGAGATCCAGTAGTATAGACTGAAATGCATTAACATTTTTGAAGATTAACCCATTACTTGAACTTGACCTTGATGTCTATACAATTTTTAGCAGTGTTTAAGAGAATGTCTGTGAAGAATGTCTGACCATAGGTATATTTGATATAAACTCAGTGATTTGGAAGGGATAAAAAAAAAAAAAAAAAATCTACTACCTTCCAATAGCTCCTTCTTTTGCTTATTCTATTTACATCTAGCTTCTCCTCCAAAGAATTTTTTTTAAAATCCAATTATAATAAGTAATCCACTTCATTTATGTTTATTACACCCGCTATTGTACTTCACATGCACCTTCTCAATCACTATCGGTCATGTGTCAGCAAAGCAGGCTTATATTAAATAGTCCCCGTGGACACTGACTCTAGGAGACATTTCACTCTGTGTCATCACTGAGAAGACCTGAATCTACAGTCTGGGCTAAAAAGAAATCAGCCCCCAGCCTACTTTATATGTCTATTTTTTTTTTCTTATATCCACTCTTATTACTATTGTTTTTGGTTCTGTAGAAGTAAAAATAATCCATGTCAACCAGTTGTTAATAGCAAATGACTATATACTGAATGAATTTTCCTTTTTGTCCTTGAAAGAGATGGGGGTCTTAGCCTTGCTAGCTCATTTATACCAGACAGTCCTATATACACTGACACAATACTGGTGTAAAAACTTCAGCTTGAATGAATAATCATTCCTGAACAAATGGGCTCTTTCACTTTTATCTATTACAATACTGTTCTAAGAACTTTACTATCTGATTTTTTAAGCAATCAAATTTGATATCTCTATTTATTTTTAGCTTGTCTATGTCTAAAAAATGTCTGTGTATCACAGCTTAATACTGTGTTTGAAACGGTAATGGTATTCTCTATATTGGAAAAACCTGGAGTATTACATAGAACAGTATTATAGGAAACTATAATTTGTGATTGAAGGAAACAATTTCTTACATTTGCAAAAGATTCTACAAGTTTGCTCATCAACAATAGTTGTATTGTAAAAATGCACAACGTCAGCTAACTTGTCCATATCATTAATTGATCCATTTCAAACTTAGATAATAAAGCAAATGATCAGAAATTACTTCACTTTTCAAATGAAACAACACAATGCATTGCTTGTTTCCAATTAAACACAAGGGTACACCATTTGATTATTGGGTACATGGTGAATTCTGGGATTTAAAGAGTGAACTGGATGCAAAAATTAGCACCCCCCAACCCCCTCCCCCCAAACAAAAAAAAGGCAATACATATGAATAAGGCATATTTTCAAACAGAGCACAATTCTTACCTGTTGTAATGTTGACATCTGTGACTGTTACTACATCATCAAATGAGAGTGAAGAATTGAGTGTTTCTAGGAGTTTTCTCAGTTTATCTATCACTGTTATGTCTGTAGCATTTATCTCAATTTCAAGCAGAAACACAAAGAATGGAAGTTCTAATAAAATAAAAAAAAAAAAAAGAAACGAAAATGCGCATATGAATACATGAAATGCCACTTTAAGTAATTTTTTTAAATATACTTAAAAATTTTCTCTTACCATTTTTTGACACACAAACCTGTCCATCACTTGGAATGGCTCGGATACAAGTGCATGTTCCTTCATCTAGGTTATCACAGGCGTTATAGGTAATGCAATTATTGTATGACCAAACATACTGATCCTCACATGTGCACTGGTATTCAGATTCATTTGGCTGGCACACTGGGGAAAATAAAAATAATTTTAAAGAAAATATTATGACCAAACTTGATTATATAATTATAAAGTTTACACATACACCTCCCTGTTAGCAGGGGTCTCCCTCTCGCTTCTAATCTAGTAGGCTACTTCCTGGTTACTTCCTGTTAATAGAGTATGTCAGGCCAACAAATGCATGGCCTTGCAAAGTCCTCAAGCTGTGTATACTGTGAATGTTTTTCCTGTGTTTTGAGCCTTGCCTTGGCTTTTGACTACTCTTTTGATTTGCCTGTTGTTTGAATATGTTGTACAGGTCCTGTATGTTGCAATATAACACTGACTGTATTGACTGACTGACAGTCTTGCTTCATTCAAATGCATTCTGTGAAGGGCTTTAAATTGTATGAAATTAAGCAGGCACAAGAAGACACTGCCAGAACTTTGTTGTTGGCTGTCTTTGGTCACAACGGCAGTAAGTCAGCCATGGGTGAGTACATCACATTATGCTCATGACCAGAAAAATTCATTTACAATGTGTGATTTTGTCTGTGAATACAGGCAGAAAGTTATACAGTGTAAACCAAGCTTTAAGTCCAGATTAAGAAGACTTGATTTTCAGTAGGGTAAAAATTCCCCTCTCAGGGATCATAATGAACCTGAAGGTCAGACAGGATTAGTGGCCCCTCCATAGTCCTTCAATAGTCAATCATATTTGAGGCAATTCCCATAGTTTAAAAGGTTGTCTAGGCAACATATATAATTTATTATATATTATATATAATTTGAAAACCTAAATATTTAAACCTAAAATATTTAAACCTCTAATATATTTTTTAAAAATAGCTTACCTGCTGTAATGTTCAAACCATTGATTATTGTGGTGTTGTCCATTTGTAATGGACTGATGGATTCCGCTGATGATTTGATTTGGTCAAACAAAATCACTTGTGACACGTTCACCTCTACGATTACAATGTATTCTAGTATGTCCTTGCTCACTGAAAATAATAATGCGATTTTTGTTATTTAGGTGACAGTATAAAAAGAAAAAAACAGACACAGATATATAGATTTGTTTTTCAAGATAACATCTAAATTATTATTTACCATCTCGTATTTCCCTTAAGTGAATCATTTGGTCATCTGTGTAGCTAAACTGAATTAAAGAAAAATTATTACTTAGGTAAAGTTGCATAATAATTATTAGTATAATAACAGTTTATTAAATAATGTGTTATATTATCTTGTTACCTTTGAGAGTATATATATACTCTCAAAGGTAACAAGATAACAAGATAATATATATATATATATATATATATATATATATATATATATATATATACACTAAAGCATCTCAGAATGCACAAACCTTGAGGTGGATATGCCTGTCTGTATATATCCTCAAAGGTAACTACGGTTATCACAGTTTATCACATATGTGTATAAGAGTGTATAACCTGAGTTTTTGTTGCTGTTAAAATCTGAAATCTACTATTATTTTTGTTTCTAACAAACAATTAAATTAAAGAATTTTTGTATTTTACCTCTACAATCATGTCTGAAATTTCAGGGAGTACTTGTGAGTTCACCACTTGCATTTGAATTATCAGGATGGCAACAAGTCTCAGCAAATCATCTTTTGATATTTTCCCTGTAAAGTATACAATAAAAATTATTTAAAATGTCATGCAGGGTAATTTTCCATCTAGACAGGCTGACTGACATTTTTGCCTGCCTTTAGACTGTAATTGTGTGCTACGTTTATTCCAAAATATACTCTGCACCTCCATCAGACTGTGCAGTCAGTTAGAAATGCAAAATACCAAGAGTGGACATTCCTTTGCAGCCTGAACCACCCGACCTTTTGAACAGGAATTGCTGGAACAGCATCATAAATAAACTGGTTTTTAAGGTCACCTCTCCCAGTTATGAATAACAACTCACCGTTTGTACCTGTACTAACCACTTCTGAGAGAAGGATATGTCTTTGTACATGCGGTACATATACATGTATATGTACATGATCTACATGTACATATGTATATAACTTTAAAAGGTTGTCTAGGCAACAACATTTTATAACCAAACATTGTATAACAAATATTATACAGTATATCCAAACACTCATATGTATGTTTAACAGGTTACAGCATTTGTATTTCTATTATGTTACATGGAAAACCCCAATGCTGATCTGTGATAATGTCCATAACTGTGAAGAAGTAAGCAACATTACTATTAAGACCTCGGTCATGACAAGATATACATGGGCTGTATGTATGCCTGGAACTGTAAAATTTCCAGCAAAACAAATCAGCTTTCATTTCAATTAATCTAAATAGATTACATGGATGAACATCAGCAGCTGCTCTTCAACTGACCTGTGGTACCAAAGCGCCTGTGGATCAACACAGCACAGGCTTTATCAGGGCAGTACACACTGATAACATGGGTCCCAGCTGTTACACCCTAACTTCCACCTGCAGCATATGGCTTACAAGCAAAAATAGATGATGAAGAATGTGTTAACAAAGGAGCTAATTGTTTTTAAACCTGTTTGGCAAGATACCTGTCCCAAGAGGCAAATACAAACCAAGTAGAATCTGAATTTCTGTCTATATTTAGACCTTACACAAGGTGTGGGAAACATTCCTTTGAGTCACTGGTTGGCATGGCGCCACTAAACAACAAGGACAACATTTCCCAGCAGCCCTGCAAATCACGTGTCTATCATGTGCCTTGTAAGCGCTCGCACCTGTTTTGTTTTTTCTGTAATTAGCACACCTATATAAGTTCTCTGCATTCCATGCTTAGCTTTTGTTGTACTGTCACCTTGGTTGCACTTAGTCTCATGTACGTATTGTACCACACTGTTCTTGCCCTTGTTATTGTTTGTTCTACAGATAATCCTTGCTTCCACTTTGTTTTTGTTTTGTTTGCATTTTCTTTAATTAAAACCTGCACTTGCATCTGCCTATGAATTTTTGATGCTGGTCCATGTTAAGATGATTGCATCACATAATTGCTGCAGATTTGTCAGTTGCACATTCGTGCTGTGAATCTTTAGCTCAAAAAGAAATGTGGAATATAATCCTTTTGCTTGCTTTATTAGTCAGGTAAGTTAAATGATAACTTACTTTTATTAGCCATGATGCTCAAGCAGATTTTTGGGCTTCAGCTGGTCCCACTTTGGTGTTTCTACATACAAAATACAACAGTTATTGAGCACATTCAAAAGACATCAAGAAGCAGTAAAATTCAATAAAATTAATCTTTTAAAGAGTTACAGTATTAGAGAACAATAGCAACTTTGTTCAGGTTGTCTTTCCTTTGATTCCTGATCATTTCAGCTTTTAGCTAAAACTTTTCAAGTTCAAGTTCAAGTTGAGCTTTACTGTCATTCTGCTACAAGTGTGGACATATAGTTGAACGAAATGTCGTGTCTCGCAGGACCACGGTGCTACATACAAGTTAAACATAAATATAAACATAGAAGTATAAGAAACAATTTAGGTGACTATACATACTTTACAAAACTTTACAAAAACTATACAAAACTTTACATAGATACTGTAAATGGAATTGTGCAAAAGAGGTATTTTGTATATGAAATTGTGCAAAAGAGATATTTTAGGGGAAGCAGCGCATAGTGCAAGATGATTTGTAGTGCAATGCACAAGTAAACATATATTATCAGACTGAGTCTTTGTGTGAGAGAGTGTCTATAAAAAGTGTTCAGTGTACATTCAGGGAAAAGAGTGTGTTACTACAGGTGGTTTATATAGCCCACTCACCTGTGTGTAGCCCACTCAGAATTGCACTTAAACAGATTGTCAGGTTTTTTTGTTTTGTTTTGTTTTATTTTGTTTTGTTTTTCCCTGGGTTTTTTCATGAACCCTGGGTTTTTTCCACTTGGTTCCTCTGTTTTGTTTTGTTTTGTTTTGTTTTTGATTACATAGAATGTCTGCCATACAAGTCGCTATATAAGTGTAAATTGTTACTATAAAGTCAAGTATTAAACCTGTGATTTACCTTGTAGTCTAACTACTGTCAGAGCTGCTAGTAAGGAAAATGAATCAACACCTTCTGCTCAACCAGAATTAAGAATTCAACAGCTCTGTGGTATATTTTTTATAATAAACATTATTTTTGCATAAGATTTCAATCAGAAATTATTGTTAATCAAATTTCCACACACATTTATATGTTTTAAGTATGGATGCTTTGGCCTGTCATTAATGTGAACTTTTCAGTGATGGTTATTCGATTAGTAATTCACAGAAAGTGAAAGCATTTCATTTATGTATAAATTTGCATAATTATAGAAATAAAAGGAAAGGAAATATTCTATTTGTTTTTGATGTAAATTTACCTGTCTGTGATTTAAGAAAGACTTGGGAATTTGGTTATCAGTCATTATTAACATTACTGACATGAGTGTCTTCTACCGTCTGGGGCATTGGGTCATTCGTATACTTTTTCCACAAAACTGAGTCTTGACTGTTTTGTTTTTATAGTGATCCTGGACTCTAATACACTACTGCATTTCACTTTGATTTCTCAACACAAACAGTATGTATTATTAGCGGTAGGTCCATGAATTGTTATTTCTTATGAATACACTACACACCTGTGATATACTTTTATAAAGCATCAACTTCCTGATATTTTGAAATTGAAAACCTTTACAAGTACGAAAAAGCCCATTTCTGTACAATTGAAATTTAAATTTGTCTCAAAAATCTACATGGTGTGCAGGACTCTGATTATTATGTGATTAAATTAAAATGGAATTAATATCACAATATACCAATTCATAAATCAAATAATATTCAGTGCCAAAAATATACACATTTGAGATACACAAATTTAATTCATTAAAATTACTTATGCTTGCAGGATTTAACTGGCATGTCTTTAAATTTTCTTTTTTTTTTAAATCATTTTTTTTTGTCTGTAAAGTCTTTTGTTGTTTATATCTCCATGATAACTACTGTTACAGATTACACAATATGACATTTCACAGCTCCTGCCTTTCCTCAATTCAGAATTCAAGACAATGTACTTGAGTAATAAAATTGTACTGAATACAAATACAGTTCATGAAAACCAAGACCAAAAAACTAGAATTACAACAGCAAATAATTCCTGCCCTCTCTAGATAATGTTGATTGATCATTGAAGACAAATGCTAATATATGATTTGTTCTACTAAAATCACACTAAGTATATCATAAAATCTTATATTTTAGGTCTTACCTTGGCTCCAGCCAGCCCAAGTTTATCTCACTAAACATGAGCAGGTTACAGAAACTTCTCAGCTTTTGACTTCACAAATATATTTCTGATACCTGATCATCCAGATGCCTTAGTATTAAAGAGTATGATACTTGCCAGACCAGTTTCAGATTTCAGTCTTTTCGGTAATCTCTTGTTTCCTTGTTCCAAGTCATATGGATTGTTAAAGTGTGGCAGGTTTTAGGTGTCATACACTATATGACCAAAACTAGTTGGACACTTGACCATCATATACCCATATACTGTTGCCACAAAGTTGAAGGCACACAATTATCTAGAATGTCCTTGCATGCTGTAACATTACAATTTCCATTCACCTGAACTAAAAATCATGACATAATAGGAAGACAAATCGATGACAAGACAGGGGTGGAGACAAGAACTAAAACAAAACAAGCATGACTGTATAAACAAAAACATGACAGGATTGACTTGCCATAGGAAAGGTATTGCAACATGAAATGTGTGCAGTTGTGAAAAATTAAGATTGAATATATTTAGCATTGGTGTATATAAAAGTTTTGCCTCAACTGTGAATATATCCAATTCACCCTTTGTTTGTGTGCACTCAAAGCAATGCAACACACACACACACACACACACAAAAACACACATGCACACAGTCCTATTATACTGTACCCATCAAAATATCTACTCTTTTAAAACATTCACTACTGTTTCCAAATTTGCATTACTACTGATTCATGTTTGATTTATGTGCTCAATAAATGTTTTGTGTTTGCTGTCTTTCAGATCAAAACTGAAGCCAAGCTACTCTTGAAGAAGTTTGAAACTTTATTTTATAAGCTATTATTATTCTTAATTAATAATTAGGTAGTATTTTAGTTATGGCAATTGATATGGGTAAAAATAATTAAGTGGAGTGGCGTCAGGTGTTAGTGGCACAGGGCTGCATCATTGGAGAGCAACAGCAGCAGATGGCCATGGTTAGCGTACAACTAGCACAGCTCCATGCCAGCACACCAGAACTGCTAGCTTCTCTGGCAGCAAACTCCCTATCTGCTTTCTCACTCATTGCATGCCCAGAGAAATACGCTGGCGATCCTGCAAGATGCAAGAGCTTCATGATCCAATGTTCACTCTACTTCTCGGGTCAACAAGGAATCCCCGAACAAACAAAGATCACCTAATTCATCAATCCGTTGACCAACAAAGCCCTCGCATAGGCCACGTCTGTATGGTCCCAAGGGGTTGAGCACACATTCATATGAATGATTCCTTCAAATTTTTCAGCATGTTTTTCACCACTCTCCTGAGGGCAAGGACAGTGGTAAGAGACTCCTCTGTCTGAAGCAAGGGGACCTGAGCGCTGCTGAGTTCACCCTAAACTTCTGCACATTAGACACTGGAAATGGCTGGAATGAGCCAGCTCTCAAAGCCACATATTATCAGGGGCTCAAAGTGGATATACTCACAGAACTGGCCTGCCAGGATGTCCAAGTCACCATTACCTCCCTCAACGACAAGACCATTCATCTCAATCTCATGCTCCGGAATCGAGGAGGAGTAAAGGCTACGACAACCCCAGACCCAGAAATCCACACCACAGAGCCCATGCAGCTCGGTGGGGTAAAACTAACCTGGAATGCCAAAGGCATCAGAATAAGAGTGCTATTACTGTGGCAGCCCCCAGCATCAAGTAGCACCCTGCTCCTCTAGACTGTCAGCCAAGATTCCACAGCCAAATCATAGCTTCACCCTTAACAGGCCTGCTGAAGAAGGGACCCAAGAGACTGCAGTGGAATCCCTCAGCTGACCAAGCCTTTGAATGATTCAAAGCAGCATTCACCTCAGCTCCCCTCCTAAAGCATCCTGAGTCTAAAGCAGACTCTCTCTCATGCATATAGCCAGCTCCTCCCAGAGAAACATCCGAGGAATGTATTCTCCCACAGTCATGCTTTGTAAGCGCTATCATTTGCGCCATTGATTAGGAAATAGAGAACACACCAGAGGTGAGAACTCCCACACAGTGCCCTGCTGAGAAGAAATTATGTGCCCATTCATCCCCGTCACAAACTCATCATGTGGGCTCACACCTCCACTGCCACTGGACACCCCAGCACTCACCAAATGCATCAACTCCTCCAGGACAAGTACTGGTGAGAACCAGGAGAACTGGACACATGTCCTCTCTTGAGCAGAGTATGCGCAGAAATCCCTCCGACACTCAGCCACTAAGCTCACACTCTTCCAGTGCATCCTGGGATACCAGCCACCTCTGTTCCCATGGAAAACTAACCCAACAGACTCATCCACAGTAGACAAATGGTTCAGGTGGAGTGAGAGTGTGTGGGAATAAGACCACCAACAGATTGAACACACAGCCCAGGTAACCAAAGAGTTTGCAGACCAATGCAAGGGAGAAACTTCCCACTATGAACCAGGTGACCATGGTTATCCACCAAGGATACCAGTGATCCTGACTCCTTCTGCCCTCTGAACCTGCTTGATCCATCCTGATGCTCTACTTCTGCTTGGAGCCTCCTTCACCTGAAAATTTATTCATTGCTGCTGAGGATGGTCCTGCATGGACAGCCTAAAGATCACCATGAAGTGATCTTGAAGACTGAAGACTGCATTTGCTAAAAACAGTTTACACTCAAGTCTCAACACTGAACACTCAATAACATCACTTTGATACTATAGTTAAAACTCTAATGGAATGACTCTGATGTACAAGTTCCTTTCAACACACTTAGCACTGCTCGACACTGTAGTATACTTTTGTAGTAGAGAAATGATTTATAATTGCACTACCCTGTGTCACCCAGATGAGGATGGGTTCCCCTTCAGAAACTCGAGCTACGTCACAAAACGCTATGGGAACGCCCCCGCGTGACCGCGCTCTGAATCACGTGTCTAATCCGTCCAATGGATGGGCGAGACGTCACGGGCGGGGTGACGTAGCGACCCGGAAGCATAAAAGCCCGAGCGGCGAGCCCCTGTTTTCAGCTTCCTGTTTTCAGCAAGCGCTCTATGTCAATCATTTGTCTATTGTCTGTCTATTTTGTGTTTTGTCTGCGGCATGCCAAAAGCCAAAGACAAATCTAAGGGCGAGAGCGGGCAGCTCTCGAGGGAGCCGGCTGCGCACATTGTGAGCGTTTACTGCTGCGTGCTCTCCGCTCCCGTAGGGCTCTCTTTGAGGAGGGAGCCCTCACTAGCGTGCCTCACGGTGCCGGCCCCGCTTCTGCCGAGGCAGAGCGGCGGTTGCGCTCGTGGGGCTCGCAGATGGACCTGGTGGAGGGAATGGAGACGGGCCCATCCCTTTCTCCTTCCTCACCCTCCAGGTCAACTGTCCCCTCCCTGGGTTCAGAAGCACGCTCTGCGGTTTCTTCCCCCTGGGGAGCGGACTCGGCGCTCCACCTATCGTCCTCCGAGGAGGTCGATGTGGAGAGCGTTGACCCAGAGCCGCAGTCTCCTCAATACGAGGAGCTGCTCGAGGTGGTTACGCGGGCAGTTGCTAAGCTGAGCATTGACTGGCCCGCTGAGACACGGCCTGAGCCTCAGTGCTCCAAACTAGATGAGCGCTTTTTGCGCAGTAGGCTGCCACCTCCGCCCCGGAGCCTGCCCTTTTTTCCAGACCTCCACACTGAGGTGTCGAGGTCCTGGAATAGGCCCTTTTCAGCCCGGTTGTTCAGCCCCACTTACTCCCATTATGCTAATGTGGCGGGGCTGGACGACTCCAGTTACAGGGCGATGCCCAGTGTTGAACAGACGCTAGCTAGCTATCTGTCCCCTGCTGCTGCATCGTCCCTGAAGGCTCCGGCATTGCCTACCAAGCCGCTGCGGTGTCGCACTGCCCCCTTTGGTTCTCTCTGACTCATCCAGCTCCTCTCGGACTGGATGCCATGGTACAGCCGTGGCCGAGGCTGCGTCTGTACGCCTTTCCTCCAGTCGCTCTGCTCCCGGGAGTTCTGGAGAGAGTGTGCCGGGACGGAATTCGCCTACTGTTAGTAGCCCCGTTCTGGCCAGGCCGAGTATGGTTCTCGGACCTGATTTCCCTCCTAGACGGCTCCCCATGGGAGATTCTGATCAGGAGGGATCTCCTCTCACAGGCGGGGGGCCATCTTCACCCCCGCCCGGAGCTGTGGAAGCTGTGGTTGTGGAGACCATCCTCCAGTCCAGAGCTCCCTCTATGAGGAAACTGTACACCCTGAAGTGGAAACTTTTCACTTCCTGGTGCGGAGACCGCCGGCTTGACCCTGTTCACTGCCCAGTTGGTACAGTGCTGGAGTTCTTGCAGGCCCGCCTCTCCGTGGGGCTGACCCACTCCACCCTGAAGGTGTACGTGGCGGCTATTGTGGCCTACCACGCCCCTCTCGATGGCCAATCAGTGGGCAGACACCCCTGGGTGACACGTTTCCTCCGCGGTGCGCTGAGGATCAGACCTCCAGCTCGATCTCGGGTCCCCTCGTGGGACCTGGCCATGGTTTTAGAGGCTCTCTGCAAACCCCCCTTCAAGCCCATTGAGGAGATTTTGGACCATCTTCTGACGTTAAAAACTGCCTTTCTCTTGGCAATTTCCTCTCTTAGGAGAGTGGGGGATCTTCAGGCCCTCTCTGTGGCCCCTTCCTATTTAGACTTTGCGCCTGGGTTGGCCAAAGCGTTCTTGTACCCCCGAGCGGGGTACGTACCGAAAGTCCCCTCCTCGCCACCACGGCCGGTTGTGCTGCAGGCTTTCTGTCCTCCTCCCTTCAGGGAGCCCGACCATCGGAAGCTCAATTGTACGTGTCCAGTGCGAGCACTGGACGCGTACGTCCACAGACCTGCCCTGTGGAGAAAGGCGGACCAATTGCTTGTGTGCTTTGGTTCCCCTAAGAGGGGTTTTCCTGCTTCTAAGCAGACCCTCAGCCGGTGGATTGTAGAATCCATTTCTCTGGCTTTCGAGTCCTCTGGTCTCCCCAGTCCCCTGGGGGTCAAGGCTCACTCTACCCGAGCGGTGGCAGCCTCTAAGGCCTTTCTGGCAGGTGTGTCCTTACAGGACATCTGCAACGCGGCGGGATGGTCCACGCCCCTGACCTTTGCCAGGTTTTATGACCTGGATATGCGAGCCACTCCCGGCTCCTTTGTCCTTGTGCCTTAGGCTTGCCTCCTCCTGGAGGCAGGGACTTGTAAGTCTGGCGGAGTGGGTATACTCGTTCCCATAGCGTTTCGTGACACAGCTCGAGTTCCTAAAGGGGAACGTTTCCAGGTTACGTATGTAACCATAGTTCCCTGAAGGAACGAGACGCTGCGTCTCGGTGCCACACTTCCGGCGTCCCTGCGGCGCTTGCTTCATTTTCCAGTAAGCTAACGCGGGGCTCGCCGCTCGGGCTTTTATGCTTCCGGGTCGCTACGTCACCCCACCCATGACGTCTCGCCCATCCATTGGACAGATTAGACACGTGATTTAGAGCACGGTCACGCGGGGGCGTTCCCATAACGTTTCGTGACGCAGCGTCTCGTCTCGGGGAACCATGGTTACATACGTAACCTGGAGACGTTTCCCCTGTTGAGTCTGGCTCCTGTCAAGGTTTCTTCCTCATGTCATCTCAGATAGTTTTTCCCTGCCACCAACTCTGGCTCATCTCTGGCTTGCTCATTAGGAACAAATTTAAATCTATATCTGGATTTCTGTTAAGCTGCAAATATCCATTGTTAAAATTGCTATATAAATCAAAGTGAATTGAACTGAATTGAATTAACACACGATCCTTGCATTCAAACCATCATTTATATAATGATCATGTCCTCCCAATAGTCTATGTATATGGCTGCTCCTTTCATCATAAGGGCCAAGTACAAGCTGGAGTATGCATAGTGTGGCAAGGTAGATCCATCCAGGATTCACAACAGTACAGACTCAGTCCAAAGTGGGCAGCAAGCTTGTTGTCCTAAAACAGGCTGCTTGAGTTCCAGCTATGCTTGGTACAGCTTTGTATCCCACCTCCAATTGTCAGAGGGAAGACTGTTAAAAATGCAGAGCTCTTCTTGGTTTATGACAAGCTTGTCAGTGATGGTGGGGTGATAATTTAGTGAAGGAATGTCAAAGGTCACTCACAGACCCCAGGGCCAGACAAAAATGGCAATGATGAGGCTGACTGCCTAGCCAAAGCTAGAGCACTAGAGGGTATTCCATGGGACTTCCTTGAGGAATGACTTCCAAAAACAGACCTGTGCAGTAGTTACTAATAGGCAGGCCCATTAGATGCTTGACTTCTCTAAGGATAAACACCTGATTGTGTGCCTGAGGAAACCAGGTGCTGATGACTTGGTTGCCCTGCAGAGTATAATCTTGTAACTAGGGCCATCTAACAGCTGGTGACTGATCCTGAAGACACCCCATCTCTCCTGAGGCACTTCAAGAATCTAATGACCTGAGCAACTTCTACAATATGGGATGTCACCTAAAGCTCATTAAAGGACTGCAAGTCTATGCCCCTGGTGCATATCAGCCACCAAGGTGGGTCATCTCATCTGACCATAGGGGGGTTTATCCAGTATGCCCATTATGTACCTTGCAGTAGCCACCACAGTGCAAAAGCCACTTGAAAAACCTTCAAATAGGTAGCCTACTGGCCTACTGTAATTACAATGCTATAATAAATGCTATGATAAATGCTAGGGGTTGAGGCAAAGTTCACACAGCTTACTACCTTCAGTCAGCCAGACAGATGGAATAAGCCAACTGTAATATTGTGGGCATGCTGCAGTAACTATCAATGCCAATGGCAAAGATTTGGACAACAAGCTCCTTTTGGTGCTTATGGCCATCTGCTCAGCTCTGCTTTGGAGTCTCTCCCTTTAAGATGATGAGTGGAAATGACTTAAATGACTTATTAGCCAGAGGACAGAGCATCACACAGACACATACACTGTCCACCAGTATGTGACAGTATGTGACTGACTGTTCCAACAGTTCACAAATCACATCATAGCTTCAAGACTTGGATTCTTGCACTGCTTTTGCCTCAGCGTGTTTCGGACCACTTGAGTCACTGAACAGGACTCCCTGCAACATGCATGAGCAAGACCAGCTCCAAGTGAGACTGGGCATCTGGGCTTAATTAGGTATAGAAAATATAGTTTCTTTTCCATTACTAGCAGATTGATTTATAATTTTGAAAACTGAATTTGACCTGATTGAATGCTATTCCCTGATATATCTAGTATACAATGCACTGTTTTGATTGAATTCAATTCAATTTGAACTATAAATGTTGACTCTCACTGCTCTGAAGCCAGGACACCCTCTGGTGGGTAAGTCAATTGTGACATGTTAGACAAGAAAAACTGAAAAAAATATAATGAGAGAAGGTTATGTTGTTTTGTCAATTTAGACTTCTCTTTAGAATAAGAACCATGTGTAGAGAGAGCTTAATGTGTGAACCTAAACCAAAACTAAGCTGATTAAATAGAACAGACCACCTAATGTATATAATAATTCATTTGTTAAGATATATTTATTTAAAACACAGTAACAGTAACAAAATCCAGTCCAAAATCTAAACTTGAGAGGTCATTAAACAGACAGGGTCAAAGCATGAAGACAGACAGGCAACCAAACTGTAATCCAAGACACAAAAATTAAAACAAAAAAGCAAAACAAGACAGATCACACACAAAAACCATGGCTCAGAAATGCACAGCAGAGAACAACTCCTCAACCCTTTAGGCATAGTTTGAATGTGATTGGCTACAGGTGAGTGTGGGTGGTGCTTTGGTTCTAGAAGTCCAGGTAAGATTATGGAGTGCTCCCAGAGGTGGCCATGACAGTAAGTAATGAAACAAACTGTGTGTAAAGGGGCACGCTCGTAAGTTGCTCTAATCACAATTTTTCGGTACCAACAATAGTTTCTTTTAGTGACTCATTACCATCCATTTAACCATTAACATACTGCACATATCTGTATAGGACCAGCCTGGTAGTGGCATGTTATTTACAAACCAGGACCATGTTCAAATATTTTGTGCATTCTAGCAATGTAACGCTTACCAGTGTCTGAATAGCTGTAGCTATGAAATTAATCAAGGTAAATGACAGTTAATAGAATGTAGTTAAGATACGAATTAAGGTCAAGGCAGTTAGTAGATCAACAGTGGAATTGGATACCAACCAGATATTTTAGGGACGAATAAGGAATAAAATATCTCATCATTGTATGCGTGCAATATCTAATAATGAAGATAAATGAGATAAATTTTCTTAAAACCTTTTGTTAAACAAAAATATTTTGTTTAAAAAAAATATATGTGGAAAAATGTATGTTTTGGGGTTGTCCGTCTGTCTGTCAGAGATTCTTGTTAGCATGATACATCAAGAATGAGTGGTTGAATGTTTTTGTGATTTATATGGAAATATCTTTGTAACCAGCCAAATGAACTTATAGAATTTAAAAACAAGGTCATAGCAGATTAAATTTCTGAAACAGTTTTTCTTTAATATCTTCCTTGCTGTTTGAAGTATATTTATGGGCATTTCAGGCATACAAACTATTAACAAGAAGCACTAGACTTGTTTGCGGCAGAGGCATCCCTGTCGAATTCTACTTGTTAATTTTATTTAGATTTATTCATTTTCATGTTCTTATTTGTTAACAACAACCACTTAAAAAATGAAAAGCTTTTCTTATTTTGTATGTAGATGTACTGTATAATGTATGATGTTTGCAGTTAAACAGACCCTTATAACATGGGCATATTAGTTTAGTTGTCAATAACTGCATCGGAGTTGCTTGAAGACGAAATGCCGCCACTCGATACATTGTACGCATCTGAAAAAAAAAAATATATTAGTCCCAATACTATTTACAAATCAGGACTTTGCTTACATACTTTATGCATGATAACAAAACCAAAACCTAAATGTAATCATAGAGCTTCAAGTAAGAATTAAATTACAAAATTGAAAACAATTACCCTAAATTTAGGAACTTGGTGTAAATATGTGGACAAAAATGTTATGTCATTAAAGCATAAGTACAATAACAAAAGAACAAGACTGAGGAGATTATTAAAAACCTATAATGTTGTTAATTGAATGGAGGCGAGGACAGGGAACATTACCAAGATTCCTTTTCAGTTAAAATGCTTCCAATGAGCAGTGTATAAAATACAATATTTGTGCTATATTATACAACTTGGGCATATAATCCACAGTTCATAGCTATATATCAGCCTGTAGTCATACTGTGTCAGTTAAAATTCACACTGATTATCAGAGTAAAATCTAAATTAAGAAACTTTATTAAGACCTCAAACTCAGTTTCCCAGAATGTACTGCAGCCTACAAAATGGCTGCCCCAAATATACTTCCCAGAACACATGAACTCTGTCACGTTCACAGTCATGGGACTTCTGATTACACTCACCTGTTGTCAATCACTACCAGCACTTAAATAAGACTCTCTCACGTACACACACACACACTCACTTTGAGAAGTAATGCTTAGTGTTTGCTTACCTGACATTATCAAGCCTTTATTCTGTGTATTGATATTCTGGTTTTGATCCTGCTTGATTCTTGCTTTTGGGATTTTGGATTTGCCCTTTCTATGTGGCTTGCTGATCACCTGACTATTGCCTGTTTACTGTTTAGGTCTTTGCCTCACAATTTGGATTTGTCTGCCAGCTCTTTTATTAACACTAGCTGCATTTGCGTCCACTTCAGTCTACTTTCCCTGACAGTGAAGAATGGGCTTTATGTTATGAATACAAGGAAACTTGTCAAAATTGCTGTCCATGTTAAACACCTATACATTACAGATATGATAAATGAAGAGCAGATTTTTTTTTAAAATGGTTTAAAAAAACCATGCATATAGAAATTGTAAACATTTCATGCTTACTAACACCTTAGCTTTAGATAGATTTAGACATTTTAAAGATTCACTCACACCCTGTAATAATATTTCAGTCAGAGCTGTGTCATAGTATTGGGTTGGAATCAGTGGGAATGTGGCACACTTATGTCATACACCATCTCAGATACATCACACATTATTATGTCACGGCTTCCCGCAAGAAAGAAGGCTGACTGCATGGTGACAGACAAGCACCAGTAGCCAGTCAGTGGAGAGAGAGTTGAGAAATGTATTCCTAATCTATGATAGCCTACTGATTATAGCTAGTGATGAACAGAAGTTATTTGTGTGTTTCTTTATATTAATAATGTGGATGTCATCCAGCAGATTTAAAATTATTCAACAGTTTTAAAATGATTTAACAGTAGTACATTGAACAGTTAAAACCTGAACTGTTCTACACTCAAAACTAGGTTATTTTTAAAATGATACATTCATCCTATGACTTGTTTTAGTACAAACCTGAACAGAGAGTTTGAGTTTAGTGTGTGAATGTTATAATGAAATATGGTCAAACACAATGTGATAAAACAGCCTTATTGATTACAGTGTGCATATTAACATTCAGTTCAGTTACGTACTTCTCTGCCGTAACCTCTGAATGAAAGGAAATCCACTTGAGGATGATGGTCCTGCACTCGTACTCTGTAATATAGACACATCCATCATCGACTATAATTATTAAAGTAAAGTAAGAGTGAATTTTCTAAAGCTCTAGCATATGTAGCATAAACTATATTTACCCTGGTGCGGGTTGAGCTTAGGTTCCTCAGTGAAAACGTTCCTGCCAGTGCTTCTCGGACCTGCAACCACAAAACAGGCAATATCAAAGCATTATTTATATCTATTTGTGTGTTTTAAGTGAAGAGTTGTGTAATGGCCTTAGAATAATCATACCTTACTATCCAGTAATGTCCCGAACAGCAAAATAAAGAAACCCTTTAAATAGAAATTTAGATATTTATACCATTTACTTTTTTAAATAATAAAAATATGAGTTGTGGTATTATCTAAAATGTATAAACATATAAAACAAGTTGTACATTAATATTAATTTAAGTGTATGCAATTAGAATTACAATGAAAATTAGATTAATTTGACTTTAGTACCTGCAGTGAATTAAGGAATGCGAACACTACATGAATCCCAAAGTTCGGAGACACCATGGTCCCAATGCCGAATCCCCACGTTAGACCAAAGAGAGGTGTTAAAATTGCCACACATCTAGCAATGACCATTAGGGGATGTTTCTCATCTGGCTGAGTGGAAGCATTAACTCCTCTCCTCATCATCTTACACAGAACCACAATAAGCACCAGGAGGTTTATAGCTACAATAGTCAGAGCAGGAATCACAAATGCCAGGAGGGCCTTCGTTTCATTCCAGTTTAGCCAGCAATTATAATCTTTTTGAATGTATCCTTTTCTTCCAGCTGTAGATGCCACAGTAATGACAGCTATGATTAGCGGGGCTCCATAGCCAACAGTGAAGGCTATAGCCATCATTGCTCCTCTGGTCATTCTGGAAAAGACCATGAGGGTGCGGTAGAGGAGCAAGAGTGCTGACAGCAACATCCAGAAGAAAAGGGCAAGATAAAAGAAGTGCATGAAGAATGTCGCTGTACTGCAGGGACCCTCTCCTTGGTTAACAACAGCTGCTCCAATGATGAAGCATATGTCCGCAATCAGAAGGGAGACAGCAATGTTGACTATGGAGACATGGCGCATGTAGGATGTGTCGTTTCTTGTCACTGATTTCCATATAATGATTTCAATGATGAGGCACAAAACCAAGCTGGCCAATGAAATGGCCACACCAATGTAAGTTATATAGTCTAAGATTATAGCTAAGCCTTTATCCAGGGAAAATGGTGACATCAGGATTGAAAAAGAGGTTGTGTGATTGCACTCACATGTAAATCTTTCAGTTTCATTCCCTGTCTTTAGTTGACATCCAGTCGAGTCCCATCCACCAACACCATTCAGAAGACTAAAGTTCCAAAAGACACACTGAGGTTTTCCAAGTGTCTTATTTTTAATGTTAAAAGAAAGGGAGATATTGTTAATTGTTGTGTTTGTCTCAATTAGGGCTACATCTCCATTGATCCTGGTGCCACCTTGACTGCTGTCATTGTAGGTCAGATTTCTAACAGGTAAGATATTGTTAAGAGATAAAGAAATTATCACTGTGAGGGATGTCTGTGCACTAGTCACTGGAATATTTATTTGGGTAGTTGAATTTTTTCCAAATGTTCCAGAAAAGGGGGCAGTAATGGAAGTTTTATTGAGAGAAGAGAAGTTTGTTGTTATCCAGAGATTTTCATTTGAGAGTCTGCGTGAAATGCGTTCAGTTGAGTTCAGAAGTTCAGAACTGGTATTCATTGTTGTACTGTTGTTGTTTAAAAGCACCCATGTATCCTGTGCACTGTCTGATCCAATGACATCAGTTGTTTTAAGGAAATCCTTGAAATTGAAAGTAAAGAAAATATTAAATACGGCACACCTGAGCCATCTATTTTATCAATAGAAATATCTAATCTTTAACTAATCACAAACCAGAAACAACTGTTTCCATTCTTTTCAGCCAAAAAAAATTGCTACATAGTATGAAATGCTGCTTTTTAGTACAGACTGTATAACCTGATAGTCAGTGTTAAAGCTATTCCCACTTGGGTATTTACAATGTAATTCAAAATATAAACATTATTATCATATAAACTAAATGTTTTTTTTTTATTTACTTACCGTCATAACAGGTTGATTGATTACAATTGTTTGTGAGAGATCGGAAATGATTTTCAATATTTCTACAATTGTTAATATGGTAGCTGGAGAGTCAGTGATGTTTTGAATCGCTAATATAGCATTATTGCTGACATTGGCCATAAATTGTGGAATGTTTGCCACCTGTAAATTCTACAGAAAAAAACACAAATTATTATGAAGAAGCAAACAGAAATCACATAACTAAAATTATCCTTCATGGAAGTAAGAAAAAAATCAAATTGCCTCAGCTTCCACTTTTAAATTGTCAAAGACACGCAGGACACAGTAGTCTTCTATGGGGTCCCATTGGTTTGATGAATTACAGCGAGCTACTTGATAGCCAACCATGTCTCCACTGCAGTCACCAGTGCGTTCATCTCCCAGATTTCCATCTCCAAATACACTGTCAGAGCAGGTAAATGCTAAAAATAATAATAATAATAATAATAATAATAATAATAATTTGTAAATTACAGTTCTTCATAGACACATGGTTACAAATGTAACCTTATGCTTTTAAGATTTCATATGGTAGGTCAATATTTCCCCATGTGAAGTGTTTTCCCAGGCTAAAGTTTAAATCCAAATTGTATAATGTATAATTGAAGGATGCATACTCTACATCCTGAAAAGGTATAATTAACCTTATTTTCATAAACCACGTTAAATTTATTTTTTTTATTTATTTATATTTGTAATGAACATTTGATCAGAAAATGGTTGTCACAAATTGAGATATTACTTATTTGTAATAGTAATAATAATAATTAGTAATAATAATAACCCTTATTTAACTGTTTTTATTTTTTATTACCATCCTATATGAGGTGCTCTGATATTCCTAGGTTTGTTATAGATTTTGGGAGAAAGGTAAATAAAAATAAAGGATTACTCACCTTTGTTTATTACATCTATTGTTATGCTCTTTGAGTTGTAACTTTGAGTTGTACTTCCACTGATGGGATTTTTGAGTTGGCATGTGACCTGTTTTACTTGGTCACTAATCTGGCATTCCTTTTCTTTAATCATGTAGTCACATAGTATGCAGCCTGCCAGTGGGCCTGTGAAACACAATTAAATGGTAAAACACATTAAAAATCAGGCAAATTATCATTCAGCTAATCAATGTATTTAAAACGGTGAAGACATACTAAAAATTATTCAGTAAAAATATTCAATAATCAAAGTATTTTTACTTTATTCATGACATCCCATATCACATTTTTTAAAAAAAGAAACAAGCTGTGTGTGTTACTTGTTGAAGTTGGGCTGCAAGCTGAGACATCTGTTTTCCATTCCACTTCATAAATCTCCTGAACACAACACTGCAGTGGGATTGTTTTATCCTGACATTTTACAATTTTTTTATTGCTCACTTGGATATTGGGGTAAGGCTGAATTGTAATAATTTGCCAGATAACATAGGGCATTGAGTTTACTGTTGTTGTGCATGCATATTGACCTGAGAAAGCAGAGAAGAAATGAATAATAAGCCATAGCATAGCCAAGGAGAGCAACATGTTATGTAACAGACCATATTGATGTTTTTTAAAGCAAAGTGTTGTCACATTAAATATTAACTTTGTTTAGTTTATGAGTATTTACTGCTCTTTATAATATTTTTAATGTAGAAATGTTAAATTTCATTATTTTTGAAGGCATCTTTGCTTTTTAAACCATTTCTTTGCACAGTACTGTATATGTTTAGCATATAGTATATGGGATACAGTACTATATGCTGTCTCTATATGGTGTTGAGAAACAACTGAGTGGATTTCTTTGCAAGTTAGTTACACAAGTTAGTTGTTGTTTATATTAATAATAATGATGATGATGATAATAATAATAATAATAATAATAATAATAATAATACTGTATAGTATTGTTGTATCTCATTCATGTTTTTAGTAATCTTTACAAAATTACAGTAAATTCATTCATCATGTATTTATCATGTGCACACATTACATCTAACTAAAGTAAGATGTTGATTTAACAGAATTATTTGTGACTTACCACTGTTACTGGGAATGACATTATCGAGTTGAAGGATATTATCTGTCTGGGGTAGTACAGCCCCATTCAGGGTCCACTTTATGCCATTATTCACTGGAGGATTGCAGGTCAGTTTGAGATTTGTCCCAGGATATATATTGCCACTGCTTTGATATAGTCCACCTTTCACTGAAATAAAGAGCCAAGTACATCTTTTACTTTTACGTTTTTTTGTTTTTTTTTTCTTTGTAACGTACAACATTAATACCGGAGAAGTTGTATGTAGTTAACAAGCCCCTACCACTTTGAATGAATGCAGTATTGCTAACATTAAATCCCAGTGAACGGAGATTATCAGCAAGGTTTTCGTTCGCTGATACCAAATTAGGGTTAACACTTGTTGTTTGAATAGTAAAGTCTGCCAGCACACTGCCAGATCTGTTAAAAACACAGAACATCATTGAAGACATTACCTCTTGATCTGTTGACTAAAATTTTACAAAAGTTTGTTTTTTCAAAATCCGAACTATGTAGGATGGATCTAAAATATAATTATACTAGATTACAATAAATAGCATCACCTGAAACCAGTCACTGTTGCAGAGTTGGCCTGGTAGCCAGGTACAGTACTGTAGATTTTATTAATCTGAGGGGAAAAAATGCCCATGTCATAATTATTAGAGTGGAAGTATATGCCGCAACACTACTGCTACTATTAATAATAATAATAATAATAATAATAATAATAATAATAATAATAATAATATGGATTAAATCATTATTATATTATTAATCATTATTATGTCAAATTATATTTTCTAACACTTACTGAATTCTCAATTTTTTCTTTATATGTTTTGTATTTTGCACTGTTTTTGTCAGTGAGTACAAAGTCAAATTCTTCATTTATTGCCAGTGAGAAGCTTAATACATGGATGTCTGTGAAAAAATAACAGTTGAAAAGGTAACAGACAAAAGAAAACAAGATTATCTAATCATCTGTGGATTGTTCAGTCCAAACCCTCATGCCTTGGAGGATGAAAAAATATATAAAATGATATGTCAATGAAAAAAACAAAAGAACAAGGATTAAAATCATACCTGCAGGTTTGGTGGTTTTGGAGGGGATTGCAGGAGTTATTGTGTTAACTACAGATTGTGGCGTGGTGGGTTGAGCTGGTACTGTGGAAGTTAAACAATGCAAAAAAATATCATTTAAAAACTCAAAAACAGGCATGTTAAAGTTCATGAAACATCAAATGGTCTTATAAAGTTCTTCAAAAAAGTCATCAGATTCCTCTGGATTTCCAGTCAGTATTTTTATTGCAAACCGATACAGTCTTAAAGTACATCTTCCAAGTCAAAATTCAGTATTTGTCAGCAGATCTTTAAAAAAATAATAAAAACTGAAAAATGCTGCTTGCATAAGTATTTAACCCCTTCAGACTAGTACTTGGTGGATCTACCTTTTAGTGCAACAACAGCTTTATGTCTGTTGGGGGTAAGTTACTACTAGCTTTGCGCACTGTTTCACCCATTCTTCCTGCCAGATTTGCTCGAGGTTCTACAGGTTGGTTGAATGTTGTTTGCTGACTGCAAGTTTCAGTCTTCAACAGTGCCATAGATTGTCAATGGGTTTCAGATCTGGACTTTGACTTGGCTATTGTAGAACCTTAACCCTTTTGTTTTTAACCACTCCTGCATTGCTTTGGCCTTGTGGTTGGGACTATTGTCCTGCTGAAAGGTGAAGTTTCTCCAAAGATTTAGTTTTGGGTTTCTTTGTTTTGTTTTGTTTTTGGCTTTTTTTTATTAGGTTTGATAAAGGAGAAGAACGGTGATTAAAATCATACCTGCAGTTTTGGTGGTTTTGGATGGGATTGCAGGAGTTGTAGGTTAAACAATGCAAAAAAATTATGATTTCAAAACTCAAAAACAAGCATGTTAAAGTTCATGAAAAATCAAATGGTCTTATAAAGTTCTTCAAAAAGTCATCAGATTCAGCTGGATTCCTCTGGATATCATGACATTTACATGAATTACATAGATTTTATATCTACTGCATCAATTTCAATCTCTATCAGATAATCAGCTGAGGGAAAGGTGAAAACAAATTCCACATAAATTTACTATATCATTATATGGAAGTAAAGTAACGCTGGTCAGAAATTGCACATCTTATGGTAGTTATTGGGGTAGTTTTACCTGGCGATGGTTCAGCTGGACATATAGAGTTATCTATGAAGGAAAGCATTACCATCATTAAAAACCTACTAATAAATAATTTCAACAACTCTTTACTTAGAAAACTTTAAATCTTGTGAACTTTAGCTTCAAACATGTTGTTTGTTGAGATCTGTGTAGAGTTAAATATCTAGAGCATCTAAATATCCAGTTCTATCAAACAAAGCTTCTATAAATACCATGCATTTGCCAGTTAATAACTATCACTGTATAGTAATAAATAATAAATGAGCATCAATCACACATTTATTTTTTTGGTGTTACATTTCATACATACTCATCAGCTCACTGATTGGTTGGCAGAAGTGTCCATCATTTGGAAGCGCGTTGATGCAGCCACATGAGGAATTGGTGACGTTATTACAAGACCCATAGAGTTTGCATTTTTCACATGGCCAGAAATACTGATCCTCACACCTGCACTGATATTTAGTAGCATTCAAACTGCACACTGTGGAGCAGAAAATCATGATGAGATGAGGTTTTG
The DNA here is from genome assembly GCF_027358585.1 of Pangasianodon hypophthalmus. Lineage (NCBI taxonomy): Eukaryota > Metazoa > Chordata > Actinopteri > Siluriformes > Pangasiidae > Pangasianodon > Pangasianodon hypophthalmus. The sequence goes on along the minus strand of NC_069726.1, from coordinate 19,566,112 downwards.
TTAAAACAATGCTGTGATTTTACAAAAAAAAAAAAGTTTCTTTTGAGATCAGTGTAAATGATCATTAAATGCAATGTATTTGATTGCTTCTTAGATATTGTGTAAACAGTAATTAATTAAAATATAGTAATCAGGGGTTTACTTCATTTCAAGGAAATATTTTCAAGTAAATATTTTAGGTTAATGTCATTACGTATCACATGAAAGTAATCTCTGAAATGCTGTGTATGACTTTATTGGATGTTGGATCATATCCTCTCTGACACATTGTGACTGTGAGATTCAGCAGAAACTGTAAAGTCAGTTACCTGTAGTGATGTTAATGTCAGCGATACTGATGTCAGTGTTTATTGACGGTAAACTGTAGGTCTTCAAAAGGTACCTCAGTTCATTCAGGACTGTTATATCTACTGTGTCAAGCTCAATCTCTATCAGATAATCAGCTGAGGGAAAGGTGAAAACAAATTCCACATAAATTTACTATATCATTATATGGAAGTAAAGTAACGCTGGTCAGAAATTGCACATCTTATGGTAGTTATTGGGGTAGTTTTACCTGGGGATGGTTCAGTTGGACATGTAGAGTTATCTATGAAGGAAAGCATTACAATCATTAAAAAGTACTAATAAATAGTTTCAACAACTCTTTACTTAGAAAACTTTAAATCATGTGGACTTTAGCTTCAAACATGTTGTTTGTTGAGATCTGTGTAGAGTTAAATATCTAGAGCATCTAAATATCCAGTTCTATCAAACAAAGCCTCTATAAATACCATGCATTTGCCAGTTAATAACTATCATTGTATACTAATAATGTAATAAATGAGCATCAATCACACATGTTTATTTTTTTTGATGTTACATTTCATACATACTCATCAGCTCACTGATTGGTTGGCAGAAGTGTCCATCATTTGGAAGAGTGTTGATGCAGCCACATGAGGAATTGGTGACGTTATTACAAGACCCATATAGTTTGCATTTTTCACACGGCCAGAAATACTGATCCTCACACCTGCACTGATATTCAGTAGCATTCAAACTGCACACTGTGGAGCAGAAAATCATGATGAGATGAGGTTTTGTCAAAATTATGCTGTGATTTTACAAAAAAAAAAAAAAAAAGTTTCTTTTGAGATCAGTTTAAAGGATCATTAAATGCAATGTATTTGATTGCTTCTTAGATATTGTGTAAACAGTAATTAATTAAAATACAGTAATCAGGGGTTTACTTCATTTCAAGTAAAGAGTTTCAAGTAAATATTTTAGGTTAATGTCATTGCATATCACATGAAAGTAATCTCTGAAATGCTGTGTATGACTTGATTGGATGTTGGATCATATCCTCTCTGACACATTGTGACTGTGAGATTCAGCAGAAACTGTAAAGTCAGTTACCTGTAGTGATGTTAATGTCAGCGATTCTGATGTCAGTGTTTATTGACGGTAAACTGTAGGTCTTCAAAAGGTACCTCAGTTCATTCAGGACTGTTATATCTACTGTGTCAAGCTCAATCTCTATCAGATAATCAGCTGAGGGAAAGGTGAAAACAAATTCCACATAAATTTACTATATCATTATATGGAAGTAAAGTAACGCTGGTCAGAAATTGCACATCTTATGGTAGTTATTGGGGTAGTTTTACCTGGCGATGGTTCAGCTGGACATATAGAGTTATCTATGAAGGAAAGCATTACCATCATTAAAAACCTACTAATAAATAGTTTCAACAACTCTTTACTTAGAAAACTTTAAATCTTGTGAACTTTAGCTTCAAACATGTTGTTTGTTGAGATCTGTGTAGAGTTAAATATCTAGAGCATCTAAATATCCAGTTCTATCAAACAAAGCTTCTATAAATACCATGCATTTGCCAGTTAATAACTATCACTGTATAGTAATAAATAATAAATGAGCATCAATCACACATTTATTTTTTTGATGTTACATTTCATACATACTCATCAGCTCACTGATTGGTTGGCAGAAGTGTCCATCATTTGGAAGAGCGTTGATGCAGCCACATGAGGAATTGGTGACGTTATTACAAGACCCATAGAGTTTGCATTTTTCACATGGCCAGAAATACTGATCCTGACACCTGCACTGATATTTAGTAGCATTCAAACTGCACACTGTGGAGCAGAAAATCATGATGAGATGAGGTTTTGTTAAAACAATGCTGTGATTTTACAAAAAAAAAAAAGTTTCTTTTGAGATCAGTGTAAATGATCATTAAATGCAATGTATTTGATTGCTTCTTAGATATTGTGTAAACAGTAATTAATTAAAATATAGTAATCAGGGGTTTACTTCATTTCAAGGAAATATTTTCAAGTAAATATTTTAGGTTAATGTCATTACGTATCACATGAAAGTAATCTTTGAAATGCTGTGTATGACTTTATTGGATGTTGGATCATATCCTCTCTGACACATTGTGACTGTGAGATTCAGCAGAAACTGTAAAGTCAGTTACCTGTAGTGATGTTAATGTCAGCGATACTGATGTCAGTGTTTATTGACGGTAAACTGTAGGTCTTCAAAAGGTACCTCAGTTCATTCAGGACTGTTATATCTACTGTGTCAAGCTCAATCTCTATCAGATAATCAGCTGAGGGAAAGGTGAAAACAAATTCCACATAAATTTACTATATCATTATATGGAAGTAAAGTAACGCTGGTCAGAAATTGCACATCTTATGGTAGTTATTGGGGTAGTTTTACCTGGGGATGGTTCAGTTGGACATGTAGAGTTATCTATGAAGGAAAGCATTACAATCATTAAAAAGTACTAATAAATAGTTTCAACAACTCTTTACTTAGAAAACTTTAAATCATGTGGACTTTAGCTTCAAACATGTTGTTTGTTGAGATCTGTGTAGAGTTAAATATCTAGAGCATCTAAATATCCAGTTCTATCAAACAAAGCCTCTATAAATACCATGCATTTGCCAGTTAATAACTATCATTGTATACTAATAATGTAATAAATGAGCATCAATCACACATGTTTATTTTTTTTGATGTTACATTTCATACATACTCATCAGCTCACTGATTGGTTGGCAGAAGTGTCCATCATTTGGAAGAGTGTTGATGCAGCCACATGAGGAATTGGTGACGTTATTACAAGACCCATATAGTTTGCATTTTTCACACGGCCAGAAATACTGATCCTCACACCTGCACTGATATTCAGTAGCATTCAAACTGCACACTGTGGAGCAGAAAATCATGATGAGATGAGGTTTTGTCAAAATTATGCTGTGATTTTACAAAAAAAAAAAAAAAAGTTTCTTTTGAGATCAGTTTAAAGGATCATTAAATGCAATGTATTTGATTGCTTCTTAGATATTGTGTAAACAGTAATTAATTAAAATACAGTAATCAGGGGTTTACTTCATTTCAAGTAAAGAGTTTCAAGTAAATATTTTAGGTTAATGTCATTGCATATCACATGAAAGTAATCTCTGAAATGCTGTGTATGACTTGATTGGATGTTGGATCATATCCTCTCTGACACATTGTGACTGTGAGATTCAGCAGAAACTGTAAAGTCAGTTACCTGTAGTGATGTTAATGTCAGCGATTCTGATGTCAGTGTTTATTGACGGTAAACTGTAGGTCTTCAAAAGGTACCTCAGTTCATTCAGGACTGTTATATCTACTGTGTCAAGCTCAATCTCTATCAGATAATCAGCTGAGGGAAAGGTGAAAACAAATTCCACATAAATTTACTATATCATTATATGGAAGTAAAGTAACGCTGGTCAGAAATTGCACATCTTATGGTAGTTATTGGGGTAGTTTTACCTGGCGATGGTTCAGCTGGACATATAGAGTTATCTATGAAGGAAAGCATTACCATCATTAAAAACCTACTAATAAATAGTTTCAACAACTCTTTACTTAGAAAACTTTAAATCTTGTGAACTTTAGCTTCAAACATGTTGTTTGTTGAGATCTGTGTAGAGTTAAATATCTAGAGCATCTAAATATCCAGTTCTATCAAACAAAGCTTCTATAAATACCATGCATTTGCCAGTTAATAACTATCACTGTATAGTAATAAATAATAAATGAGCATCAATCACACATTTATTTTTTTGGTGTTACATTTCATACATACTCATCAGCTCACTGATTGGTTGGCAGAAGTGTCCATCATTTGGAAGAGCGTTGATGCAGCCACATGAGGAATTGGTGACGTTATTACAAGACCCATAGAGTTTGCATTTTTCACATGGCCAGAAATACTGATCCTCACACCTGCACTGATATTTAGTAGCATTCAAACTGCACACTGTGGAGCAGAAAATCATGATGAGATGAGGTTTTGTTAAAACAATGCTGTGATTTTACAAAAAAAAAAAAGTTTCTTTTGAGATCAGTGTAAATGATCATTAAATGCAATGTATTTGATTGCTTCTTAGATATTGTGTAAACAGTAATTAATTAAAATATAGTAATCAGGGGTTTACTTCATTTCAAGGAAATATTTTCAAGTAAATATTTTAGGTTAATGTCATTACGTATCACATGAAAGTAATCTCTGAAATGCTGTGTATGACTTTATTGGATGTTGGATCATATCCTCTCTGACACATTGTGACTGTGAGATTCAGCAGAAACTGTAAAGTCAGTTACCTGTAGTGATGTTAATGTCAGCGATACTGATGTCAGTGTTTATTGACGGTAAACTGTAGGTCTTCAAAAGGTACCTCAGTTCATTCAGGACTGTTATATCTACTGTGTCAAGCTCAATCTCTATCAGATAATCAGCTGAGGGAAAGGTGAAAACAAATTCCACATAAATTTACTATATCATTATATGGAAGTAAAGTAACGCTGGTCAGAAATTGCACATCTTATGGTAGTTATTGGGGTAGTTTTACCTGGGGATGGTTCAGTTGGACATGTAGAGTTATCTATGAAGGAAAGCATTACAATCATTAAAAAGTACTAATAAATAGTTTCAACAACTCTTTACTTAGAAAACTTTAAATCATGTGGACTTTAGCTTCAAACATGTTGTTTGTTGAGATCTGTGTAGAGTTAAATATCTAGAGCATCTAAATATCCAGTTCTATCAAACAAAGCCTCTATAAATACCATGCATTTGCCAGTTAATAACTATCATTGTATACTAATAATGTAATAAATGAGCATCAATCACACATGTTTATTTTTTTTGATGTTACATTTCATACATACTCATCAGCTCACTGATTGGTTGGCAGAAGTGTCCATCATTTGGAAGAGTGTTGATGCAGCCACATGAGGAATTGGTGACGTTATTACAAGACCCATATAGTTTGCATTTTTCACACGGCCAGAAATACTGATCCTCACACCTGCACTGATATTCAGTAGCATTCAAACTGCACACTGTGGAGCAGAAAATCATGATGAGATGAGGTTTTGTCAAAATTATGCTGTGATTTTACAAAAAAAAAAAAAAAGTTTCTTTTGAGATCAGTTTAAAGGATCATTAAATGCAATGTATTTGATTGCTTCTTAGATATTGTGTAAACAGTAATTAATTAAAATACAGTAATCAGGGGTTTACTTCATTTCAAGTAAAGAGTTTCAAGTAAATATTTTAGGTTAATGTCATTGCATATCACATGAAAGTAATCTCTGAAATGCTGTGTATGACTTGATTGGATGTTGGATCATATCCTCTCTGACACATTGTGACTGTGAGATTCAGCAGAAACTGTAAAGTCAGTTACCTGTAGTGATGTTAATGTCAGCGATTCTGATGTCAGTGTTTATTGACGGTAAACTGTAGGTCTTCAAAAGGTACCTCAGTTCATTCAGGACTGTTATATCTACTGTGTCAAGCTCAATCTCTATCAGATAATCAGCTGAGGGAAAGGTGAAAACAAATTCCACATAAATTTACTATATCATTATATGGAAGTAAAGTAACGCTGGTCAGAAATTGCACATCTTATGGTAGTTATTGGGGTAGTTTTACCTGGCGATGGTTCAGCTGGACATATAGAGTTATCTATGAAGGAAAGCATTACCATCATTAAAAACCTACTAATAAATAGTTTCAACAACTCTTTACTTAGAAAACTTTAAATCTTGTGAACTTTAGCTTCAAACATGTTGTTTGTTGAGATCTGTGTAGAGTTAAATATCTAGAGCATCTAAATATCCAGTTCTATCAAACAAAACCTCTATAAATACCATGCATTTGCCAGTTAATAACTATCACTGTATAGTAATAAATAATAAATGAGCATCAATCACACATTTATTTTTTTGGTGTTACATTTCATACATACTCATCAGCTCACTGATTGGTTGGCAGAAGTGTCCATCATTTGGAAGAGCGTTGATGCAGCCACATGAGGAATTGGTGACGTTATTACAAGACCCATATAGTTTGCATTTTTCACACGGCCAGAAATACTGATCCTCACACCTGCACTGATATTCAGTAGCATTCAAACTGCACACTGTGGAAGACAAAATCATGATGAGATGAGGTTTTGTTAAAACAATGCTGTGATTTTACAAAAAAAAAAAAAAAAAAAAAGTTTCTTTTGAGATCAGTTTAAATGATCATTAAATGCAATGTATTTGATTGCTTCTTAGATATTGTGTAAACAGTAATTAATTAAAATATAGCAATCAGGGGTTTACTTCATTTCAAGGAAATATTTTCTAGGAAATATTTTAGGTTAATGTCATTGCATATCACATGAAAGTAATCTTTGAAATGCTGTGTATGACTTTATTGGATGTTGGATCATATCCTCTCTGACACATTGTGACTGTGAGATTCAGCAGAAACTGTAAAGTCAGTTACCTGTAGTGATGTTAATGTCAGCGATACTGATGTCAGTGTTTATTGACGGTAAACTGTAGGTCTTCAAAAGGTCCCTCAGTTCATTCAGGACTGTTATATCTACTGTGTCAAGCTCAATCTCTATCAGATAATCAGCTGAGGGAAAGGTGAAAACAAATTCCACATAAATTTACTATATCATTATATGGAAGTAAAGTAACGCTGGTCAGAAATTGCACATCTTATGGTAGTTATTGGGGTAGTTTTACCTGGAGGTGGTTCAGCTGGACATGTAGAGTTATCTATGAAGGAAAGCATTACCATCATTAAAAAGTACTAATAAATAGTTTCAACAACTCTTTACTTAGAAAACTTTAAATCTTGTGAACTTTAGCTTCAAACGTGTTGTTTGTTGAGATCTGTGTAGAGTTAAATATCTAGAGCATCTAAATATCCAGTTCTATCAAACAAAACCTCTATAAATACCATGCATTTGCCAGTTAATAACTATCATTGTATAGTAATAAAGTAATAAATGAGCATCAATCACACATTTATTTTTTTGATGTTACATTTCATACATACTCATCAGCTCACTGATTGGTTGGCAGAAGTGTCCATCATTTGGAAGAGCGTTGATGCAGCCACATGAGGAATTGGTGACGTTATTACAAGACCCATATAGTTTGCACTTTTCACACGGCCAGAAATACTGATCCTCACACCTGCACTGATATTCAGTAGCATTCAAACTGCACACTGTGGAGCAGAAAAACATGATGAGATGAGGTTTTGTTAAAATTATGCTGTGATTTTACAAAAAAAAAAAAAAAGTTTCTTTTGAGATCAGTTTAAATGATCATTAAATACAATTTATTTGATTGCTCCTTAGATATTGTGTAAACAGTAATTAATTAAAATATAGTAATCAGGGGTTTACTTAATTTCAAGGAAATATTTTCTAGGAAATATTTTAGGTTAATGTCATTACATATCGCATGAAAGTAATCTCTGAAATGCTGTGTATGACTTGATTGGATGTTGGATCATATCCTCTCTGACACATTGTGACTGTGAGATTCAGCAGAAACTGTAAAGTCAGTTACCTGTAGTGATGTTAATGTCAGCGATACTGATGTCAGTGTTTATTGACGGTAAACTGTAGGTCTTCAAAAGGTACCTCAGTTCATTCAGGACTGTTATATCTACTGTGTCAAGCTCAATCTCTATCAGATAATCAGCTGAGGGAAAGGTGAAAACAAATTCCACATAAATTTACTATATCATTATATGGAAGTAAAGTAACACTGGTCAGAAATTGCACATCTTATGGTAGTTATTGGAGTAGTTTTACCTGGAGGTGGTTCAGCTTGACATGTAGCGTTATCTATGAAGGAAAGCATTACCATCATTAAAAAGTACTAATAAATAGTTTCAACAACTCTTTACTTAGAAAACTTTAAATCTTGTGAACTTAAGCTTCAAACGTGTTGCTTGTTGAGATCTGTGTAGAGTTAAATATCTAGAGCATCTAAATATCCAGTTCTATCAAACAAAACCTCTAAAAATACCATGCATTTGCCAGTTAATAACGATCATTGTATACTAGTAATGTAATAAAGGAGCATCAATCACACATGTTTATTTTTTTTGATGTTACATTTCATACATACTCATCAGCTCACTGATTGGTTGGCAGAAGTGTCCATCATTTGGAAGAGCGTTGATGCAGCCACATGAGGAATTGGTGAGGTTATTACAAGACCCATAGAGTTTGCACTTTTCACACGGCCAGAAATACTGATCCTCACACCTGCACTGATATTCAGTAGCATTCAAACTGCACACTGTGGAGCAGAAAATCATGATGAGATGAGGTTTTGTCAAAATTATGCTGTGATTTTACAAAAAAAAAAAAAAAAAGTTTCTTTTGAGATCAGTTTAAAGGATCATTAAATGCAATGTATTTGATTGCTTCTTAGATATTGTGTAAACAGTAATTAATTAAAATACAGTAATCAGGGGTTTACTTCATTTCAAGTAAAGAGTTTCAAGTAAATATTTTAGGTTAATGTCATTACGTATCACATGAAAGTAATCTCTGAAATGCTGTGTATGACTTTATTGGATGTTGGATCATATCCTCTCTGACACATTGTGACTGTGAGATTCAGCAGAAACTGTAAAGTCAGTTACCTGTAGTGATGTTAATGTCAGCGATTCTGATGTCAGTGTTTATTGACGGTAAACTGTAGGTCTTCAAAAGGTCCCTCAGTTCATTCAGGACTGTTATATCTACTGTGTCAAGCTCAATCTCTATCAGATAATCAGCTGAGGGAAAGGTGAAAACAAATTCCACATAAATTTACTATATCATTATATGGAAGTAAAGTAACGCTGGTCAGAAATTGCACATCTTATGGTAGTTATTGGGGTAGTTTTACCTGGGGATGGTTCAGCTGGACATGTAGAGTTATCTATGAAGGAAAGCATTACAATCATTAAAAAAGTACTAATAAATAGTTTCAACAACTCTTTACTTAGAAAACTTTAAATCTTGTGAACTTTAGCTTCAAACGTGTTGTTTGTTGAGATCTGTGTAGAGTTAAATATCTAGAGCATCTAAATATCCAGTTCTATCAAACAAAACCTCTATAAATACCATGCATTTGCCAGTTAATAACGATCATTGTATAGTAATAAAGTAATAAATGAGCATCAATCACACATTTATTTTTTTGATGTTACATTTCATACATACTCATCAGCTCACTGATTGGTTGGCAGAAGTGTCCATCATTTGGAAGAGCGTTGATGCAGCCACATGAGGCATTGGTGACGTTATTACAAGACCCATAGAGTTTGCACTTTTCACACGGCCAGAAATACTGATCCTCACACCTGCACTGATATTCAGTAGCATTCAAACTGCACACTGTGGAGCAGAAAATCATGATGAGATGAGGTTTTGTTAAAACAATGCTGTGATTTTACAAAAAAAAAAAAAGTTTCTTTTGAGATCGGTTTAAATGATCATTAAATGCAATGTATTTGATTGCTTCTTAGATATTGTGTAAACAGTCATTAATTAAAATATAGTAATCAGGGGTTTATTTCATTTCAAGTAAAGAGTTTCAAGTAAATATTTTAGGTTAATGTCATTGCATATCACATGAAAGTAATCTCTGAAATGCTGTGTATGACTTTATTGGATGTTGGATCATATCCTCTCTGACACATTGTGACTGTGAGATTCAGCAGAAACTGTAAAGTCAGTTACCTGTAGTGATGTTAATGTCAGCGATACTGATGTCAGTGTTTATTGAGGGTAAACTGTAGGTCTTCAAAAGGTACCTCAGTTCATTCAGGACTGTTATATCTACTGTGTCAAGCTCAATCTCTATCAGATAATCAGCTGAGGGAAAGGTGAAAACAAATTCCACATAAATTTACTATATCATTATATGGAAGTAAAGTAACGCTGGTCAGAAATTGCACATCTTATGGTAGTTATTGGGGTAGTTTTACCTGGGGATGGTTCAGCTGGACATGTAGAGTTATCTATGAAGGAAAGCATTACCATCATTAAAAACGTACTAATAAATAGTTTCAACAACTCTTTACTTAGAAAACTTTAAATCTTGTGAACTTTAGCTTCAAACGTGTTGTTTGTTGAGATCTGTGTAGAGTTAAATATCTAGAGCATCTAAATATCCAGTTCTATCAAACAAAACCTCTATAAATACCATGCATTTGCCAGTTAATAACTATCATTGTATACTAATAAAGTAATAAATGAGCATCAATCACACATGTTTATTTTTTTGATGTTACATTTCATACATACTCATCAGCTCACTGATTGGTTGGCAGAAGTGTCCATCATTTGGAAGAGCGTTGATGCAGCCACATGAGGCATTGGTGACGTTATTACAAGACCCATATAGTTTGCACTTTTCACACGGCCAGAAATACTGATCCTCACACCTGCACTGATATTTAGTAGCATTCAAACTGCACACTGTGGAGCAGAAAATCATGATGAGATGAGGTTTTGTTAAAATTATGCTGTGATTTTACAAAAAAAAAAAAAAGTTTCTTTTGAGATCAGTTTAAATGATCATTAAATGCAATTTATTTGATTGCTCCTTAGATATTGTGTAAACAGTAATTAATTAAAATATAGTAATCAGGGGTTTATTTCATTTCAAGTAAAGAGTTTCAAGTAAATATTTTAGGTTAATGTCATTACGTATCACATGAAAGTAATCTCTGAAATGCTGTGTATGACTTTATTGGATGTTGGATCATATCCTCTCTGACACATTGTGACTGTGAGATTCAGCAGAAACTGTAAAGTCAGTTACCTGTAGTGATGTTAATGTCAGCGATTCTGATGTCAGTGTTTATTGAGGGTAAACTGTAGGTCTTCAAAAGGTACCTCAGTTCATTCAGGACTGTTATATCTACTGTGTCAAGCTCAATCTCTATCAGATAATCAGCTGAGGGAAAGGTGAAAACAAATTCCACATAAATTTACTATATCATTATATGGAAGTAAAGTAACGCTGGTCAGAAATTGCACATCTTATGGTAGTTATTGGGGTAGTTTTACCTGGGGATGGTTCAGCTGGACATGTAGAGTTATCTATGAAGGAAAGCATTACAATCATTAAAAAAGTACTAATAAATAGTTTCAACAACTCTTTACTTAGAAAACTTTAAATCTTGTGAACTTTAGCTTCAAACGTGTTGTTTGTTGAGATCTGTGTAGAGTTAAATATCTAGAGCATCTAAATGTCCAGTTCTAAGAAACAAAGCCTCTATAAATACCATGCATTTGCCAGTTAATAACTATCATTGTATACTAATAATGTAATAAAGGAGCATCAATCACACATTTATTTTTTTTGATGTTACATTTCATACATACTCATCAGCTCACTGATTGGTTGGCAGAAGTGTCCATCATTTGGAAGAGCGTTGATGCAGCCACATGAGGAATTGGTGAGGTTATTACAAGACCCATAGAGTTTGCACTTTTCACACGGCCAGAAATACTGATCCTCACACCTGCACTGATATTCAGTAGCATTCAAACTGCACACTGTGGAGCAGAAAATCATGATGAGATGAGGTTTTGTTAAAACAATGCTGTGATTTTACAAAAAAAAAAAAAAAGTTTCTTTTGAGATCAGTGTAAATGATCATTAAATGCAATGTATTTGATTGCTTCTTAGATATTGTGTAAACAGTAATTAATTAAAATATAGTAATCAGGGGTTTACTTCATTTCAAGGGAATATTTTAGGTTAATGTCATTGCATATCACATGAAAGTAATCTCTGAAATGCTCTGTATGACTTTATTGGATGTTGGATCATATCCTCTCTGACACATTGTGACTGTGAGATTCAGCAGAAACTGTAAAGTCAGTTACCTGTAGTGATGTTAATGTCAGCGATTCTGATGTCAGTGTTTATTGACGGTAAACTGTAGGTCTTCAAAAGGTACCTCAGTTCATTCAGGACTGTTATATCTACTGTGTCAAGCTCAATCTCTATCAGATAATCAGCTGAGGGAAAGGTGAAAACAAATTCCACATAAATTTACTATATCATTATATGGAAGTAAAGTAACGCTGGTCAGAAATTGCACATCTTATGGTAGTTATTGGGGTAGTTTTACCTGGCGATGGTTCAGCTGGACATATAGAGTTATCTATGAAGGAAAGCATTACCATCATTAAAAACCTACTAATAAATAATTTCAACAACTCTTTACTTAGAAAACTTTAAATCTTGTGAACTTTAGCTTCAAACATGTTGTTTGTTGAGATCTGTGTAGAGTTAAATATCTAGAGCATCTAAATATCCAGTTCTATCAAACAAAACCTCTATAAATACCATGCATTTGCCAGTTAATAACGATCATTGTATAGTAATAAAGTAATAAATGAGCATCAATCACACTTTTATTTTTTTTGATGTTACATTTCATACATACTCATCAGCTCACTGATTGGTTGGCAGAAGTGTCCATCATTTGGAAGAGCGTTGATGCAGCCACATGAGGAATTGGTGAGGTTATTACAAGACCCATAGAGTTTGCACTTTTCACACGGCCAGAAATACTGATCCTCACACCTGCACTGATATTCAGTAGCATTCAAACTGCACACTGTGGAGCAGAAAAACATGATGAGATGAGGTTTTGTCAAAATTATGCTGTGATTGTTTTTTTTTAAATGAGTGCTTTAGAAATATGTATTTTTCTATTTTTTTCTCAAATAATGCATAAAGAGGAATTAGTCAGAAAAAAAGCAATCTAAGTATGTGACATGAGCTTACCTCATTATATTAACATTTTAAGTAAATATTTTAAGATAATGGTGCTAAATATCTGTTAAAATCTGTTAATGCAAGCTCTCTGACAGATTTTGTCTATGAGAATTAGCAGAAACTGAAAAGTCAGTTACCTGTAGTGATGTTGATTTCAGTGATATTGATGTTACTGTTTATTAAGGGTAAACTGAGTGTCTCCAAAAGGTTCCTCAGATGATTCAGGACTGTTGTATCTACTGCACTAATCTCAATCTCAATCAGATATTCAGCTGGGAGAAAAGTGAAAAGAAATTCCATGTAAATATATCATTATAGGTGAAATTAAAAAGTACAGGAACACCAATGAGAATCTGAACATCTTGTGGTAGTTGTTGGGGTAGTTTTACCTGGGGGTGGATGATCTGGACATGTAGAGTTATCTAGAAAGAAAAACGAAATGGCATGATTTAACCCACTCTAACTTAGAGAAGTTTGTGATGAGAGTATTTAGCATAAAACACGTTGAGTGATATCTAGAAAATATGTGCTTTTTTCATTCCTCAGTGTTGTGCATTTTTTCTTTATTTGGTTAGTTTTTCTTCTTGTATTGAACATGTGAAATATCAGTGTTAGTGGTGTACCACATGTGCCATTTAAAAGTCTTCATTATATGTTAATGAAGAATTGAAAGAGCATCAATCAGACATGATTATTATTGTTATTACATATAATACATACTCATCAGCTCACTGATTGGTTGGCAGAAGTGTCCATCATTTGGAAGAGCGTTGATGCAGCCACATGAGGAATTGGTGACGTTATTACAAGACCCATAGAGTTTGCACTTTTCACACGGCCAGAAATACTGATCCTCACACCTGCACTGATATTCAGTAGCATTCAAACTGCACACTGTGGAGCAGAAAATCATGATGAGATGAGGTTTTGTTAAAACAATGCTGTGATTTTACAAAAAAAAAAGCTTCTTTTGAGATCAGTTTAAATGATCATTAAATACAATTTATTTGATTGCTCCTTAGATATTGTGTAAACAGTAATTAATTAAAATATAGCAATCAGGGGTTTACTTCATTTCAAGGAAATATTTTCAAGGAAAATGTTTAGGTTAATGTCATTACATATCACATGAAAGTAATCTTTGAAATGCTCTGTATGACTTTATTGGATGTTGGATCATATCCTCTCTGACACATTGTGACTGTGAGATTCAGCAGAAACTGTAAAGTCAGTTACCTGTAGTGATGTTAATGTCAGCGATTCTGATGTCAGTGTTTATTGAGGGTAAACTGTAGGTCTTCAAAAGGTACCTCAGTTCATTCAGGACTGTTATATCTACTGTGTCAAGCTCAATCTCTATCAGATAATCAGCTGAGGGAAAGGTGAAAACAAATTCCACATAAATTTACTATATCATTATATGGAAGTAAAGTAACACTGGTCAGAAATTGCACATCTTATGGTAGTTATTGGGGTAGTTTTACCTGGAGGTGGTTCAGCTGGACATGTAGAGTTATCTATGAAGGAAAGCATTACCATCATTAAAAAGTACTAATAAATAGTTTCAACAACTCTTTACTTAGAAAACTTTAAATCATGTGGACTTTAGCTTCAAACATGTTGTTTGTTGAGATCTGTGTAGAGTTAAATATCTAGAGCATCTAAATATCCAGTTCTATCAAACAAAACCTCTATAAATACCATGCATTTGCCAGTTAATAACGATCATTGTATACTAATAATGTAATAAAGGAGCATCAATCACACGTTTATTTTTTTGGTGTTACATATCATACATACTCATCAGCTCACTGATTGGTTGGCAGAAGTGTCCATCATTTGGAAGAGCGTTGATGCAGCCACACGAGGAATTGGTGACGTTATTACAAGACCCATAGAGTTTGCACTTTTCACATGGCCAGAAATACTGATCCTCACACCTGCACTGATATTCAGTAGCATTCAAACTGCACACTGTGGAGCAGAAAATCATGATGAGATGAGGTTTTGTTAAAACAGTGCTATAATTTTAAAATATTTTTTAGTTTAATCTAAATGATAATTTGGTTAATAAAAATTATCATTAATTATTACATAATATGACTTTTCTATTTCCACTCATATAATTATGATACAACACAGGTCTATGATGATCTCTGACAGATTTTGTCTATGAGAATTAGCAGAAACTGAAAAGTCAGTTACCTGTAGTGATGTTGATTTCAGTGATATTGATGTTACTGTTTATTAAGGGTAAACTGAGTGTCTCCAAAAGGTTCCTCAGATGATTCAGGACTGTTGTATCTACTGCACTAATCTCAATCTCAATCAGATATTCAGCTGGGAGAAAAGTGAAAAGAAATTCCATGTAAATATATCATTATAGGTAAAATTAAAAAGTACAGGAACACCGGTGAGAATCTGAACATCTTGTGGTAGTTGTTGGGGTAGTTTTACCTGGGGGTGGATGATCTGGACATGTAGAGTTATCTATGAAGAAAAATGAAATGGTATGATTTAACCCACTCTAACTTAGAGAACTTTGTCATAAGAGCATTTAGCATCAAATATGTTGAGTGCTTATAGAGTTAAATATCTAGAGCATATTTATTATTTTTTATTCCTCACTGTTGTGCATTTTTCCTTAAATGGGTCAGTTTTTCTTTTTGTACTGAACATGTGAAATATCAGTGTAAGTGGTGTACCACATGTGCCATTTAAAAGTGCCCATTATAGATTAATGTAGAATTGAAAGAGCATCAATCAGACATGATTATTATTGCTATTACACGTAATACATACTCATCAGCTCACTGATTGGTTGGCAGAAGTGTCCATCATTTGGAATTGCGTTGATGCAGCCACATGAGGAATTGGTGACGTTATTACAAGACCCATATAGTTTGCACTTTTCACACGGCCAGAAATACTGATCCTCACACCTGCACTGATATTCAGTAGCATTCAAACTGCACACTGTGGAACAGAAAATCATGATGAGACGAGGTTTTGTTAAAAGACTGCTGTGATTTTAACATTTTTTTTTAGATTAATCTAAATGATAATTAAATATATTTTATTTGATTGTTACTAGATATTTGTAAGCAGTCATTAATTCTAAAAAAAAATCATATCAGGAATCTAAATAAATGTATGGGTTTACCTCACCTTAGGAGCCATTTATGGCTTTCTTCACTTTATTTCATTTTTTTGACCACTGAGTGGCACCCAAAAGAATAAAAAGGGTTCTTTAAGTTCTAGAGAGGAAGGGGCATGTATTTGGTAAGGAAGTCAAAAGTATTTTGACTTAATGTAGTGACCTTTTCACAAAACAATAAGTCACTATGGTGAGTTGGCAGCAGCAGCTATGGACTCATTTTCATGTACATTGTCCACAACCAGAGGTTCAATCAATAACCACAAATTCCATACCTTTGGTAGTTTTGGATATGACAATCTATTTATTGTCTGTTCATTGAGCTCGTGAGAAGATAGTCCATAGAGCAAAGTTAATAAACAAACACAAACATTTCCTAATTTCTAAATTCCCACTTGCTCACACGTTGTTACACTTGCACATGTTTTACGGTCAAAGCACTGTTAACTTCCTCACCAACTCCACACCTCTTTCTGTCCAGAACTTTAGAACCTTTTTATTTCTTGGGACGCCACCCAGTGGTCAAAAGAAAGCCATAAATGGCTCCTTCACTCATTGCATTAAAAGTTCAAGTAAATATTTTAGGTTAATGTCATTACATATCACATATTATGAAAGTAATCTTTGAAATGCTGTGTATGACTTTATTGGATGTTGGATCATATCCTCTCTGACACATTGTGACTGTGAGATTCAGCAGAAACTGTAAAGTCAGTTACCTGTAGTGATGTTAATGTCAGTGATACTGATGTCAGTGTTTATTGAGGGTAAACTGTAGGTCTTCAAAAGGTACCTCAGTTCATTCAGGACTGTTATATCTACTGTGTCAAGCTCAATCTCTATCAGATAATCAGCTGAGGGAAAGGTGAAAACAAATTCCACATAAATTTACTATATCATTATATGGAAGTAAAGTAACGCTGGTCAGAAATTGCACATCTTATGGTAGTTATTGGGGTAGTTTTACCTGGAGGTGGTTCAGCTGGACATGTAGAGTTATCTATGAAGGAAAGCATTACAATCATTAAAAAGTACTAATAAATAGTTTCCACAACTCTTTACTTAGAAAACTTTAAATCATGTGGACTTTAGCTTCAAACATGTTGTTTGTTGAGATCTGTGTAGAGTTAAATATCTAGAGCATCTAAATATCCAGTTCTATCAAACAAAACCTCTATAAATACCATGCATTTGCCAGTTAATAACTATCACTGTATAGTAATAAATAATAAATGAGCATCAATCACACATGTTTATTTTTTTGGTGTTACATTTCATACATACTCATCAGCTCACTGATTGGCTGGCAGAAGTGTCCATCATTTGGAAGAGCGTTGATGCAGCCACACGAGGAATTGGTGACGTTATTACAAGACCCATATAGTTTGCATTTTTCACACGGCCAGAAATACTGATCCTCACACCTGCACTGATATTTAGTAGCATTCAAACTGCACACTGTGGAACAGAAAAAACATCAGGAAGTGTGTGTTTCTTATGAGCTCTTTAGAAATATATATATATATATATATATATATATATATATATATATATATATTTTTTTTTTTTTTTTTTTTTTTTCTCAAATAATGCATAAAGAGCAATTAGGGAGAAAAAGGGCATCTAAGTTTGTGACATGAGCTTACCTCATTGTATTAACATTTTAAGTGAATATTGTAAGATAATGGCACTGAATATCTGTTAAAATCTGTGAAGGCAAGCTCCAGAATTCTCTATATGACTTTTTTATTTCCACTCATATAATTATGATACAACACAGGTCTATAATCATCTCTGACAGATTTTGTCTATGAGAATTAGCAGAAACTGAAAAGTCAGTTACCTGTAGTGATGTTGATTTCAGTGATATTGATGTTACTGTTTATTAAGGGTAAACTGAGTGTCTCCAAAAGGTTCCTCAGATGATTCAGGACTGTTGTATCTACTGCACTAATCTCAATCTCAATCAGATATTCAGCTGGGAGAAAAGTGAAAAGAAATTCCATGTAAATATATCATTATAGGTGAAATTAAAAAGTACAGGAACACCGGTGAGAATCTGAACATCTTGTGGTAGTTGTTGGGGTAGTTTTACCTGGGGGTGGATGATCTGGACATGTAGAGTTATCTATGAAGAAAAATGAAATGGTATGATTTAACCCACTCTAACTTAGAGAACTTTGTCATAAGAGCATTTAGCATCAAATATGTTGAGTGCTTATAGAGTTAAATATCTAGAGCATATTTATTATTTTTTATTCCTCACTGTTGTGCATTTTTCCTTAAATGGGTCAGTTTTTCTTTTTGTACTGAACATGTGAAATATCAGTGTAAGTGGTGTACCACATGTGCCATTTAAAAGTGCCCATTATAGATTAATGTAGAATTGAAAGAGCATCAATCAGACATGATTATTATTGGTATTACATATAGTACATACTCGTCAGCTCACTGATTGGTTGGCAGAAGTGTCCATCATTTGGAAGAGCGTTGATGCAGCCACATGAGGAATTGGTGACGTTATTACAAGACCCATATAGTTTGCACTTTTCACATGGCCAGAAATACTGATCCTCACACCTGCACTGATATTCAGTAGCATTCAAACTGCACACTGTGGAGCAGAAAAACATGAGGTGAGGTTTTGTTAAAACAGTGCTGTGATTTTTAAATATTTTTTAGATTAATCTAAATGATAATTTGGTTAATAAAAGTTATCATTAATTATTACATAATATGACTTTTCTATTTCCACTCATATAATTATGATACAACACAGGTCTATAATGATCTCTGACACATTTTCTCTATGAGAATTAGCAGAAACTGAAAAGTCAGTTACCTGTGGTGATGTTGATTTCAGTGATATTGATGTTACTGTTTATTAAGGGTAAACTGAGTGTCTCCAAAAGGTTCCTCAGATGATTCAGGACTGTTGTATCTACTGCACTAATCTCAATCTCAATCAGATATTCAGCTGGGAGAAAAGTGAAAAGAAATTCCATGTAAATATATCATTATAGGTGAAATTAAAAAGTACAGGAACACCGGTGAGAATCTGAACATCTTGTGGTAGTTGTTGGGGTAGTTTTACCTGGGAGTGGATGATCTGGACATGTAGAGTTATCTAGCAAGAAAAATAATGGCACCTTTAAAAAAGGACTAAAAAATGCAGTTTATTTAACCCACTCTAACTTACAGAACTTTTAATAAGAAATTTAGCTTCAAACGTACCGAGTGCTATATAGAGGTAATGATCTAGAGCATATCTTTTATTTCTTTCATTCCTCACTATTGTGCTTTATACCTTAATTAGTTTTTCTTTTTATATTGAACTGGTGTACCACAGATCTGCCATTTAAATGTGATCATTTTATGTTAATGAAGTACTGAAAGATCATCCATCAATCATGATTATTTTTCATGTTTTGATATCATACATACTAGACAGCTCATTGATTGGTTGGCAGAAGCGTCCATCATTTGGAATAGCGTTGATGCAGCTACATGAGGCATTGGTGATGTCATCACAAGCCCCATATACTGTGCACTTTTCACACGGCCAGAAATACTGATCCTCACACCTGCACTGATATTCAGTACCATTCAAACTGCACACTGTGGAATGAAAGCAGATTGTTTTTTTTTATTATTCTGTTTCAAAGATTTTGTGATTTTTAAAACCATTTTCATTAGGAAACACTGATGACATGTTACGGATGTGTCAGCGAAGCAGACGTTAAGCATTATCCCCAAAGCCATTTCACTCTGTGTAATTCACAAAAATTCCTACATCATTTGAATACTACCTATCATCGTCCATTTTGGGTTTGAAAGAGTGCACTGGATATTCTCCACTGTCTTCAGACATGACTACAAGATTAGCTACCCCCAAAAATATTGCACTATATAGTTAATAGGACATATATTTATATTTACCTGTTGTAATGTTCAAATCTGTAAGTTCTGCTACATGACCATATGTAATTGGGAAACTGAGTACTTCAAGGTAGTTTCTCACTTCATCGATCACTGTTGTGCTTGTAGTATTCAGCTCAAATTCAACCAGAAAATCAATGAATGCTAGTTCTATAAAAAGACCATCAGCAGGTGAATACAAGAAATGCTATTTTAGGTCTTTATTTTAGGGTTTATATATTTATATACAAATTTTCTCTTACCACTTTTTGGCACACACATCTGTCCATCACTGGGAATGGCACTGATACAGGTACATGTTCCTTCATATAGGTTATTACAGGCATTATAGATAATACAGTTACTGAATGACCAGAAATACTGATCCTCACAAGTGCACTGGTATTCAGATTCATTTAGATGACACACTGAGGAAGAGAGAAATCATTTTGAAGAAAAGATTAGGACTGAACTTGAATATGTAATTATACATGTCATATGTACAACCGTCTGTCAGCAGAGGTCTCCCTTCCCTGAGTTCTAATCTAGTACTTCCTAATGTCTCCCTGTTAGTGTAAAAGGCCGACACATGCATGGCCTCATTGTGAAGTCTTGCCAGCCTTAGCACCCGTGTTAATTTTGACCCCCGTGTTTACTGTGTTTTGATCCTTGCCTTACTGTTGATTTATTCCATAGGATCACCCTTTATTGGATATCCATGCCTTTCTGTCTTTGTCCATTATTATTACAATATTGAGTTTTGGAATGTGTTTGAATTTGTTGAAAAACCTCCTGCACATGGATGCTCAACCATCTCCCAAGTCTTGTATTTTACCTAACCCTGACTGATGAATTTTCAAATGTGTGGATTAATTTTCTAAAACTGCAGCTCTGACAGTAGTTCTGACTGGAACATAAATTAGTAATCCTCTTGTTCAGATATGTTGTGGTTACTACAGTAACAGCTCATTCACAGGGACTTGTATGGCAGACATTCCACATAATTTAATGCTAATAATAACAGATAATTTAACATCTGAATCATATCCCAGGACCACTGGCCACCAGGTGAAAAACATATACAGTAATCGTTTTATGGAAGAAGTCTCTAGTGTCACTGCTTTGAAAGTCTTCAGGACAGAGATTTTGCACTATCTGGTTTCTGGGTAACATGTTGACCTACTTTTTTTATTTTTGTCTTATTAATTTCAAAAGAGAGAAAGCACTAGGGTTGCACTGGCAAATTTGTATCTGTGCGATTGAAGTATGCAGCATAAATTTAACTTTCTCTTTCCAGTGTGAATCGCAGCTCACACACCAACTGCAGTTTCCCTAGTATTACATCATTTGTGGTCTGACAGGTTATTTTATTACTGAAAAAAATAATTGTTCGAGTGTCTTTAGAGACTTTACATTGTGTCATTAAAAGTTTACAGGTTCTTCCAGCCTGTTGCTGAAAATGTGCTATATGACCAGGTCACTATATTCCATTTTGGCTTAGGAACTTTTTTTAAACTCTGTGCTAACAAAAAACATATCGCAAAATAAAGTTCTCCATGATATCAATCCAACCAGAGGTATAATGTTTTTGCAGGCTGGTTTCCAGCTTTTCAGGTTGTAAAGAAAGGAAAGACTGTCGCAGACAAAATTGCACCTGAGAGATTTTAATCAAAGATTCCTGACACTACCAGAACTTTGTCATTGGTTGTCTTTGGTCTCAGTCATGTGTACATCACATTATGCTCACAACAAAAAAAAATTCATGTACAATGTGCAATTTTTTTGTCTGTGACGGCAGAATATCATACAAAGTAAACCCAGTTGGCGTTAGTGATCCTTCCATAGTCTATTACATCTGACGCAATTCCCATAGTGTCAAACAAATAGCTTAGATTTAAATACATTTATAATTAAGAACTTCAATTTAAAAATAATAATAAGTTGTTGTTTGTTTGGTTTGTTTGGCTTACCTGTTGTAATGTTCACACTATCGATTTCTGTGGTGTTGTCTATTTGTAAAGGACTGATGGACTCCAATGATGATTTGAATTCGTCAAACAAAATCGCTTGTGACATATTCACCTCTATGATTACAATGTATTCTAGTATGTCCGTGTTCACTGAAAATAATAATGTGATTTTGGTCATTTAGGTAACAGGTATGAAAAGGAAAAAACAACAATATTATATATATATTTGCTTTAAAATCATATAGCAGGATTTTTAAACATAACTTTAATGAATTTTTACTTACCATCTCGTTTT
Source organism: Pangasianodon hypophthalmus (assembly GCF_027358585.1). Taxonomy (NCBI): domain Eukaryota; kingdom Metazoa; phylum Chordata; class Actinopteri; order Siluriformes; family Pangasiidae; genus Pangasianodon; species Pangasianodon hypophthalmus. The sequence continues at coordinate 19,543,622 of NC_069726.1, read as the reverse complement.
TCCCTTAAGTGATTCATTTGTCCATCTGTGTAGCTAAACTGAATTTTGAGGGAAAAAATATTAATTAGGCAAAGTTGCATATTAATTGTTACTGTAATAATAATGTTTATGTTTATCACATATAAGAATCACCGTCTTATTGCTGTAAAAATCTGAATTTTACCATTACTTTAGGATTCATATGCTAACAAACAAATCAATTAAAGAAGGCTCGGGAATTTGAAAGAAATTTAAACATCGTCATTAGTTTATATGCGTTTACTTTTTGTTCTGTTTGTTACTTAGCCTTTACGTCTAGTAATAGCAAGACCAAGTATGCAAACCATGTCATATGTTATGTTTCAACATTCTTTTGTCACTTTACGTTTATGGCATGTGGCAGACGCCCTTATCCAGACCGACTTACTTAATTGTTTCATTTTTAAGCTTGAACATTTACGTCTTCTTATTTCCTTGTTCTATGGGGATAGTATTTGGATTTACCATAATCATAGATAAAATTATATTTAGTACTGGTCATTCCTGAGTTCATGCTTTATCTGCTGGTAATTTAGACACCAGGTTATCTTTAGGCAAATTACTTTACATTTAGAAACGTTGGAACTTGATAGTGCCTTATTTTCTTCTGAACTCATATTTCAGAAGTTTTAAAATGTTACCTCTATAGTCATGTCTGAAATTTCAGGAAATCCTTGGGAGTTCACCACTTGCATATGAATGAGCAGGATGGCAACAAATCCCAGAAAATATTCTGATATTTTCCCTGTAAAATCAAGTTAAGAAATGAAAAATTTAGCCTTGCAGGGTAATTTTCACATAAACTTATCAAACATTATTTGAAGGCAGTGGATGTTTTATTTCAGAACAGCTGAATAACTAGGCCTGACTTTATTCAGAGATCTTTTACTGACCTTGCACATAACTCTGCTGCTTAATAAACTCAGCTGTTTCTGAGAATTAAGGTAAACAGTAGCTTAATGTTCTTGGTGCAAATGCAGCTAGGCTTCTATTAAATCCTTTAATAGGTTCTTTATCCAACCACAGAATTAACAAGGAAGTCGGGTTTTCAACAAACATTAGGTCATTAATTTGCCTGCTGACTAAGAAAAAGTTTTGCTGTAAGCAAACAGTAAATGGGAGAGAGAGAAACACTCAAACTATAGATAGCTAGGCCATCAGAATTGGTCATCAAAGTCTGGGTCATCAGAACTCTCACCTGATATTCAATACATTCTAATTTATTCACTGTTTAAATAAACCTAATTTTCATTAGTTCATTGTGAAGTATTGCCTTCTTTCTGATTGCATTTCGGAGCCTTTCCATCTTATGTTTGTTTTTTCTGGTTTTGGATACTTCTGGATTGTTTACCATTCCACCTTGTTTTGCATATTGGTTGTCTGTTTGGTTTTGCATGCATTTCGACTGCCATTGTGTGCTATTATTATTCCATGTCATGTCAACGCTGGAATCGGCATTAAACTTCAACTTCCAGAGCATAGCATAGCCTACAAACATGGCCACCGTGGACTACAATTCACAGCCATTATGGACACTGTCACGTTCACGTTCACCTGACGGAATACTTCGCCAACTCATGGATGCGGGTAGCAGGTATACTTAATTGGTGCCAAGCGTTAGTGGCACAGGACTGCATTGTTGGAGAACAACAGCTGCAGATTGACCTACTCAACACACAGATGACACAGCTCCGAGCCACAACACAAGCTCTGCAGGCTCTACTACCAGCAACTCCTCTATCTGTCTCATCGCTCATAGCACGTCCTGAAAAGTATGCTGGTGACCCAGCTGGGTGCAAAGGTTTCGTGTTACAATGCTCTCTCTACTTCTCTACTTCTACTTCTCAACCACCATAGAAAGCCTCAATGCTTCATTAATGGAATCTTGTGGGACATGTTGGGAAAGTTTGGGAAAGTCTGATATATTCCCCTGACCAAGCGACGCACATCCAGCACGTGAAAAAGTTATTGTCTAGTATCCTTGAACATCAACTTTATGTCAAGGGAGAGAAGTGTGAATTTTCAGATGCACAAGGTGGCATTTCTGGGCTACATCTTTGGACCAGAGGGGGTGCTCATGGACAAGGACAAAATCTTGGCAGTCACTAAATGGACAGACCCCAACACAGTCAAAGAGCTGCAATGTTTTCTGGGCTTTGCCAATTTTTACAGACTCTCCATAACAAGGTTTAGGATCTCCACTGACTGCCTTGTTGAAGAAGGGAAGCAAATGGTTGCAGTGGACCCCAGGAGTTTAGTGGCCTTCACTAAACTCAAGGATGCACTCACTTCAGCCCCAATACTGAAGCACCATGATCCCTCCAAACCTTTTTTCGTGGAGGTAGATTCCTCAGAAATGGGTGTTGGCACCATGCTCTCAAAGTGGTTCGTAGAAAAACCTAAGCTCCATCCAGCAGCCTTCTTCTCAAGAAGCCTACCCCCGCTGAACAAAATTACAACATCGGCAACAGAGAGCTCCTCACTGTCAAACTAACCTTGGAGGAGTGGCAACACTGGCTGGAATGGGGTCCTTCGCCCGTTCAACATCTACACAGGTCATAAGAACTTCAACTACGTCAAGACTGCCAAGAGACTGAACTCCCATCAAGTGCGCTGGGCACTGTTTTTGATTTTACCCTTTCATATCGCCCCAGGTCAAAAACATCAAGGCAGATTCTCTGACCCGTTTATACCCTACTGAAACTTTATAAAAAAGTTTGTGACCTCTGCCTTCTGAGACAAATTAATCAAGTGGCCCACACCTCCCCTCTGCCACGGGACACTCCCGCACTCACAGGACACTGCAACTGCTACAAGGGAAATACTGGTGGCCTAACATGCTACAAGACATCCATAAGTTTGTTTCATCCTGTTCAGTTTGTGCCCAGGCCAAAATACTTCACAGCCTGCTGGTGGGCAAACTCCTTCCCATGTCCTCAATGACCATGACATGTCCTCAACATGTCCTCAACGACCATGGTCACACATAGCCATCGATTTCATCACTGTTCTTCCCCCATCTCAGCTCAACACAGTTATTATGGTGGTTATTGACTGATTTTCCAAGTCCCTATGCTTAGTACCGCTCCCCAGTCTACCATCAGCTTTCCAAACAGCAGAACTAATATTCAACCACATCTTCAAGTACCTTGGAATCCCTTAGGATATCATGAGTGACCAGGGGCCCAATTTATATCTGGTGTCTGGCAAGGTTTCATGGAAAAACTGTGGATCTCGGTGAGCCTGAATTCTGGTCTTCATCCCCATGCCAATGGTCAAGTGGAAAGGGCAAATCAGGAGATCGAACACTTCCTGCACATCTTCTGCGCCTTCCATGGTCGGAATATGCAGAATTCCCTCAGACACTCACCATCCAAGCTCACTCTCTTCCAGTGCGTCCTAAGGTACCAGCCACCCTTGTTTCCATGGAATGCAAATCCCACTGACTCACCCACTGTGGACAGCTGGTTCCAAAGGAGTGAACAGGTGTGGGAACAGGCTCATTGACACCTAGAACAAACTGCTTGGCTCACCAAGAAATTTGCAGACAGGCATCATGGAGAGACACCCATCTATGAACCTGGCGATTAGGTGTGGCTCTCCATCAAAGACATGCGTATCACCAGGCTACAGAAAGCTGGCACATTGATATTTTGGCCCCTTCAGAATATTGCAACAAATCAACAATGTCACATACAAGCACTGGGGGTGGGGTTCTGTCATACTCAACTCCCAGAACACAATGCAGTCTACAAACATGGCAGCTAAGGACTACAATTCACAGGCATAACGGACACTCTGACGTTCACGTTCACCCAACTACTGATTGCACACACCTGGACCTAATCACCTACACACTACATAAGCACCCTCACTGCACCTTCACTTTGCAAAGTATATGTTCTGTGTTTGTTTATACCAGTCATTACCAAGCCATTGTATATTGATTGACATTCTGGTTTCTGATCTTGTTTCTGGTTTTATCTACTTGCTCTTGCCTGTCCTAGTCCATGTTGATTGTTCATCGCCTGACCCTTGCCTGCACCTTGACTTTGATTTTGGATTACATCTTTGTACTTGTTGCTACGATCAGTAAAGATTTGTATACCAGCACTTGGGTCTGTACCTGCATGCCTGAAATTCCAAAATAAGCTCTGCACCTCCCACAGACTGTACAGTCATTTACAGGTACAACTAAAGCTGGTAAACCTAAAATCTATAGTGCAAAATACCAAGAGTGAAGTAAAAGTGAAACAAAGTACTGAGTACATTCCTTTGAAGGTTAAACATTTGGACCTTTTGAACAGAACATGCTGGAACAGTGTCATAAAGGAACTGGTTTTTAGGGTCACCACTCCCAGTGTTGACTAACAACTTACTGTGTGTAGCTGTACCAACCATTTCTGAGAAAAAGATAATGGTGAATGTAAAGTTAAAAGCTTGTCTGGGCAACAACATTATATAATCAAACATACACTCATATATAAGTTTAACAGTTTATGGCATTTCTGTTTAGTAAAACCTAATGCTGATTTGTGATAATGGCCACTGCTGTGAAAAAGTAACCAACAGAGAGACTGGTCATGACAAGATATATCATGGGCGGTGTGTATGACTTGAACTGCCTTTCTAGCAAAACGCATCAGCTTTGATTCGGTTGAGATTAGATTGCATGGACGAAGGCCAGCATGACCTGCATGTAGTCATCAGCACAGCAACTACAGGCTTTATCAGAGCAGTACACACTGATAACATGGATCGCAACTTTTAGGCCTCCCACACCCAGCATAAGTCCTACTAGCACAACCAAACTCCAGATATCTGTAAATGATGAGAAATGTGTTAATGAAGGACCCAACACAGATTGTTATCAGTAATCCTGCTTGGCAAGATACCTCCTTGAAAGGTAAATACTAGCCAAGTGTAACATCAGCATAATCCGAATTTCCATCTAGATTCAGTGGCCGATACAATTGATCTTTGTATTCTCATAAACTAACTATATGGTCTCTAGGGTTAGAGATACAGTACACACTGGAACAGATACAGACTTTATCAAGAATTAATCACTGACCAGTTATAAATTAGGTACTATAACTGAAGCACCGTCCTTACACAAACTAATTATCTTCTAGACTGTAAACTAACATTAGATTATCTGATGTCTAGTCAAGTGGTGATTTGTTCAGTTGTACAGATGTACTAGACCCAACTATATACTAAAATATTACAATGTCTGTCAAAACATTATTTGCGAAAATGGGCATAACCTCACATAGACAAGAGACGTCCAGTAACTTTTATTTGTACATAAAGTGTTTTATTGTTCCTGATTATTCAAATGGACACGTTCTGTAAGTTTTTGACCTCTGCTTCCCTGCTTATTATTCAGTTATTATTCAATCACTACATGATACACACAATAGATTATTCAGTAACTACAGTGAAGCTAAAAGCGAAAGACATGTCTGAACCTGCTGATGGGTCCTGGGGCTTTAAAGGGTTAATTCTTTTACAGTGGAACTGTCATAAATATATTATGGCAACATTTATAATATCGTTAGACTGGTTGATGGTATATTGTGCCTTAAACAATTAAAATAACAATTTTGTGTTTGGCACTGTCTGGCATCCACCCAAAATGCTTGAGCATGAAGCACTTTTCAATTTAATAGTATAGATTGTAGATTATGTGGTGATTTTACTATATTTCTTCATCCTCCCCAGAAATTAATTCCTGGTTTGCTACTGATATGCAGGGTACCCATCCCAACATGAGCATGCTGACTTTGAGGAACTGCATTATCTGAGTTAACATTTAGATTGATACACCCTGGTGCATTTATATAGACAATGTGTGACGTGAAACACAAGTCTGTCTGGTTACAGAAATGATCCAAACAGGCTGCTGTAAGCAAGAATAAACTCCTGATGGGAATCCAATTAATTGCAGGATACCATGTACACAAACAATCAGACCTAGGGACAGTTTAGAGTTGTCAGTCCACCTACTGGAATGTTTTTGGGAGGTGAGAGGACACTGGACTTTACTAGTAGTAGTAGTAGAAGTAGAAGTAAACCTAGGTTTGTAGTCAAGACTGCCATTGTCAAATTCAAGACCAGGACTAGCCAAGATGGCATCAAGACCAAGGGGGTCAAGGCCAGGTCAAGATCAAAAGATAGAGACCAAAAACCATCAAATCCTTTTTTTTTGAAGTCTTTTCTGCAACTAGTTTGTGTCATTCATGCCTTGCACCAATGTTTTCAAAAAGTTCAGTTTCAAAATTATTTCTTTCATGTAAAAAGATAACACAAACAGACACTACGTTTTCCCACCCCCAAAGTCTATGACCCAGTTACCATAGATACAAGGAGAGCTGGATCATCCAGAAGGGGACCTTATGGCTCCCATTGTGTAATCGTGCAGATCTGCAAGACTGGTTATTTTTATAAATTCTTGGATGAGGTCAAAACCACATTTAGTGAGACCAATGCCCATGACTAAGATAATCCAAGCACAGATTCTAATAAATCAGAGACAAGTCCATGTCAATACAAGCCCAAGAAAGCATCTCGAGACCAAACTTGAGACCTGTAGCCCTAAGTACAACAGGTTCTGATGTGTGTTTATTCCACTGTCAGCTTTCGATAGAGATTATTGTCTTTAAACTTGTTTTGCAGCATACCTGTCCTGACGGATACTAGTCAAGTGGAATAACAACCTAATCTGAAATACCATCTAGATTCAGCCGTCAATGAACCTTATGTCTTTAATACGGAGACTTTGTAACTTGTACTTAGAGCTTGACTTCTAAACATATGGTTCTGAGTGATGACATGGCAGTTTTCACACTTCACTTCCTTATGTCTTTATGTGCTTTTGTGTTCTAGAGCTACTACACCAGATACACACCTTATCTCCTGCGCGCACACACACACACACACACACACACACACACATTTTTGTCATTTTGGCTGTTTGCCAGACATCCCACAGGTCTTCCCAGACAACCACCCCCCAACACACCCACTAAAAGTCAACTGCAGTACACATATATAGTAAATGAATAGAAAAACAAAACTCCTTCATCAGTTGTGCAAGCAAAGTTCTACTGAAGATGTAGCACGTGCAGGTTATTATAACAGTATAAGTGGGACTAAATCTGGAATGGGACATTCAACAAGCACATAAGAATGTGATAGTTGGGTGTCTAAACTTTTAGCCGTAAAGCATATTCACTGTTCTTTTACAAATATTTCCTCAGTAAGGTCTATGGATGATGGTATTGGATAGTCACTGCTGTCCTTTTATTCCTTTTTGTTTTTTATTTCTATTTTTATTCCATCATATAATCATTATTACTGTTTCTGCTCTATGATGGTAAATGAAGAGCATAACCCCTTTTCATATTTAGCCGTCCTAATTCTTGATCACTTAGATGCTGATCTCCACTAGAAGAAAAACTTTAACTCAAAAGAAAGGGTGGAACATAATCCTTCTGATTTCCATGAGTAAGGTATTATAACTCAAACAAGTCTGACATGTTTCCTTCTACATGCTTAAACAGAAATGTTCCCTTTGCAGCAAAATGTTATTCTAAATTATTGGTATTGTTGCATTCCTAAAAATATATGGCTTACCTTTATTAGCCATGATGCTCGGGCAGATTTTGGACTTCAGCTGGTAGCACTTTGGTGTCTCTGTGTAAAATACAAGCGCTACTGAGCACATTCAGAAGACAGAAACATTAAAGCAACATACTAAAAAAAAAAAAAAAATCCAGAAGCGCCAAAAGCAACTTCTACTTTCTGCAGAAGGAAAATCTATTGAAGAGTCACAGAATTAAAGAATAATAATTTTTACCCTTTAACTAAAACTTTCCTCCTGGCTCAATAAAAGTATATTTCACTTGTTTAAAATGTCTTTTTAATAGATTGGAAAAATTCTATGCCACAAGTGAACCTATTGCATTATACTGTACTGTATTGCTTCTGAAGTACTCTGTGTCTCTGTCTTTGTTTAAACATTTTCACAGCCAATTAAATGTTTCTATTATGTTTCTCCAGTAGAATCCCATATTATCGCTGCAAAAAGTGACATTTTAGCAAGTGAAATTATTATAAATACTGTACAGTCAGGTGTATCTAAAGTTTCCTATATTACCCTAGATTACAATAAACCAAAACTAGACCAATTTCTAGACATTTTTACATAATTTACATCATTTCATGTTCTAGTGGCAGATTTTTTCTTCATTTTAAGTATTTATTTCTAGAGCGAAGCAAAATTATCTGCCTATAAGTTTGAAATGTGTCTTAAAAACAGGCTGAATAATCTTATATTTGATTTATAATAATAATCTCAAAATAAGGCATAAGTCTGCCTATATTCAACATATTTTCATTTGCTCAGATATCTTTTTTTTTTTTTTTGCAATGATGGTTTAGTGGGTTGAGTCCTGCTTCTTATGGTATCTTTAGAAATGAAATTTAACATAGTGTATGTAAGAAATAAAACTGGACAGTGTGTGCTGCTAGAGGAAAATAAACAGTGATGGGGTGGTGTGATGTGTTGTGTTATCTCCAAAACATGCATTATTTTTCAATGACTGTATGTCCCGAGGTGTTTTATTCCTATTATAACAGAGCATAGAGTTAATATTGTTCTGTCATCAGTGTGAACTTTTCAGTGATGGCTATTCAATTAGAAATTCAAAAAATCACAGAAAGTGAAATCATTTCATTTAGGTATAGATTTGATGTCAGTGAAAGAAGCATAATATCTGCATAGTACCATCTACTGTATATTTCAGCTGTCTATTATTTAAGAAAGATTTGTGAATTTATTTGTCAGTCATTGTTGATATGACTGATATGAGGTCTATCAGTTGTTATTTCTCATGAACACACTATGCAGCTGTGACTTTTATATATATATATATATATATATATATATATATATATATATATATATATATATATATATATATAAAGCATTAGTTTACTGGCACTTTATAAAATAGAAATTCACATTTCTCTCTGAAAGGTGTGCAGGACTGTAGTAAACTGACTAAAATTCACCCACCTTCCTAGCATGTCTGAGAGTCAATATAAGTAAAATACATTTCTAGATTTTTTCAGCATTACTTTGAGCAAGCTACATCATAGTTTATGATGTAGCTTAGTGATTGCTCACATCTCCTGGTTCCACAAGCTTTAAATTAAAAGCACAATACACCAGGTCATAAACCAGATAACATTCAGTGTCAAAAAAGTATGCAACAATTTTTTTTAATTAATTGTAGTTACTTATTGCAAGTTATGCAACACATAACCAACATATTTTTAAATTTTCTTTTTAAGATTGTTTCATTATTTGCATGTTTGTTTCTCTATAACTGCTATTACAGCTTATACAAAATATTATTTTATAAATAATAAAAAAAATACTGTAAGTACAGTGCCTTGCAAAAGTATTCATACCCACTGAACTTTTTCACATTTTGTTAAGTTACAACCACAAACAAAAATGTATTTTATTGGGATTTTATGTGATAGACCAACACAAAGTGGCACATAATTGTGAAGTGGAAGGAAAATAATAAATGGTGTCCAAATTTTTTTTTACAAATAAATATCTGAAAAGTGTGACGTGCATTTGTATTCAGCCCCCTTTACTCTGATACCCCTAACTAAAATCCAGTGGAACCAATTGCCTTCAGAAGTCACCTAATTAGTAAATAGAGTCCACCTGTGTGTAATTTAATCTCAGTATAAATACAGCTGTTCTGTGAAGCCCTCAGAGGTTTGTTAGAGAACATTAGTGAACAAACAGCATCATGAAGACCAAGGAACACACCAGACAGGTCAGGGATAAAGTTGTGGATAAGTTTAAAGCAGGGTTAGGTTATAAAACAATATCCCAAGCCTTGAACATCTCACAGAGCACTGTACAATCCATCATCCGAAAATGGAAAGAGTATGGCACAACTGCAAACCCACCAAGATATTGCTGTCCACTTAAACTGACAGGCCGGGCAAGGAGAGCGTTAATCAGAGAAGCAGCCAAGAGGCCCATGGTAACTCTGGAGGAGCTGCAGAGATCCACAGCTCAGGTGGGAGAATCTGTCCACAGGACAACTATTAGTCGTGCTCTCCACAAATCTGGCCTTTATGGAAGAGTGGCAAGAAGAAAGCCATTGTTGAAAGAAAGCCAGAAGAAGTCCCGTTTGCAGTTTGCGACAAGCCATGTGGGGGACAGCAAACATGTGGAAGAAGGTGCTCTGGTCAGATGAGACCAAAATTGAACTTTTTGGCCTAAATGCAAAACGCTATGTGTAAGACTGAACACACCATTCACAGCTGGTCAGAGTTGATGGGAAGATGGAGGGAGCCAAATACAGGAGCATCTTAGATGAAAACCTGTTAGAGTCTGCAAAAGACTTGAGCCTGGGGCAGAGGTTCACCTTCTAGCAGGACAACGACCCTAAACATACAGCCAGAGCTACAATGGAATGGTTTAGATCAAAGCATATTCATGTGTTAGAATGGCCCAGTCAAAGTTCAGACCTAAATCCAATTGAGAATCTGTGGCGAAACTTGAAAATGCTGTTTACAAACGCTCTCCATCTAATCTGACTGAGCTCGAGCTATTTTGCAAAGAAGAATGGGCAAAAATTTCACTGTCTAGATGTGCAAAGCTGGTAGAGACATACCCGAAAAAAGACTTGCAGCTGTAATTGCAGCGGAAGGTGGTTCTACAAAGTATTGACTCAGGGGGGCTGAATGCACACCACACTTTTCAGATATTTATTTGCAAAAAATTTTGGACACCATTTATCATTTTCCTTCCACTTCACAATTATGTGCCACTTTGTGTTGGTCTATCGCATAAAATCCCAATAAAATACATTTTTGTTTTTGGTTGTAACGTGACAAAATGTGGAAAAGTTCAGTGGGTATGAATACTTTTGCAAGGCACTGTATATAAGTAAAATTATTTCTTTTATTCATACAGTTGAGGGAAAACAATTATTATATGCTACAAGAGCAATAAATTCCTTTAATAATTCCATTTATCATTAAACACAAATGCTAATACTTGCTTTGTTCTAATGAAAGTTAAAGAATAAAGAGAAGACAGTGTTAACTATATCATGACATTTTTAGGTCTTACCTTGCCTCCAGAGAGCCCAAGTTTATCTAACTACAGATGAGCAGGTTTGCCAGAAACCTATGAGCTTTTTTTCTTGTTTTTTTTTCTTTTCACATCTCCCTCGAACCATACAGATGCCTTATCTTTAAAGCGTAATCCTATTACGCTTGAATACTTGCCAGACCAGTATGAATTCTACTTGTTTCCGCATTCTCTTGTTTCTGCCACTGTTTCATGATCATACTGAAGGTTAAGTTGAGGCTGATCTTAGGGATCATAGATTTTTGAACAACTTTGTTTAACTGACTCTTAAAAACAATACGATGTAGGATGTTTTTTTTCTTTTTCTTTTTCCAGCTTCGTCTTTTAGGGAATCTCACACTTTCTGGGACACGTATGAACAAGCTTGACAAACAGGAATTGCTAACAAAAGATCAGTGTCACTCACATGCATTTTTAACTCGGACATATCATGAGAAATGTGTTGATGTTCAACCTTTTGTTACACTAGATATGCCCTCAAGATTCACCCTCATATTTTTAAAAACAAAAAAGACTTCATACTAGTAGTATAATTATCATTATTATTATTATCATTATTATTATATAGTAGTATAATTATTATTATTGTACCAAGGATGTTATGGGTTTTGTATGTGTGTGTGGGAGTGTGTGTGTGTGGGTGTCCTTGTGTCCTTTTTAGAAAAGGCAGTTGATTGAACAAACCACACAAACCACATCTGAAGCTCCACCTTATTCTGAGGATATGATTGATATGTCTGAAATGCATGTGAATGACAGTGATCTTTTGTTAGCAATTCCTGTTTGTCAAGCTAGTAATTAGAAACTTGCTTAAATTTAGTATAAGCAATGAAATCACATTTTGATGAGAAACTTAATATTTTTATGTAAACTATACATATTTTTTCTGCCTGACCACATATTCCATTTTTTTTTCAGTGGATCTAACTAAAGTCAAGTTACATATTTGTGAGTTTAAATTGGCTCACTATGTGAATGACTTGTACATTGCTGTACAATGACTTGTTGAGACGACAGGTTGCAAGCTGTGACTGCAGATATAACTAACTCCAAACTGTAAAGAAACTGCAAACATTCCTCAGTTTAATATGCATTTAACATGTCAATGTAGTTCAAGGTGATTGTACATGAAGTAAAAAAAATTTCTTGCAAAAAATATTAAATACTGAGACCCTGTTTGGGGGTTTATTTGTTATAAAGACAAGAAAGAAGCAAAACAAAAACAAAATACATTACCACACTGAAAAACTTTTAATTACAGATATATAATGTGTTTAAATACTTGTATTGAGGAGTTTAGTTTCAGTTTCTATGCCTCAAAATTGTATTTTTCTCCATTATGTGAAATGAATCATATCATAAGAATGTCAGACTTGCAACAGAAACAAGGCGTAAAATGTGAAAACAAGGCCACTGAGGCGTGCTGCTGCGGGTGTTAACTCTGCTCTTTCTTCTGCTGTTTCGCCTTCACACTGGCGTTGTGCACAGCATCGTTGTAACCTTCTCGGTTTCTCGCAATCTCAATGGCAAAAAATTGGATTCTGGTGGCTGAAAAAGCACAAATACAATTAGATATATATCAGATTCCATTATTCTTCACTAAGATCAACTAAAAAAAATCTTCTTATTGAGTGACAGCAGTAGCATACAGTTGTACAGTTGGCCAAATCACATATTTTTTTAGTTTTTATGTTGTCATTGTTTTTTTTTTAAATGAAGAGAAATAAACACACCCTTTGCAGCAAACTATTTAAAAAAAAAAAACACACATTTTCTGCAGATGTTAACATGCAGTTATGTTATATTTGATGAACTTAAAAATATACAAAAAATTAGTATTTTTAAAACGCTATTATGGCATGTTCAAAAGTTTGGATACTTTTCTAATTATAATGTCTGAGAACTCGTTTAGTCTAGTTATAATGTCTTAACTTGTTAGGACTCGTTAATTGCCTCATTGAAACTCGTTACTAAGGTCGAGAGATATCATTAGGAATTGTCAGCTGATTCCAGAGCATAATACATTCTCTGACATTTCAAACCTTGGAACTACAAAGCAGAGGAAGGTTATAAAAAGATATCAAAGTGCTTCCAGCTTACAATTTCTCCTGTCTGAAAAGTCATTAGGAAATGGCAGTTAAGGGGAATTGTGGAGGTCAAGGCAAGACCTGGAAGATCAAGAAAGCTCTCAGATAAAACTGCCCATCTGCTGGCCAGAAAGGCAAATCAAAACCCCCAAATGACAGTAAGGACCTGCAGGAGGGTTTAGCTGACAGAAGTGATGGTGCACTGTATTACTCTGCAGCAATGCTTGCACCAACACGATCTGCATGGAAGAGTCATCAGAAAGAATCCTTAACTGTGACCTCATCACAAAAGTGAACATCTAATGTATTCAAAACAAAATCTAAATAAGCCAGAGGCATTTTGGAAAACACAACAAAGGTATGTTTCATAAAAAGGATCAGTACTTGATGAAAATAATGCCAATTTGGAAGCACCGGGGTGGATCTATTATGCTTTGGGGGTGTGTCAGCCAGTGGCACAGGAAACATTGCATTGATGGAAGAACCAAGAACTAGTTCATGAAATGAAAGCCTAAGCTTTTGGAATGGCCCTCACAGTCAACAAAATTGAACGTCACTGAAAACCGTGGGTAGATCTTAAACATTTTGTGCGTGCACGATGCTCCAAGATTATCTCAGAACTAGGAACGGTCTGCAAGGAAAAGTGGTTGAAGATTCTTAAAACAAGAACAGACAGACACGTCGCTGGCTACAAAAAGCATTTGCGAGTTGTGATGTCTGCCAAAGGAAGTGTTACTAAGTACTGACTTAGTGAAGTGTCCAAACTTTTGCACAAATAATATTATTTTCAATTTTTTAAGTTCATCAAACATGAAGTAACTGTGCATTAACTGTGCATTAACTGTGCCCAAGCTGTATTACTGGAGTAAGTATCAGGTTCTATTACATTTATTTCAAGTAGCTATCTTGAAATAACCTTCACCTTGTCTTACTCGACCATAAATAGTGACGCTAAACCAAACTGTAACACCAAATTGGCTTCTGTTTCAACAGGCTGCCAACATTAGCAATGTAGCTAAGCAGTGCCATCTTGTGCCTTAAACAGACATATTCTGCTATGCTGCTTCTAAGTTTGACTTTTTTTTAAAGCAGAAGCTTATAATCAGTAATTGAAACATTTGACAATAATATAATGTGCATAAGATAAAGATTTCCTGAGTTACCAGCCATGTAAGCTTTATACTCAGGTGGATACGTCTTACATACATTTGTTTGCAAACCAATGAATGCGTTTCAGATTGCATCAAATTTAAATGAATGATAATAAGAAGGGTATTTTATGGTAACATACCGAATATCGTGTTCTCTTCTGTGTAGTCCTTCTCGCAGTCTAGACGCAGTAACGTACCGTAGTTAAAGTCTTCGACCAGGCCTTCAAAGTGGTTACAAAAGGGCCTCCATTTCTGCAACAGAAAAGTAATGACTGTTAAAGCAAGTGGACTTCAAGTCATTCTTCGGAAGTGGACACGTCCAGTCACTCGAACTCACTACTACTAAACAACCGAACACCCTCAGGCACACAACTTTTATATGACACAACGGCAAATATTACATTGAAAAGCCTTTGCCCAACTAGTTTTTAGTAACTAAAAACATTTTTCTGCTTTTCTGTACAATTAAAAAAGTATCCTTTTTGACTTGTGAAAATATAATAATGACATTATGCTAGTATATAGAAAAATCTGTTAACTATGTCAACAATTGCTAACAGATCAGATGGAAAACTACAAATAAGTAAGGAATAACACACGACGACCATGATGTTAAAATAATACACACCAAAGTGGTGCGATACGGTCTGAGGTGAAGCATGTTACTGCTGTATGAATAAAGGGATGAATAAAGGGATCGATTAATCAATCAATCAATCTATCCATCTATCTATTTCTGTGCTGCTGCTCTAACAGGTGAATTTCCCTCTGAGATGAATAAAGGGATCAATCGATCAATCGATCAATCAATCAATCCAGCTAAGAGGGATCCTCACATCTCTATTGGCACTTTAAGGTTTGTGTAAAATGTGTATTTCTTGGGCAGCTTTTTAAATAAACTGTACTTGTAAAAGTATTTTTATAGTATAAATAGTGAATCTTATAAACAGTGAAGTCTTTTGAGATTTGACACAAAAATGTAAAATATTCATTGTGTGCATTGACGATGGCATGTGGAGTTGTAGGCCTAATATTTTTATGGTCATTATGATATCCAACAACCTTTTCTGGACATTTATGGACTTATAGGTATAGCATGTGTTTTCTTTCAACCTGTGTGAAAAGGCCATTACACAGAAAAAATAAATAAATAAAGAGAACGGTCGTAACAAACCTCTTTCGCTTCTGCCGACTTGAGCAGTTCTGGATCCAGAATCTTGATATTAAAGTCCGGAAAGTCTTCCCTAAACTTGGAATAGATCACGTCGTCTGTTTTTGTGAGTTTGAGAAATTTCGGGTCCACAGAAGAAATGAGCTACGAAAGACAAAATTTCAAGTCATCACACGGAAGAGCAATCAGAGCATGTAACTTCAGAATGTTACAGTGACTGCTTACAGCTTCCTATTTTCAAACAGGACATTAAACACTAAGAAACAGAGCAGTGGCAGTGTGAAGGGAAACTGCTAACATACTGTTTAAAGTGGAATCACTCTGAACCTTTAGCAGAACAATGTACATCTCTCTGAAGGACTTTAAACCCTTGTAGCATCTGGAATTGATAATATCGAAACATGTATAGCATAGCAATGCAACTATTTCACATTTCCTCATCACTGTATTGCTAATTTTCCTTCTCTAAGATGCCTAGTAATACACAAACGTGTGTTCAAGCAAGAAAGTCACATTCTGTCTAAGGCTAAAAATATTCTAAATCGCTTACATTGAAGTAAACTTCTGCATGATTGTAGGCCTTCATCGCCCACATCACCTCCAGCTGAGCCTGGGTGTGTGAAAACATTCAAAAATAATTCATTAAAAAAATCACACACACATGCACTTAAAGTCGGTCCGTTAGTATTGTGAACAATTGAAATTAAAATTGAAGAAAATTAAAAAGAAGAAAATGAGACTGACGTCATTTCCGTAGGCCTCGGCGGGGAGCGAGAGCGCATGTGCCGCGGCTGCAGCTCCTTCCACACCCTGAAGAGAGGGATTCAGAGAAACTGTTATGCCAATTATTACACCAATATAAAAAAAATCTATTGAATAGCCTTTCATATTGACATTGTCCAATGTTTGAAATGACATCCTACTCCCTATTCCTTACAGAAGTCTCACTATTTAGTACACTATTATTATTACACTATTAAGGAAAAGGATGAGTGATGCTCAGCAATTAACTGGAGTCTGTAAATGGTGTGAGTAAAGTCAGAAACACCACGACAAGTGCCTCAGCATCACCACTCCACCGTGGACGCATCCTAACCCTCACACGCTATGCACTTACACACCCTACCATTATCATTTCAACACATCTGATAATGGATTGCACTATATACATTACCTCAAGAAATTATTTTGAATTAGTCGATTAATTATTTCTCAAATTCTATTCAGGAAAAATGTCCTTTTAATTACAGTCAGGTCCATAGGTATTTGGACAGTGACACTTTTTTTTGTAATTTGGCCTCTGTGCACCATAACAATGGATTTGAAATGAAGCAATCAGGATTGAAGTGATTGAAGTGTACTTCAGACTTTCAGCTTTAATTCAAGGGGTTTGACAAAAATATTGCATTAGCCATTTTTTATAGAGTCCCTCCATTTCAATCACATCTTGATTGCTAGATTTCAAATCCACTGTGGTGGTGTACAGAGGCAAAATTACAAAAATTGTGTCACTATCCAAATACTTAAGGACCTGACTGTATTTTCATCTACATTCTTTGCTTTTTTTTCCCTCCAATCTTGCTTTCTTGACACTGATCTTTACATTAGTCATTACTGATAAGTTTACCATATGGTAGAAATCCTATCATGAGGTTGACTGTCACATTTTCAAAGCCTCTTATGTCAGAATGTTATTAATAATTTCACAATGTTCTATTCATTTTATGCAGGACATTCTGGGGTTTCATTAAAAAAAAAAAAAAAAATTGTTTTGTTTTTAATCAGTCATAGATGAGGATATATAAAGATGTATGACAGCAAGAATTAAGACTGAAGACTTACAATTTTATTAAAATAAAGTCATTATGTGATGACAAGTTAATACTGCTCTTTGAACAGGAATCAGTTCAAATGTGGATGAAGCGATAATATAGTTGTTTTTGTTTGTTTATTTGTTTGTTTGTTTGTTTTTCTCAGACCTATCCCTGGCTGCTGGACCACGTTTCAGCCATGCGGTAACTAACACACTTAACTACCTTCTAATAATGTCGGTTTTACATACATATAAATAACATTTATCTGGTTTTATTTCGAAATTCTTTTATACTGCGTCTTTATTTTCGTTCTTAAAGAAAACAAAATAAAAATCTTTTCAAACCAGAGAGGCGAGGACTTCTCCCGTGTCCATGTTGATGCCCTTTTACCCGGAAATGATTAGTGACGCGTGGCTCTTAAAGGGCCAGCTGCCTGGAAAAGCCCACTCTATCCACCCTCTGATGGAGCTGGCTTTAGCGCAGAGCAGAGCACTGAGCGTGAAAACTCCCCACCCATCAATAATACGTTTTTAGGACGCTGGGTGTTAGTGGTATACTGTATTTTGATGTGTTTTCCCCAACTGAGTTTCCCAAAAACGCACAAAAGCAATTCTAACAAGACTTCGGTTCATACCTTGTTATTCCAACATCACACGTGATAAGTCACATGACACAATTTGTATTTACATTTACAAATGGTTAAATTAGAGTAATGGGTAGTCTTAGCAGTAATATCTTTTCTTATGGCTTCATTTGTATGAAATCCACCAAAAGTTGTTTGTCAGAGTGGTTCAGTTTTGTTTCATAGTCGAGCTTAACGTTACCAGGTTGGACGTCCATTTTGAATTTGGTGCAGGTAAACTGCTCTGTCCATTCATTCTGTTTTCATCATCTACATATTTTTTAATAAGTCATGTCATCGATTCACTAATCAGACCAGAAATGTTAAATAAAATGGAAAATCTATGAATGCTTGTGAAAATTCTCTTAATGTCTCTAGTCCTGTATCTAGTCTCTGGTTTGATGAGCTGCCTTCAGCTAAAACATTTGCATAAATGCATGTGATTGGATAAACCACAGCAGAGGATCTGCTAAAGAAACCATGCGGATTCATGTTTAGAAAAGTGGAGTTACTGGGAAAGTTGAAACTATGGAAAGTTGGGTTTTTTTTCTGTAATGTGATCAGATCTGCTACAGTATGTTTCCATGTACTCAGTTCGGTCTGCTGATATATTTTGCTGTGTCCGCATCCAGACCGCAGGCCATCAGTTGATAACCGATTGATAATACAAATGGGTCCATCTATATTACCCATCTGTGCATCGCAAGCACAGTGTACCAGTTAGAAATTGGGGTGTTTTACAAATGTAACACGCATTATCTGTAATAGCTAGGAGGTCATGTACTTGGTGTTTCGGGGGTCCACAGTCAGGATTTATCTGTGCATGTGATGCATGTTGTTGAGATAAAGATAGATAGATAGATAGATAGATAGATATGATTCACAGCTCACTATCTCATACACTAACTGTACATTAGCCTATTTACTGCCAAAAACAGACTTTTGTTGCAATGACCCCACCCCCAGAATGCATTCCTGCCTCATGCCCAGTGTTCTCAGGATAGGATCCAGCTCCATCATGACCCTGACCAGAATAAAGCAATTACTGAAGATGAATGTTTTGATTCAAAACACAGCCAGCACTATTTGAAAATAATCACTGATTTTAGTCTGTGTCTAAAATTGTTTCTATCAGTCAGTCAGTGTTTCGTTTTGCAGTTGTTTTCCACAGGCTTTTTTGTGTCACAGACCTGAGAATTGTTTAAGAAGCACGTCACTGTTAACGCTGTTTAACAACACGGTGTTGTCCTCCACAGGTAGGACATACAGGTATTTCTCCACTTGCATTACTTTAGTCCATGAAGCCATATCATCCACACCATCTGGATTATATCAATCATCCCTCTTTTCCAGCAATTTGAAAGAGTAAAATGTGCGGATTTAATTCTGTAAAACTACTTGATAGCCTACAGAAATATAAAAAGCTGGTAGGAATATATATACTCGTTATTATCTGGGATAATACTGATTTCAGTGATGCGTCTCTTTACTGATTTGATCCTTCTGGCTGACAAACTAAGAGCGTCCACTTCACAGCACTCAGGTTAAAATTGAAAGTGACATCTATAGTAAATGTAGTTTGTATATAAATGTGAATGATTTTATCTGTTTTGACAGGCAAGCTAGTCAGTGAATATGTGCTCTGTTATCGCCACGGTTTATTTAATACATTTGTTCCAGACTGTCATGCTATACAGACAATTCTTTCATTATTATTCAATTTAAGATAATTTTATTACTGTACACTGTGATGATTTATGAGGCATCCATTTCAGTCCAAAATATGAAAATATGAAGCATCAGCCTCCTAAGATGCTTGGGATGTTTGAAGTGGTTCTCTACTCCCTACACTAGAGCATCACATCACATCTTTTCACTCTGTGCTATTCCAGTTGTTTTGCAGCTGGCTTCCTGTGCTGATGTGTATGCTGTCATTCTTACTGCATGGTTATTGTCTTCTTATGTTTACTTCTGCTTGTGTTTACTGAATGCTTTGCTTTTGTCTTGTGATACTTTCATTGTAGTTTTGTTTATAGATTTGTCATAATTATTCATGCTTTATTTTGCCATTTACACAACTGTTAATTCTGATTAATGTTTGTCATTTGTCCCTTTTTGTGTTCCTTTTATTTGCCCTTATTATTTCTGGATATTATTATTATTATTATTATTATTATTGGTGATATGGTGATACAGCGATTAGTTTTGCCACCTCACAGCGCGATTCTCAGGTTTCCTCCCACCTCCCAAAAACACTCCAGCAGGTGGATTGTCTATGATACATTGCCCCTAGTGTTTGAATGTGTGTGCATAGGGCCTTACAATGGACTGGCATCCCATCCAGGTGAATTCCCACCCCATGCCCAGTGTTCCTGGGATAGGCTCCGGATCCAACACAGCCCTGACCAGGATAATGCAGTTACTACTAATGGACTGAACAGTGCTATTCACTGTACATCCCACCTGTTGTATTCAGTACACAGCATTATAGTTTTTTTATGGTTATGGACATATGGATTAACTCATGTGTCAGGACTAGACTGCAAGGCGGCAGTCATGAACATTTGTGGAGACCAAACATAATGGCATGTGAGGTGTTTATCATTTAAGACACAGGTTCTTGATCCTGGTCCAGGAATACCTCCCGTCCTGCACATTTTAGTGCCTTCCCTGCTCTAACACACCCATATCAAAGGCTGTTAATGAATTAAAAGCTGTTAATTAGCTGATTAGTTAAATCAGGTGACTTGGAAGCACTAAAATGTGTAGAACAGGGACCCTGTGATTTAAGAAATGTATAAATATATTTCAGCTCAGTTGATTCCAACTATTGTAACTGAGTCTAAAGAATCTATTCTAGAGGCTAAAAAAAAAAACCCTGTGCATTACCTTTTTGATATTAGGACTGCTTCTGTATGTATCTTTGAATAGAAATCCACTGGAAAAACCTTCAATAGACCACATTAGGATTCTAGCTGCGAATCGATTCAGCGCGATTCAATGATTCAATGCAATTCAAAGCCGAGCATAACAAATAATGGTACACTTGTACTGTCAAAGTATGTTAAATATAGTATACTGAATTCTTAAGAATACTGAACATTACATATACTGCAAAGATATGCATTTTCTATAAAAGAGTCGTTTAAAAGGAATCTATTGGGTCGAATCGAGTCGCTAATCAGCAGAATGATTCAATCACATATTTGCTTTTACGTCTCACGCGCATCAGGCAGAGCCCGTTACCTTAGCTACAAGACGTTAGCCATTAGCGGTATTAGCTTGTTATCGGGAATATTAATATTTATTTTTAAATAAACGATAAATACGTGATTAAATTCGATTATTCAGGTGTGTGTGTGTGTGTTTATTATTATTTTCAGTAACATTACCTGGCGTCTCCTCCTCCTCCTCCTCCTCCATGTAAGCAATGAGACACTCAGTGAGGCGGACATTTACAATGCTGCATCTTCGGACAGTTTGAAGAAAAGGAGGATTTTATTTTATTCTGGTCTTCTTTCACATCTAACGAGGTAAGCTTCATGGTTTGTGCCGTGCTGTTTATGCATTAAAAAAACCCGCAGAATAAAAAAGAATAAAACCTAAATAAGCTTTAGAGAGTAGCGTTTGGACAAGCATCATGTTTGGTGGGAAAAAATACGATTTGTTGAGAAAATTGTGATTAAATGATTCCATTACTCATTTTTACAGGCTTAGTGATAATCCTGAATGTTTCCCATATTGCAATATGGTTACAGGCTGTTATAGTATTTGCCTGGGTGTCCTCAATTTGCCTTTGTTTCACATAATGTTGATTTTCCTTCGCTTTAAGATACCTGTTCGTGCTCCTAATTGAGTCGTTATGAACCTGTTTATTAATTAATCTGATTTGTTAATGTTAGTTATGTCTGATGAGTGATATGTGCGGAGTGATGAATTGCAGAAGCGCGTGCACGCTGCTGCCTGCGCGCGCTCTCGCCATTGCTGTGTTTATCCTGTGAAAAGCAAAAGGAAGTCACTGTTTCCTTGAAGGAACTGCTGATGCAGGCTTCGTTATTTATTTATTTATTTATTTATTTATTTTTATTTTGTTTGCAGGGACTGCAATCTTTCTTATCCTATGGCTTTTGTGTTATGCTTGATCTTGAGAAGTCTTAAGAGCTGCTAACCTGTGTACAAGAAAGAAGGTGTAAAGCAAGGGTCTCACATTTTACAGGAAAAAAAAAAACCTCAAAGCAAACTAGTGTCATTTTATTTCTCTTGTAATCATGGCATGACACACTGGTATACAAGGTAGCATTGCTGTCTCACAGTATCAGGGTCCCTGGTTCGATCCTGAGCTCGGGACACTGTCTGTATGGAGTTTTGCATGTTCTACTCGTGTGCTTGTGAGTTTCCGACGTTTTCGCCCAACCTCCCAAAAACATGCCTGCAGGTGGATTGGCTGTGATAAATTGCCCCTAGGTGTGAATGAATGTGTGCACATGGTGCCTTGTGATGGACTGGGATCCCCTCCAGGGATAGACTCCGGATCCACCATGACCAGGATAAAGCACTTACAGAAAGCGAATGAGTGTAAACATGACACTTTCATGTATTTTTGTCCTTTCTGCAGTTGAGATGAGAGAGCCACATCACCTTCATAAGTTTCACCCACCTTGGACTTTTCCACATTGTGTTGTAACCTGGAACTGAGATTGCGATTCATGCTGGACTTAACGGGGATCATATGCCCTGACACACAGTAGCCCGTAATATAGAAATCATAAACATAAAATTTGTGATTGTATAAGTGTTCGGCCCTGTTGCTGTGTAGTTCTGGTTCATGAAATTGTTGTGATTACAGAAGACTTGCAGCTGTAATAACAGTCAAAGGTGGTTCTTTCAAGTATTTCCACTGAAGGTGAATACTTATGCAACTAAAAGAAAAGCCTGCTTTTTTGTACAATTAACCTTTGTGTGCGGGCGGCACAGTGTGAAGCAGCCACGGCGGTGAAGTGTATAGGGTCCACACCTCACAACTCCAGGGTCCCTGCTTCGATCCTGAGCTCGGGTTACTGTCTGTTGGAGTTTCACATGTTCTCCTTGTGTCCTTGTAGGTTTCCCTTGGGTTTTTTGGGTCTATCTGAGGTCCTGTGTGCTTAAAGTTCTGCTTTAAACCTGGTTAACAAATCTATTTAACAACTCATGAATTGAATCAGTTCATTAGGTATGTTTATCCTGTTATAGAACTGGAAAAAAAAAAATCACTTCCATCCACCTCAACTCTGAACTCTGAAAAGAGATTTGTGGGCTCTCTCGAGATCTCCAGTTTAATACCATGAATTCGTAAGGGAGAGATCTAACATTCCTGATGTTCACTCAGATGAAGTTCTAACAACCACTTTCTTTTAATCTCTGGAGCTTTACCAGTGAGCACCAGAGACCAGACGTCCATAAACATCCATTATTGGCCCTCCATCTAAAATACCTCATAAAAAAGAAATCCATTAGTCCATTTAAAATGCTGGTCCTGGTCTGCCTTGATGTGTCCCCTAAACATGCATCCATTTCGGTCCATAGTAGGAATGCAACCACATTAGTTATAATTTCTAAATCCTCAATGTTTCAGTCTGGCCAAAATCTAGACATGCCATGAACGTCTGGCCTAAATGTCTTTTTCGTGTCATCTAAACATTTTTGTGTTCATTGAGCTTATTCCAAGTAAATACTTTATTTACTGTGGATTACATGACCCATAAAAGCAAATATAGATGTTATCACCTTTTGTTAATGCAGCTGCTAAAAGATGGCAGCACTCTTTTTGCCCAGAGCACATTGTAGTGATTTTCTTTTTTTAGCACACCTACACTGATAAACTAATGAACTGACACAAAACAGTTCTATGCTGAGGTTGGATTCTGCCTCACTTTGGTTACAATCATCTGTGAATAAATGAATTAATGTCCAATTAGTTGTTTATGAGGCTAAAAACATCAAATGGTCTATTTCCAATCCATCCAGTTTCAGTATGCCAGTGCCCACTGTAGCCCCAGATTTCTGTCCTTGGCTGACCAAGAACCTGACGTAATCCTCTGCTGTTGTAGCTGATCCGCCTCAAGGTTTAAAATGTTGTGCATTCTGAGATTCTTTTCTGCTCACCACAGCTGTAAAGAGTGGTTATTTGAGATGCCGTAGCCTTCCTGTCTGCTCGTCCCAGTCTGGCCATTCTGCTTTGACCTCTTTAATCAGCAAGGTGTTTCTGCCAGCCCGTCTAGTACCAAGCCATGCCTATGAGATCACATTTTTCTCCATTTGATGTGAACATTAGCTAAAGCCCTTGATCTGTATGATTTTATGCATTGCACTGCTGCTACATGATTGGCTGATTAGATAATGACATGAATGAACAGTTGTACACATGTTCTTATTCAATGTCCCATCTTGTTAGGTGCCCCTGGGGCAGAGAAGGTTAAGGGCTTTGCTCAAGGACCCCACAGTGGCAGCTTGGTGGTCCTGGGGCTTGAACTCACAACCTTCTGAGCCCAGAGCCTTAACCACTGAGCTGCCACGGCCCCAAATACCTAGTCGATATGACCAGATGCACACATTCTCTACTAATTCTCACATTCTCCATTCACTTGAGCTTCACAGCTGTGCTTTGAAAGAAGCTGCAGTGCATTAGTGATCTAATCAATGAGACTAATCTGATCGTACAGATCCATTAGTCAGTCTCACTGCTCGTCTGAGCAGCTTTTAGTCGTCCTGTAATTTTCACTACTGTTCCATCACTACAAGCCGCCTTGTAAGGTTTTATAGAAATCCAGATGAGATGTTTAGTTTAAAATCCTCAATCTCTCTTCGGTTCATCTCACTGCTGATCAATATAAACAGTCCTGATGGAAATGGATCCCAAACCTTTCCAGGCTCAGGAAGTGGACATAAGAGATAAAGAGAAAGGGGCGCCTACTAGCATCAGCAGTCCCTGAGGATTTAAACTGATGCCTTTGTTTGTGTACGTGTGCATGTGCGCGTGTGTCTGTGCGCATGGGTGTGTGTGTGTGAGATAATGCCTGAATGAGTAGAAGAGTGTGATGTGACCAGAACCCAGCCGATTAGTATTTAGATTTGTTTGTATGAGGTGTGATACGTTGGGCATCATATGAGTTATCCAACAACAGGTACAACATTAAATAAAAGCTGCATCTACAGGGAAACAAATAATAAGAGATATTCAACAAACAGTACTGTAATAATCGCACTACAGATAATCTATAATGATTTAAAAGCTAATTTAAATTTACTCCAGTATGTGCTATGATGTTGCAGAAAAGCTCAGAAGGGATTTGCAGAGCACCACTTAGTGAAATGAAAAGTGAAAGCGCAGAGCTCTGAGTGTGTGTGTGTGTGTGTGTGTGTGTGAGTGTGTGTCTTGAGTCACAGGATTTCTCTTGAGGGACAAACTGTTCTGCAAAGCCATTGTTTTATATAAAAGCCATGAAAGACATCAAAGTAGACTAATAGTAGTATGAAGAAGGATCAAACAATAATACACTGTTTTTCTTTAACTGTATTTCTCACTCAAGACTCCGCTATTCTTCACTAATATAAATCCATAAACAGTTTTTTTTCTTACCGGCGTAAATCAGTAAGGACTATAATGCGTAACACACAGAGGAGTGTACTTACTGAGTTAATATGAGATTTCATTTGATAAGAATCTGTAAAGTTCTGCAAGCAATCACTGGATAATATGTGCAGTTGAAAGTTAAACACGTGCATAGTTTTAATAAAGTTTCCTGATTCAAATTTCCAAGTTTAATTGAACCAATTCTAAGCTATGATGTTGGAAGGGGAGCACTATCCTACTCAACATAAGTTAACAAAGTGTGCATACCTCAAGCCTATAACCCAGAAATGACCTGCTAAATCAGTGATTTCCTTATTAGCCCCTTATTATTAAAGTGTGCGTAGTTGACGAGAAACAGCACACAAGTACGCGATAATCCATAATCATAAACAATAACAACCAGGAAGTCTAGACAGAATAACACGGAAACACCACTCAGAAACGCATGATACAATCGACAAGACTTTTCAATGAGACCAAGTCACAGAACGGCTAAAATAGACAAACTAATCAAGAATGATTACAAACAGGTGCATATAATCACGACAATGACAAGACGGGGTGGAGACAAGACATGAATCAAAACAAACGAACATGGTGTTATAAACAAAAACATCAAACACAGAAGCAGAGCTGTTCATGCTGGGAACCATGACGCACACTGAGAGGGGGAATTCATTTATCAACTCTTTAGTAATATGTAAATGTTTTCATAGACCAAACTCAAACTAAATATTCCTTACAGATTTATAAAAGTTTCAGTAAGACTGATTTTCTCCATACTCATGCGCATACTACCTGGCCAAAAGTTTGTGGACACCTGACCATCCCACCCATGTGTGGTTTTTACCCAAACTGTTTCCATAGAGTTGGAAACACAGAATTGTGTTTGTATGCTGTGGCATTAAGATTTCGCTTCACTGGAACTAAGAGGCCCAAACCTGTTCCAGCGTGACAATGAACCCTGTGCACAAAGCGAGCTCCATGAAGACACGGTTTGTCAAGGTCGGAGTGGAAGAACTCGAGTTTCCTGCACAGAGCCCTGACCACAACCCCACTGAACACCTTTGGGATGACCTGGAACACCAACTGCACTCCAGACCTCCTCACCAACATCAGAGCCTGATCTCAATAATGCTCTTGTGGCTGAATGATCACAAATCCCCACAACCACACTCCAAAATCTAGTGGAAAACCTTCCCAGAAGAGTGGAGCTTATTATAACTGCAAAGGGGGAATGAATCTGGAATGGGATGCTCCAAAAGCACACATGAATGTGATGATCAGGTGTCCACAAACCTTTGGCCATATAGTGTATGTTAACAAATACTCATGGCACAGCTGATTTATATTTAATGATTCGCACAAAAAGGCAAAGCTCAGAGAGCTGAAAAAGACAAAATAATGACTAAACTATAAAAGAGCACCTCCTAAATGTGGCGTGCGCTAAATCAGTCTTCCAGTAATGCAGCTCAGCCACTGCAGCGCGTTGGCTACCGCAGACACGCACCATCTCTTTCTCCTTTTATAGCGTGTCATCACATTTGTCCTGATTAAATGGCTAGTTTTATTTGTCTTAATTTATGGATGTATTTTAGCTTGAGTTCTTTCAAGTAATTACTATGAAACAACCAAGTATCACAAAATTTTCATTAAATTTGTGCATAGGTAAAATAAAGTAGCGATTTAAACTTTAACCCAAAAAATGCAGTAACTCATCGCAAATTATACGATTTGAAGCCGATGATCCTAAGTTCATATTAGTGAGTCTCCATGTATGTAAATTTACACAAACTCACGAGTTCCCATACAACATGAATGTTTTTACAAATGAAGTATTTCCTAAACACTAGGTTTCTTGTGTAAATGCTCCTGCAAAAGATTTGCGCTCATATTCAGATCAATAAACGAGGCCCACTGTGAGTAAGAGTGGAATCGTCCAGTGCTAAAGTATAGATAATATCTGTGATTTTCTCAGAAAAGCATATCATCCTGTACTTTAGTGCAGTATCAATATCATGCTGGCATTGTGCCAACCCTAAGAGACAAAAAAAACTATTAACAGTGTGTGTTTGGGGCATACATGTTACTAAGTGATCACAGATGAAGTGAACAGTGTGTGTACAGGTAGATTTCAGTTTTATGTGAGGATTTCGTACTCAGCTAAACACTGGATAGGTTTCACTGATGATTAATTGAGTGTTTGTCGCACAACTCTTGTTAGTGCACTGTGTGTGTGTGTGTGTGTGTAACAGTACAGAACAGAGCATCAGAGGATTTTAACCACGATGGAGTGGAGAGGATCGTTGCTGTGGAAACGGCACCAAAGGGCCTGATTGGGCGTTGGCTTCTCGTGCTGCTCTGAGATAAAGAATTACAGTTAGGGTGGAGAGAGAAGAGGGGTGGAGTCAAAGAGAGAGGACGAGAAGAAGAAGGAGAAAGACAGGAGCAGTGGTAAAGAGAGAAGCAAGAAATTTATATATATGGAACGAGAGTAAGAGAGGTAAAGAAGAAAGGAGAAAAACGCAAAATTGAGAGGAGCTGGAAGAAAAAAAGACAGAAAAGTGTGAAGCTGTGGAGCAGAAGAGCAGGATGAGAGGAAGTGTGCATCTGTCAGTGTAGGATTTCCTCATCAGCGTGGAAGGACGAGCCGCGTGGGTTTGTTGTGCATTTATTTCCTTTCTTACTAGTTTCTCTCGTCTCTCCTCCACTGATGTTCATCATCTGTAATCATGCGCTGTGTGTTTTCAGCAACTGAGCCTGGCTGAAACGGATCAGTAGCATGACTAACCATGTGGTCAACTCAAAAATAGCTCACTGAAATAAGACTGATCATTTCAGGAACAGAGATTATAAAGTGTTTAACATATGTTTAAAACAGCTATAACATTTATACAGCAGGAAAAAATAAGCTTAAGTTAAAATAAAATTGAGTTAACAATTATGAAAAATATGGGGGTCCCTATGTAGCATGACTAGCTATGCTGTGCAGAATTAAAACTCAACTACAATGTAATAAACATAATTATTATAAAATATTAGTTATTAATAATTATTAAATAACTAACATACAAAATTAATTAAAAACCAGAATCTGAATGTAGTGTTAAATACGTATATATTTGGGTTCTTTTTAAAGAGTGTTGATGGCTCACAGCGCGAGATGTCCAGCAGTTATTTTACATGCTAGGTCAATGTTATTTGGGTTTGGAAAGACCCTGTGAACATATTATTAGTATTAGGTTTAGTACTGTTACTTGGTCTAGTTGCCCGGCTTTATTAAACCTCATTTATTTCTTGTTAAACTTCTTTTATTTTTCTTTTCTTGTTTTTCTCTTTCATCAACACCCAATAAACCTGCATCATTAAGGCTGTAAAAAGGTTCTCCTCCCCCCATGCATGCTAATCTGAGCTGAAACTAAACGTTAATATGAACCAGATTGAACTAAAATACTACTTTTCTTGATTTGTATATTTACTCTTCTGTTGTGTTTATTATTTAGCAATGTTCAGTTCCTTTCCCATAAAGCAGTCTGTTCAGCTTTTACAGCAAGACACATGCAATTCATTTTAAAATGCTCACTCTTTATCTTAGTGATGATCAGTGTAAACATTCCTGATGGAAACAGAGCACTCCTACCCTTCCCATTGCTCAGGAATTCTCCTGATTGCAGGTGGGAGTGGAATTAAAAGGTGGAGGGAAAGGGACACCACTTCATATTTACACAGCAGCCAGTTTGAAACATCATGTCATTTTTAAGCATGCTCATGCTGTTGCGCAGCAGGCTTTGTGTTAAAAAAAAAATGATGTTGTTCTGCTTCTAGAAAAAAAAAATGTAAAATGGTTGATTTTGACCTGGACAGAACAGAAAGGGGTTAATCTATTTAATCTGCAGCCTGTGTGTGTGTGTGCGTGTGTGTGTGTGTGTATGTGTGTGTGAGAGAGAGAGAGAGAGAGAGGTTCCCAGGCCCGTACAGGATGGAGAAGAGCATTGTAGGAGATAAGGACGGTTGATCAGGACATGTCAAAAAAAGGAAGCCAGATCTGTGTGTGTGTGTGTGTGTGTGTGTGAGAGAGAGAGAGAGAGAGAGACAGACAGACAGACAGAGAGAAAGAAAGAGCCCTCATTTTCATATGCTGTGCAAGCAAACTGTGTATGAACAGGAGGTTCAGTTGGATATTACTGAGTTAGATGTCTCCTTAATAATAAAGAATAAAATGTTAGATTGTTTGAATGTTTCATGCACTCAGACTTGAACCTGATCATCTCAAGATGAAGAATTAAAATATCGTCCGTGCAGTAGGTCAGACAGGAGACATTTAAAGACATTTCCCAAATTGAACTGGGATTGAAGAGCGTCGGATGCAGATGGGTCCCTCGGCCACTGTTTGCCTCACTGGTGATAAATCATGTCAGTAGAGCAGCTTTAAGTTGGTTAAAAACGTCAGCATGGGGGTGTTCAGTGGGACGTCCTTCATGCTTCAGCGACTCCAAGCAGAACCATATCGGCTAACTATCCCGCTGGAACTAAACAGCGGAGCGGAAAGGAGCAGATAGAGGAATTTACAAGAACAGGAGAGACAATGTAGATTTGAATTAGAAATAAGCCAAATGAATATGGTTGTGATGATATATTGTGATAAGGGAATTTGAACTAATGGTCTAAGTACAGCATGTCAGTTGAAAGAGGTGAAGTCTGCTTTAAACAGTATTCTAGCAATAACTGAATCCTCACGCTGCTGGTGCACTGTTCTGTCCTGTTTTTAGGTCCTGGGCTTTTATATCCTGTTGAAAATAGGAAGCTGTAAGCAGATACCCTGATGTACTTGCTTAGAAACCATATTTCAGTGGTCAGTGAGCCAGATAGAGCTAAACTGTGATTATCGCAAAACACTTGTTAGCTAGCTGAAATCTCTGCACTTTTTTCTTTACATCAGTCATATCAAAAGACATGGTTGTAATTTAGCATTTGGCACATGCAAATGGAAAATAGTAAAGCTTACAGAGGTAAGCTGATAGTCTCTGTTTGATTGGTCCAGGCTGGTGGCTGACTGTCAGTGATTGATATCAAGCTCAGAGCACGCTTTTGTCCTGCAGTCACCCTAATAACATTATACCCTGTTTTTTAACCCATGTTTTTTTCTTCCCCCATTGTTTCCTCAATTTAGTCACCTACCAATTCTCACCCACCAGCCAGCTCATGTCCTTCCTACAAGACACGTGAGGCTAACCAACCTCATGCATCACATTCAGCGTAACTCACTCAGAGGAAAGCGCTGTCTGCCCTCTTCTACGTACATGAGCTCACATAGGCTAGTGCAGGGGTGCTCATTACATTACGATCCACCAGCCGATCGCAAGACAACCACTGGTCGATCTTCTTAACAGGTCAGTGTAGTGTGTGAAAGTGTGGAGGAAGACTCGGGAGACAGGCGCAATTTTTGCAGAACTCTGGGCTCGCATTTATTCAGTCTGCACTTTCAAAAACTGAAACAAAACCAAAACAACTCAACAGAAGTGGGTCCAGCTTTCACTCAGTCAGGTTCAAGTTCACACTTCACAGTGTGTGTGTGTGTGTGTGTGTGTGTGTGTGTGTGTGCGTGCATTTGTGCATGTCTCACAAGCTCTGCCAGCTATATCACACTCTCTCTCTCTCTCCCTCTGGTTATGGCAGTTACTGAAAGCACAAAAAGACACAAATAAGTAGACTGGCGGTAATAAGACACAGGTGAGAATCATCACAAATTCCCGGCCAGATTGACCCGCCTCCTCTCCGTCCACTGCTGACGCGCAACCAGGCCCCCGCTGCTGTATATTACTTACACGATTTTTATCACGATTTTTACATAACATTATTTAAATAAAAACAAATAAATATCTCAAAATATTTTCTCAGACTCCAAATTTAGAGTGTACGTGCATATTTTCCATGGTGGATCTTACCATAATAATAATAATAATAATATGAAAAAGTAGATCTCTTGTCATAGAAGTGTGAGCACCCCTGGGCTAGTATCTCTGTGATTGACAGGTGAGAGAGTGTATGACACACCTCCCACCCAGAGAGCATGGGCAATTTTGCTCTTTATTCTCTCACCCACAGATGGCTTTGTCCTCGTAGGGATTCGAAGTCTTGAAATGAATTTGAAAATCTTCCAATGATAGGGCAAATGCCACTCAGGAGCCAAAATTTAGCTTTGTGGTAGAATGAGGTTGATTAGTGCCATGGTTTTCAACGTGCTGTTAATAAAGCATAGCCAGAGGGTCCGCAATTCTTTTATTTACTAGTTACAGTGGTGGAAATCACAACACACCACTGTCCAAGTATATTTCAGGAATTTAAAAAAAAATGCGTAGCGCAGAAAACAATCAAATAGACATATTATTATACACATTATACGCTATTTGCACTGCCAAATTGCCATATATGAAGAAAAGAATTTCACTGTAATGTATATGTGTAACAAAAAGGCTTCTTCTATTTCTTTATTTTCAGCTCAGATTGTTGTCTAAAATTGGTTCCCAACCCTTGCCATATTGGTTTGGACAATAATCGTATCGATAATGATATCATATCTTTCCTCAGATTTGTACATAATCAGGGTGCAGAATCGAATCCAGCCAGACTTTGTGTGCCTGAGACAAAGTCTGTCCCATTCACAAGGCAGCATAAGGAAATGCATGCCTTTATTAATGAAAATTTTATTTGCTGTGGATAATAAGCTCGAAGAAGCTGCTTTCATCCTGCATAAATATTAATTGTTTTTTTTCCTTTCCTCTGTTTTACATGGTACTGAAACAAGAACCAGTCTATTAACCACTAGCACAACACCCACCACCTAGCATGAAAAAAAAGCATGCTGTTTTTGCCGATAGAGCATCTTTCTCCTCTTTCCCATCTGAAGGGAAGTGAATTCAGAAAGCCTGCAGGCTCTCAGACTGTACTCACAGTTAGGTGAATGTACTCATGTCATAAAATATTTAAAGTGGTGGTTTCTACATCTTTAGATGAAATTGAAATACGGCTAATTAGCACATTTAGTTGAACCCAAAAGCATTAGAGTTTTCCTCTAGGCAGTCTAATGTTCTCACGCTTCACTCATTACGCTGAATGCTAATGGACAAGACTATGACTCATTAAGATATCATTAAGCCTTTTTCTTCATTCAATAGTTAAAATCAGTCTGAATGCACATTGAAGAACAGGTTTTATTTAACTAGTTATCATCATTTAATAGTAAATTTGACTTAACAATTAGCACTGACATTAACTGCATTAGTAGGCTATAGTGCTTTAAGTGTTTTCATCCCTACTGCTTTTAGTACAAAAGAACACAGCGATTAAAGAATGATGGAGTTTTCAAGCTGATATAATTAAAATGGTTCTTGGCAGTGCATCTGTATTTGACCCGGATTATGAGGAGGCAGAAACAGAGGAACAGAGTCGGCCATCTTCTCCCCTCCACCTCAGCATAGAGCAGGAAACAAATTTATGACAAAACAGGATGTGACATCCCGCCTTCCGATGAATTACACCGTCTTATTCCAGACGGATACTATCTAGACACAGCAATTTGTCTGCTTGGATTTTTATTATGCACACAGTGAGAGACTGGAGACGTCATGTTTATGATGCTCTGATTTATGACCAGATACACGGTTTTACACGATTAAGCTGTTATTAAGCTAATGTCAGGTATCACTGAACGCAGTTTTATTTCTTAACATCATTTCTCTTCAACACAGGAATATTAGTGTTTGAATTTTTACAGAATGTTCATATATGAACATATTTAAAAGTACTGTACATGTGTTCTGCATGGGTAATTCTGAATTGTGATTTCATTCAGAATAGGCTTGAACTTTTGTGTTATAAGTCATATGTTTGATGTCATTCGCTTTAGAACATAGATCTGAAGATAGATCTGAAATCACACTGAGTTTTACTGAGGCCTATTTTGACAATTTTCTATATTTTTCAAAAGATTTCTAGATATTGTACACATAAAATCTCACTAGCACAACGGAAAATCATTCAACCAAAAATGGTAAAAAACAAAAACAAACAAACAAACAAAAAAAAAACAACAGATTTTAAGACTTCATATTTATGTTTGATAAGTAGTTTACTAAGGCTTTTATGAATTATGAATTTTGGTAAATATTAACTACTTCTCTCATTACTGAAACAAAATAAGATTATTTCAAACCGAATCTAAAATTTATCAAACCATTATTTTATGTTTATCTTACTAAAATAGAGTGCTAAATTGTCTTATACCACAGCACTGTTGAATTCTTGTATCTGATTGGTCAGAAGATTAATGAAGTTAATTTTCTATAACAGAAACCCAGAGAGGAGTTCCGTCTGTAATTCAATCACAGGTTTATAATAATGCACGTGTTCTAATCATTTCTATAGTAACAGCTCATTCACAGGAACTTGTATCCTGTTCCACAACTATAAACGCTCAGTGTGTTGTTGTATGAATGAATCACTGTTGTGTAAGAGGAATAAATCGCTTCAGGATGTGCTGTTATAGGTAAATGGTGAAATTAACATTTTAAATCAACATTTTTACATCAAGTTACCTGAAAGTCTAGATAATTAAAGTATTGGTACACGTATTGGAAATGAAATACATAGTTCTTGTGTTAATTGTTGCTATATAAGCTAACACCTGATAGTGACGCAGTTGGTCTGACGGGAGGCTGTGCGCAGGCCACATACCCAGCTGAATATTGCAGCTACAGCAATCCATGACCTTGAAACATGGCTTAAAGTGAAGTTCAGACACAAATGATTCTAATGTCTGTGTGTTGTGTTGAATAGTAATGTGATTCTGTGACCAGTGGCTGTGTCAAACAGTCCAAATCTAATAAAAGTGTGTATTTCGATGGTGATCTTTTGATGATCTCATGCTGGTTTCCTCTTTTTGAATATTTAGTAGAACAGCAGTTGATGAAAATGAAGCTTTTTTTTCTATATTTTTGGAAATCCAGTTAAATTGTATGACATCGCGATGAAGTCTATGGTGGGAGCTTTGTGTCATAAATATTAAACAAAATTATAACATCCACAAGCAAAATACTATCAGAAATAAAGTATCTGAATATAAGGTGAGGAAATCTAAATATCTATATATAAAAATCTAAATATCTACATGTCAGGTGAGTAAATTTGTCAGTTCCTAGAAGCAAAGGAAGATTTGTGGATGAAAAGTAACCTGGTAAAGGAATTTTTAATTTTTTAAAATTAAGATATAAATAATACTCTCTTTACCACTTTTGGCAATGAAGATTATGAAAAATGTCAACAAATAGTTTTAAATCATATTAAAAATAGTTGCAAATAATTTGCATTTGTTGCAGCTGTTTTTTTTATTTTTTATATTTTGTTTCCAGATGTTGAAATTGTATTATTTACTCTAGTAATATTTTATAATCTACAAAAAAACCTGATCATCTCTTGAGTAATAATGTAAGTTGGACTCAACCCTGTTCATGTTTTATGACAGATCTGAGAGGTCCAGAGGATCAAGAGAAAGTTTGTAGAAATCTGTCATGCAAAAGGTAGGTGGACTGTTTTTTTTGTTTTTATATTTTCTTTATTTTGTACTTGATGCTCTGTTACCGTCTGTCACTCGTTGAAACAGAGCTAATAATCATAGCAGGATGTGCTTATAGTGTATATATTTACTTTACTGTTACATGCTTCCACTGCAGATAGTGTCTTATCAGATAATCTAAGATTAAATTGTTTTATTTCTTTAGGAACCAAACGCCAATGCAGTTCTGGAGATTTATTTATAATAAAATTCTGAGTTGAAGTTAAACTTGGTTTAATGTTGTCTGGTCTCACTTTGGTTAACGGTCTCCTAAATTACCCATAATGCCACCTGCTGATAGCGGTGCAGTGGCAGCACTTTAGCTCTCCTCATCTGTATACGCAGCTCAAACTGATCAGCTTCCAAAGCTTCAACTTTCATGCCAATACCACCATCAACTGCATCACATTCGTCATCAAGTCTCTGCTGTAACTCAGCACAACTGTGTTGTATAACTGAATTGCATTTTGGAACTTTGAGTTTGCATAAATGTCTCCACTACTTCTATGCTGCATTTCTCATTAATATGACATTGAACAATGCTGGAAAATGTTGAGTGAGAAAAGAAGCTGTTTTTCTTGTGTTTTCAGGAGCTAACAGAGAAATCTGATTGTTATCTCTTATGTTTAAGATTGTTGAATTTTTTTCTCATATTAAATGCCATTGTACATGTGAAAAATGAAAACACAGCACCAGCCGCTAAATTACCAGTAGAATCGCTAAACACATCCCAAATATTTCCACATAAACATTTTTAATGTGTTTTAGGGTGTAGTTTCCTTTCAACTGTTTTTCCACTAAACACCAATCATCACTAATATGAGTACAGTGTTCTTATGCAGACTGACTAAAAGCAATATGTGTGATAACGCATAAAGGAGTGTACAAACCGACACGATAGCATATTCGTCACTCAGAACACAATTAACACTGCTCTGCTGCATTTCCTAGTATTTGGAAGTTTGACTCGATACTCTAAATTTCCAAACTGCATGAATTCCACTCAGGCATTCAGTGTGTTTATGAGGAGACTGGAGGTTTCTCCGATGCCCTCTTCCAACCCTGACTGTGCTTCACAAACAACATGGCTGACGTGAATACATTCAAATGCACATTTTTCAGTGATGAGTCATGTCTTTTTTCTTCAGCTTAACAAACTATTAAAAAATAATGATTGGTCAGAACAGAAGCTTAAGATAGCTGTTACTCTTATGTGAAGATTCCTCACAGCACTTACCATGGACTCTTTATAATGGCTTCTAGAATAATAAGGATCAGCTGAAGGAAATGCTAGAAGAATGTTTGGTATTTAATTGAATAAAAGCAGTGCTTGGATGGTATCTGTTTTGTATACTGTGCCTGGTGATTTTATGATGCACTCTTGCAGCCTGACTCTGAAGCTTCCTTAGTGAGGAGCATTTCAGCTTGACTGATCATGCCTGTAATAGATCTCACTGCTCATCCAAGTGCTGTCATTTAGTCCATGCTAAACTGCTCTTGTTTATTAAGCATTGCTTTTGACCTATTGTATTGACCTTTGACCCAGCAGGCAGGGACGGCCCCATCTTCCCGGGGTCCTAGTGCCCCTGGATCTCCGGCCACTTCCATTGTGGTAGGTCAATTTCATTACCATGAGCATCTGCTTATACTGTGATCTTCCTTATCTACATCCTCTATATGGCCAAAAGTTTGTGGACACCTGACCATCACACCCGTATGAGTCCTTCCCCAAACTGTTGCCAAAAAGCACATAATTGTATAGAATGTCTTTGTAGGCTGTAGTATTATATTCCCTTCACTGGACCTAAGAGGCCCAAACCTGTTCGAGCATGACAATGCCTCTGGGCTCAAAGTGAGCTCCATGAAGACATGGTGTGTTAAGGTTTGAGTGGAAGAACTCGAGTGTCCTGCACAGAGCCCTGACCTCAACCCCACTGAACACCTTTGGGATGACCTGGAACACCAACTGCACTCCAGACCTCCTCACCCAACATCAGTGCCTGATCTCACTAATGCTCTTGTGGCTGAATGATCACAAATCCCCACAGCCACACTCCACAATCTAGTGGAAAGCTTCCCAGAAGAGTGGAGCTTATTATAACTGCAAATCTGGGATGGGATGTTCAACAAGCACATATGACCGTGATGATCAGGTGTCCACAAACTTTTGGCCATATTGTGTATATATGACTAGGTTATTATATGTTAGGTTTTGGTGTCTATGTATAACAGTAATAACCTTTTAATTTATATTTCAGCATTTAGGCAGTAAAACAATAAAATATAACTGGAAATCAAATAAATACAAATTAAATAAATTAAACACAAAATATTGGGTTTAACACAAATTTTGAGCTGCATCATAAAATGCTTCTCCTTTTGTCCATTGAAATTTAAAGGTACTGTATCATTATTATTTTAAATAATTTCTCAGCCATTGAAATATGCACATTGTGCTTGCTTATTAGCTTTATCACTAATAAAAAAAACTTTAGAATCTATTCAAAATGAAAACCAGTAGCCAGTGATGAGATGTCAAAAGCTGTGTAATGACTGAGTTCATGTCAGAAGAGTATTTTTCCAAAGTTGCAGTCTTTTTTTTTTTCTTTCAAAAATGACTGGTGTTTGTACTTGTGAAACATAAAAGAGACAGAGAAGAAACTTCAGGAGAAAGAACCTAAAGAGCTCAGCTTGTATCAGGATTGTTTATATTGATCACAGAAAGAAAGAGGGGATTGGAAAAAGGTTTTTTCTTTTTTTCAGTTTTTATATTACTTTTAAAAAGACTAAATGGGGCAATAGGTCACAAAATCAATAAGTAGTGAGTAAAGACATAATAAAGAGCTTATTTTATTCCCCTAATTCAGGCCAGGATGGATAATCAGGTGATCGGATATAAGGACTTGGCAGCAATTCCTAAAGACAAAGCCATCTTGGAGGTAGAGAGGCCCGACCTGATGGTGTATGAACCTCATTTCAACATGTCAGCTTTGGATCGTGTCAGTCTGTCCAGGAGCAGAGAGGTCAGTAACGCTCTGAATAAACAACTGTGAATAATCATGCTGGTGTGTATGTGTTTTAATCTGAGTGATACAACAGCACTGTTAAATTCTCTAATCTGATTGGGCAGAAGGTGTTGATTAATTTTCAGCACTGGCAGTAGTGCTTCAAGGCAAATCACAGGTTTATATTAGCACTTTGTAACTTTACGTTTTATGTTCTCTGACTGTTTATAACGTGAGCGATTAAAGGAAGTAACTTGTTTCACAGACTTTCCACAACATTAAATGTAACTGTACGTGGATAAAAATACAAATTATTCTTTAATAAATCCAAAATTGTAATTGTTGGCAAATTGCTGTGGTATAAGAGGAATAAAGCGCTTCAGGACGTGCTGTTATAGAAAAATAATCAGCTTCAAGGCAGTAACTGTTATACTGCTATACGTCAGTGTATGAAGTGTTTTATTTCTTACTTCATGCTTTTACTGAAACATGCAGTGAAACTATTTGTATTTAGTTTATGTTTATTCTCTCTGTTGCTTTCAGTTGATGAAAAAAGATGCTTTTTTAACTATGATCAGGGAAGGATTCTTGTTATTATATGATTTCACAGTTAAATGAATTATATTATAGTTGTTGTAAACTGATAGATTTGTGAACGTGCACATAGATTGTTAGACCTGTACATAATGGGTGAAGCTTTTTTCTGAATTAGTGTGTGTGTGTGTGTGTGTGTGTGTGTGGGTGGGTGCATGTGTTTGTGTTCTCTCTCTTATTCTTCCCTAGAGATCAATGTCACCTCATTCCATCTCTCCTCCGCCTTCCCCAGAGGTGAGTCATGTGCTTACACTTATATAAAATGTTATGTTCATTGCCATTTTATTGTTCTACTCTGCTTTATGCTTATATATAAAATTAAAACTACAGTCTCATGTACTACATTTTAGTGGTATGAAGGTGTACTGTGATAATGAAATCACTGTTGATATGATATTATATTATATTACACAATATATTATACAGTCACATACATCACACATTATCATGGACATACAGACATTCTTTCAATTATACATATTGTACATTGTTAAAAAAATGGCTGTCTCCAAAACAAAAGAGTCATCTATCCTGGCCAAGTTAAATACTTACATCACTGAGAATTACACACGCAAGTCTGAATAAAAAGTTCTTGCTAGGGTCACAACCTTGTGGTTTTGTATTTTCCTGAATAAAAAAAGTACTTTTTATGTGTGGTAATAGAATGTGCAATTGAATAAATGTATGCTGATTGAATAAATAAAAACGCTGATGAATAATAACACTGATTTATTATTCAGCAATCAATAATTTTCCAAAAGTATCCACCCAAAACTGTCATTCTGTCTGACACCTATTAAGACCAAATGCCAGACTTGCAAGTGCTGATCTGGGGTCAGTTTTGGCCAATAAAATCCATTTTCTGCAAGGTTTTATTTTTATTAGGCTGCTGGACTCACAGCAGCGTAGTCCTGATTGCACTCTCTGGAATAGAAGTCTTTTACAGTTGGCTGCCCAGTGGCGTAAATCACAGCGAGACATAAATCTATAGTGTCAGATTGAAAGATCCACAGTCTGGCCTGTTGAAATACAGCTTTGGATCGTTCCTGTCTTTCTGACTCACTGTTAGTGTGAGGTAAAAATAAACGAGCCATGTCTAGACAGATTCAGAAGTGCACTTATGATATGTGATGTTATTTAAGACAGGAAATAATTAGGACTTCACTATCAAGCATCCACATTTTAAAACTGTGCAATCAGTATGCAGCTGTAAGACTAGTAGCATTTTTACTACTATTTTTAAAAATCTAGTTTGGAAACATAAGATCTGTAAGTCCTCAGTGGTATGTGAGTCCAGTCCAGAAGAAATTACTATGCAGTAAAGTGATGGTGGTACTGAGGGGATTAATGTGTCTCTGTTCAGTTGTAGTGGGGTCTGAGCAGACAAAGATATCCTGGGAATTTCATCATTGGTAACAAGTTAACACTATTACTACTAATTAATGGTATGATCTACATTTGTGCAGTAATGTTAGAAATGAACTGTATGATCGTTGTGCAGCGGATTATACTATTATTCCTAATTAACTGGCAGCCTTATACAGGCTATTCTGAAGAAAAAAATATGCCACTGATTGAATTGATTGATTTATGAAATATTGTTGTTGTTGCTGTTGTTCTTTCAGCTGCTCCCATTAGGGGTTGCCACAAGGCATCACTGGTCCGCATGGTTGATTTGATACAGGTTTTACGCCGGATGCCCTTCCTGACGCAACCCTCCCATTTTATCCGGGCTTGGGACTGGCACTGAGAGAACACCCCTAGTGGCTGAGTTTCATATACTCATCAATGTACTCATCCTTTTATCTGTTCTTTGGTGCAGATATTCTGCTCTAAAGAAAAGGAGTGGGTGGAACATGACTCACCTAGCACATCTTCCATGGGCTCGACCGTGCAGCTCCGCAAAACAAGCGCCTCATCCAGATGCCCCATACAGCACTTCCACAGACCAGGTAAGTCAGTTCACCTGTTCCGATCAGGCATAGCAACAGGTTTAGCACCTTAGCTCAGCTGTATCAAACATGTACAATAACTCACCTGTACTGAACAAGTCCAATAACTCACCTGTACTGAACAGGTCTGATAACTCACCTGTACTGAACAAGTCCAATAACTCACCTGTACTGAACAAGTCCAGTAACTCACCTGTACTGAACAAGTCCAATAACTCACCTGTACTGAACAAGTCTAATAACTCACCAGTGCTGAACAGGTGCGATGACTAACCTGCACAGAACAGGTACAAAAACTCATCCATTCTGATCAGGTCTGATAACCCAAATGTACTGAACAGATACAGTAACTCAACTGATACAATAAGTCACCAGTAACTCACCTGTACTGAACAGGTTCAATAACTGACCTGCAGTGAACAGTTCTGATAAATCACTTGCACTGAACACATACAGTAACTCACCTGCACTATGCAAGCACCTCTCTAATCACTAATAACCACTTATTTGATCTAAAAGTAATGATACACTAAACGTAATAACACGTGTTTCTTTATTTTTCAGACAACGGAACCAACATCTACAGCAAGCCTCCTATTTACAAGCATGGTATTTGCTCTCATCTCTTTAATCATGATATTTTTATGACTGCAGTAACATTAAAGGACTGAAGGAGTCAGAGACTGTTATTTTACTGATCGTTATTTATTATAAACCCCTTTATCCCTCCCAGAAGGATCAACAACATCCCATAATAAGCATAAAGATGAGGTCATCATCTTGTCCTCGAAGTTCCCAGCAGCCCAGCCTCCTGATCCCAGCCAGCCGTCCAAAATAGAGACAGAGTACTGGCCCTGTCCTCCATCACTGGCTAGCATGGGTAAGCTAGTGGTAAACTATAACATAAAATTGTGTATTATTAAAAGATAAAATCATAATGCTGAATTTATATAACATTTTCTTTTTTATAAAACATTTTTTTAATTATTGCGTTTGACATTTTTATTAGTGTCATATTATATCTTTATTTTTTAATCATAATTTTAAATTATATCATAACTCTTTATTATTAGTCAGGTCTTATCATGTTATAGCATTTTAAAATAATTTTAAATGCATATATCATAACATAT
Source organism: Pangasianodon hypophthalmus (assembly GCF_027358585.1). Taxonomy (NCBI): domain Eukaryota; kingdom Metazoa; phylum Chordata; class Actinopteri; order Siluriformes; family Pangasiidae; genus Pangasianodon; species Pangasianodon hypophthalmus. The sequence continues at coordinate 19,501,659 of NC_069726.1, read as the reverse complement.
GTGCACAGTTAAGCATGCTTCATGTCTCTGTGTCTCTCTGTAGAGATTGAATGGAGGAGGAAGGCAGAAGAACAGGGCAAAGCTGTAGAGGATGATGAATTTGAGG